>NC_060169.1:19082024-19112524 GCF_021292245.1 Micropterus dolomieu
AAAAAGTGTAACAAAGCAAATATAAGATTTATGAATTAAAAACACAGCTTAATTGTAAATGAATTATTGACAATTGACCAAAATGTAATCTATTCAGTATAAAATACATAAAAAAATTGTAATTTACACTAAATTCATAAAACACAGTACATTAATTACAGTAATTTGAGTAGTGTGTCAATATCTACAAATTATATTGTCCAGTTTCACAAGACGGTTAAAAAGGCTCTGTTTATAAATTCACGAGTAAATGATACATCCTCTTTAGTTTAAGTTATTTTAAAAAGTAGTGAACATTGATTTCACTTTTTAAAATACAAGATAATTTAGCAATTTTTGTAATGAGGTTATTCTAATTATATTACATGTAATCGATTACTCCAGCTCCATAATTACATTTATTATTTCATTCAAGAACAAAAGATTTCTATGCCTTTCAGTTATTTATATGATTTATTAGCATATTATTAATCATCTGAATGAACCAGGGTTTAGTCAATAAAGGAAATTGATCAGCAATACACACTTGTTTTGTGTCACTTGATCAGTGACACTTTGGAAATTTTTAAATATCAAATAGAAATGACATCTGCCTTTCAGCTTTACCAGCCATATTCAAGAAGATTAAAGAAACATTTAAGTGTAAGTCTGTGACGCACCTGTGTGTGTCAAAAACACAACTTCCAAAATGTCGTCAACTCATTTCATCCCATTTATCGATTTTACAGACTAAAACTAAAAAGTAACAAAAAAAAGGCTTTAGTTGTGTTGTTACTTTTAATTATACTGGTTGCTTTGATATAAAAGTTTAGTGACAGGAAGGAGAGGGGGGACCCCATAGGGGCAACCAGCCAGGCAGGAGTCATGATTATAGAGTGGACCTCCAAGACTATGTCAGCACTATCAGCCTTCTTTCTCTCCTGCATCAGGAGAAACAGACCAACGCAACAGAAACACAACCATCCAGCAAAATCACTCGCTAAGAATGCCACCAGCCTCTGCGAATACCTAATTGTCATTTTCTGCACACCAGTCGAACTAAACCTGAAGATATTTAGTCTCTGTCATACAATCTTCAAAGATCACTCAAATCACTACAAAAAAAGATTTAAAAGTTTAAAAATTGTTTACACAATCCATGACTATCCATGTGACGCTCACTGTGCTACACTTTATTATACAGAATTTGGTCTCCAGCTGTCTGCCCCCAGTAGACCCTGTTAACAGCTTGGTCCTCAGCCACAGGATGCCCATCTACTGTACCTATACGAAAGGAAATGATGTGGCCCAGGGCCCAGCCAGGCCATTCTATCACCGCTATTAGAGCTAAAGCAGAACTGGAAAATTACTCCATTGGCATTAACAGTCCATCTCAATCATTTTAATACTATCATAATCATGAGACTTTCTAATATTATTTTTAAAAGCCTTGGTAAGAAAAAAAAAAGAATTTCATTTCCTTTGCTTAACCATCTTAAATTGAGAGAGAGTAAGTGAATGGAGAAGAAAGTGATATCTTATGAGACAGGGAAAGAAAGTGATAAAGAGTCACCTCTAACCCACCTCCTCCCACTCAACCCTCACACTGCCACACACCTCTGTCTGTCTGCATCATCTTTGTGCCCTGCCAGTTTTACCATGTTAAAAGTCACAAGAGATATTAGGACTTGAAAAATAATCAAGGAAGACAATTAATATTAATGGTCTGGTCTAACTGTGACTGTTAAGTAGCCATGTGACCTCCTTAACCTCACAACCTCATCTGATCAAAAATATGTAAACCCGCCCTCCTGTGTTTTGACATTCTATGTTCGTCATATCCCAGACTTGTAAACATAAAACACCCCTAAACAATACAAGAGTTAATGTTTCCTCCTCTCTTCTCCTCTGTTTTTAAACTTTCAATTTTCCTGATAGCATTATTATGTATTATTAATATATCTGAATTATTACTCATTTCCCTCTTAAAATGGAGTGCTTTAATTCACATTTGAAGTACTCATCAAGGCTGTGCAGTCAAATGAATGTGGAAGGATACATTATATTTGCAAAAATGCAAAGGGTGAATTAAAAATATATAGCAATACTAAAATATTAACTATTAATTTCAAAAAGATAATTTACCCAGGGAAAAAAAGCCTTTTCATTACTTCTATGACTCTTTCTTTTTTGAAATATACCTCTGATTCTGGGTCTTTGAATAATATGAAATTATCATGTACTGAATTTTTACCTGTGCTTCAAATACACTGACTATTATGTTTCCACCATGAGACAGCCCTGTGCATGTTCACTTTCATGAAAACAGGGCACAAAAGGGGACATGGGTGCAGCGTGGCAGAGGTGATGCAGTGTAAAATTCATGTCCAATCCAGTATCAGATGGAGGTTTAGTCAACAACAGTGGAAAAAATCAAAATAGGTTCAAACATGATAGTTTCAACTATCTCTCACTTCATGTTCACTCTTCATTTTTTTTTAAACTACAATAGTGAACTCTAATTCACCCTTGAAAGCGTGACCTTGTGCTGTGTGACAGGAGATAGCCGCAGCATGAAGACAGGACGCCACTTATCATCAAGGGACGAGGTGGCTGTTTAATTTCACACTACCAGTGGCTAAAACCCCTGTTAGTGTGGAGCGTCACAATGGCAGCTACGCTGGGGGAGCAGATGTCCCAGTGAAGGGGTGTAAAGAGGGAGGAGGTTGGGTTGGGAGACGGACAGGAGAGAAGAGGAATGATGGTACTGTGTGTATGTGTGTATGTGTGTGTGGCTGTGTATTGTACTCAGAGCACAGTCTGACCCTGTGCGCATGCCCAGATAAACAGCGCCTATGTCTTTCGCACACGCAAAAACAGCACAAGTAAACACACACGGTCACCGTGGTATTTGGTCATGCTTATGCTTATGGACTAATATATATATATATATAAATAATATAACAGGATGAGCATGAGGGGACACAAACTGGCCTGGGAGAAGACACCACCATCCAGTCATCACAGCTGCAAGGTGTGATGGCGGTGGATGAGAGCTTTGTAGCGCCGTCCACGCCACAGAGGCCAAGATCACTGAGAGCCCAATTGCTTTCTGAAGAGCTTTCCATTGTCTGCAGTGATGAACTTGAGCTCTGGCCTCCAACCCAGGGGTCTTTCCGTCTAATCCTGAGTGCCCCTGGCTCCCCTTCACAGCCCCTCCCTCGAACCTCACACACACACACACACACACACACGGACAGACATAATACACACCCTTCAGCTGATGCCTGACATTACTGCAGGGTTGAACAGTGTCCTGCGCCTCCCAACACAGCTGAATATAAAACACAGTAATGAGCGGGGCAAGAAAATGGCTTCCCTCTCAAACATGGCTGCTTACTGATGGCCATATGCAAGCCAGGGAGAAAAAGGTCACCGCTCTCATCCTTTAATACCTCCACCCCCCTGTCTTCTATTGCTGGTGCTGTTTTTTTGTTGTTGTTGTTGTTGTTTCTCTCCCTGCTTTTTCATCTCTTGCCTCCCTCGCTAACACCTTCTACTTTCCCTCTCTGGTCATTTGCCTTACCCCATTTCGGATGCGGATGTAGGCTTATTATTTAAGAGACAAAGGATGGGGATCTCGGGAAGAGACAGGTGGCTGCGTTTGAGTGATGAGAAAATTACGAAAGTGAAATCCAGCTTCTAAAATACTCTCCTTCATGGAAGGTAATAAAAAAAGGGAAATAAAAATAACTGTGCCCCTTCCCCTTTTTGGTACAGCTCAGCAGGAAAAAGAGCAACCTTCATCCCTCCCCAGTACAATTTTAAATCCCCTCTGAGCACTGTAGTCCAGGCAGATATTTTCATTTTTCCACACTTACTCTGCCAGTGTCATTTTTCTCTATTTTCTCCATCGGTCGGTTATGCACAGAATGTTCCAAATGCATTTTGACTGCTTGATTTCTATTTTCATAATATCAGAACATCAAGTTAAAGAATATAAATGTTTATTCAGCAGAGTGGGGAATGCTGGTATGGGTGCAGTGGCTCTTGGGGGACAGAGCCCATGCTAAATCAGTAAATCACTCCATCTGGAAGATGAACGGCATGTTTTGGAGTTCATTGCCTTTCGTCTCGGGCGAGTGGCCGGTGCAGCGGCAGGCCCAGCATGCTGGATCGGAGGTGTCTGCTGATGTGGATGGTTACAGAGGGATAATGAAGCGGCGACCAGGGGCTTGGCCATGTTCTGCTAACTGTGTCCTTCCTGCTGTGATAGGGCCAGCTGCCGAACATGGCTATTACTCCATCCTCGTTCCGAGCCATCATAAGGGCTGCTGTATGCGACTGAAGTGAAGTGCTGCTTGGAAAGTGCTTAGGTGTAAAAGTGCTTAAGGTTTCAAGTCCTCTGCAAGTTTTCTTTCTTCAGTCAGCACCACGGTGGACTGTTCAACTGCTTACTGTGAATAACTCTGAGGAAAAACAGTCCAAGATGTGTCCTCACCGTTGCCCATCTTTCTAATCCAACCCCTCTTTATGAGTTTGCCAACCAATACCTGACCGGATCCAGTACAGCAAAAGTACGAATTACTAAAACAAACTGTCCAACATATTCAGACAACACAACAAACAAAGTAGTGAGTTAAAAGCACGTGGTAGCATCATCAACCAAAGACACCCTTCAGCCTAACTGCCAGCATTTGTCATGGCCAAGAGGCTCAAATAACCCCTGCTGCACAAAACCAAAAATGTATTTTGCTTTCTTTAGTAGGTGATGTATTTTTATTATAGCCAAAAGTGAATACCCTTTCTTTCATAGATAGACTAGATTGATAAGCAGAATACTTTTAGATATGCAGTAGTTTCGGTTATACTTCAATTGGTAACCCGTAGGTAGAAACCTACCTAGAAAATATAATATTTAAGATACATGTAAAAAGGTTTCTTAAAAACCTTTGCATTGTAAGTCTAAAATCTTTTTCTCATAGCTCTACAAACATAGTTTACAATCATAATTTTACAAAATATATCACCTGTTACTTTTGTTTTTTTTTTATCACATTTCTTCAAGTGTCACACACATGCACGTTTGTTCCCAGCTCACGATAGATGCTTTTAAACTCATTTCATGACAGTGTTTCATGACATCAGCTGTAAGGTAGGAGGAAGTTTGTGTTAAAAAAAAACAAGTGCCTCATTCCAAAGAAAGATGTGTTATTTTTGCTTATGTACAGTATATTTCCTAATATAATAATATAACTCTTGCAGAACAACATGCCTTTTGTCTCACATCTGTATTCCACTGATCATGTCTCCAAAAGGCATTTATGTTAGATCTTGTAAACTGAAAGCATGTGATGAAACACATATCAAATAAAATATTCAATCTACTACATATCCACATCAATACTATATGAAAGGATGACACAATAGTACCACTTGCCTCACCTGCACCTCAAACTGGGATCTGAGGCAAAACAAATTTAAATAAGTTGATAGAGTTTATCAAATTGACAGGCAATTAGACCAGCTCTGACCAAAGGTCTGCATGCTAAATGAGAGTCATTTATGTGGTGGGAGCCATACATGTTATATAAAAAAGAGTGAGAGTTCTGCAGCTCCATTTCTGCTCTTGGACAGCCCTAAATTAAATATCCCCAAAGTCCATTAGGCTAAACAGCCCGAGGAAAGACTTTGTCTCACCACAGAAAAATGACAGTAAACTTGGGCAATCATGCTGCCAATCAATTATGCATGAATTATATTTTTCTTAGACTGTGTAAAATGTCTTATGTTAATTCCCCTAAGTGTACAATACCCATTACTTTTGAGGGACGTATCTATATGCACACCGTCTAAATTAGTGTTTTCCCAAAGATTTATCAGCCTCATGCTGCCAACTGAAATGAAAACACTGAGGCTGAGTTGTGATTCCTCCATATCAACTGTAACTGCAGGGGCCACAGGCAAAGCTTGGAGGCGCTCAGTGCTGATAACCTACATGGCTGTAAATCTACAGATAGAAAACATCCCCAGAAACTTAGAAAATATCGGGGTGTGCCAGTAAACTCTTTCATAGAAGCTACAGCACGCGTTAAAAGAAAAACAAGATGATCAAAGAGAAAGACAGAGTGACAGATGGGGAAGACAGGGAGAGGTTGGGGTGGAAGGGTGGGGGATTGCGCTGCACTGACCTGTCTTAGCTACAGGCCTGTTGAGCCAGTGAAAAGTCGAGTCCCTGAGGTCCCCATCGAGGCCCAGATCTCTGATAATGACCTCTGTCTGGCCATGATAGTAGGAGACAGGTATTGGCAGGCCCGCTGACCAGTGTCAGTGAGGTGCCAATAATTGCTCAGTGTGTTAATAACAAGTAACCTAGTGGCCTCTGTAAACTGACCAGCCTCTGTGTTAGGGGAGGGACAGTGTCACTCAGGTGAGTGTGTTAACCTTTGAAACTTAATAAAGACAGAGAAGAAGGTAAAACATTTACAAATAACTGATTAATTTGTCAAATAAGCAGCAGTTTGATATTTCAAAATATACATAGACACACTTTCATACAGTATAAGTAATCGATTAAATCTGCATTAATTACAACCAGCCAGAAGCAATTTACACACTTACACATGCATAAACAAGACCTCTTGCTCTCTCCTTTCCAACTTCACAGACTGTTCCTGATAATCCCCAACAATAGGACCCTCTTATATTACATGCAACACAATCCACCCTTACACACTAATTTGTTTTCTTTAGCTCTTTTTCTGTTTCGGTGTGTAACTGAGCCCTTAAATATATACAAATTGAATAGAGCTAATAGAATCATTATCAAATTCAGATCAATATAAATTCAGCCCCGGTACCCATAAAAGGCACCAATATTGAAATACAACACTGTCTGTGCTCTTTCATTCTTCCGCCTACAACTGATGCTTGCTGCCATCAGACATGAATTACCAGACAGGCACATTACAGCTAATAAGACTCTCACAAAACACCCTTTATTAATGCATGAGAGAGTCTTTGATCCTGGAGAAACTTTCATAGGGAAAGCAGTAATCACTGTACCTCAGACAACACAATAGGATGCTTCCTGTTACCTTGAAAGAGTCAACAATGTGGCTGAGGTCAAATCAACCTGAGACCGTACAGCATGCCTCCGAGGGGAGGGAAAATACAAAGCTGCCACAGCTCAGCTAAACAAAACAGGCCAATCATATTTATTTTAGTTATTTGTACCCAGTCAAAACTTTTAAAAAAGCCTAACAGTGAATCAGTGAGTATTTAGTCCTCTATGCGAGCAGAACTGACTCCTTTAAGGCTCTAGTTGGGATGTAAAATAGAGGTTATTAAATTTAATTGGTCAGAATATATATTCCAATGGAAGACATTTATTTTGCAGCACAGCAATGATTAATATTAGGCTGTCCCGTATATTCTAGTCTCAGGTGTGCAATGCCTTAATGAGAATGCTTTATATTGTTTCAGTGCATCAATCATAATTTGACAAGGGACATAATATTGTGCCAAATTGTTATTTTTCACGAGGAATAACAGAGACATACAAATCTAACAGATTTTTACACAAATAAATTTTCACAATAAGTGTAAGCATCAGACACCACAATAAGTAAAACCTACATCATCCTGTCAGCCACACTGGAAAAGTCAGTTTCCTGTATATTTTTTCACACTGTATTTAGTTTGATAAACTCAGGGAAAGTTAACTTTTTCGATTTAACCGGAATCAATATTCTGAAAGTCTTTCTATCCTTTCAGTTCACCTCAGTAACAGCATTAAACCGCCTCACAAATGATCCATTGGAGGGAAATTTTGGTTTAACTTCTATTCCAATAATCTAGATTTTGACAGAGCCTGTCACATTAGAAAGTCTGAACATAGTTACAAGAATTGCAAATAATACCTGTGATTGAATTTTATTGAAGTGGTCAGCAAGTAGCTCATTCTCTACAGAAAGCCCCGGGGCCTGAAGGTGGTCAGTGGGGAGCTGCTTCACAACATCTCACTACTGTACGATGCATGGTGAGAGGAAGGAAAAGCAGAGGAGAGGACCCCCATTTGAGAGACAGAGATGCCACTGCAAATTTATGACCTGACTATTTAAGCCCAGAGAAATATATTCTCAGTTCAGCAGAGATACATTGTTTATACTCCATCATGGCATGTGTGAGTTCTCACAAACCATGCATACAGTAAGAGCATAACAAACAAGCACAGTATCAATGTTAAAAGAATCTGGTGTACCATTTACACTTGAAGCTGAACTTATGTAGGCCTAAGAGTGTTTGTGTGATTTTTTAAAATATGATTATATAACATAATGATCAATTATTGTACATACAATGATTGCAATTTTGTTCAATAAATCTTCATGTGTGTTGAAAGAAAGAAAGAAAGAAAGAAAGAAAATATACAAAACGTTCATTTAAATTTTTTTGTTTTTATTTTGCAAGCAAAAAAATCCAACTCAGGCCTTCTGCAGTTTTAATGAAACAGTAAAAATCACACTAACCAAAATCTGCTGTATTTTCACATAAAACTCACCACGCTGATACATTAACCTCAGCCTATGAAATTAAAAAAAGATTATTCACAGAAAACGGATTTTTCTCCGTCTCGACTCCAAAGCTGCACTGAGCATGTGAGATTTGTTTTTTGACCCCTGCTGCAGGAGCATGCTAATCAACCTAAAGGGTCAGGGGGGTCACGTCTGGACAGAGACGGCATCCCAAACCGGCCGCAACAAATGCAGAAGAACATCTGCTCTCTGTGCGTCACACAAAGATGTCCCCTCGGAGCCCCTTGCAGACCTCAAGAGCCTGGGAACGGCTCAAAGTCAAGGGCAGTCGCCACAGCCTAAATGCTGACTGGACTCAGCAACAGTCAAACACAGTGCAAAAGAAACCAAATCGCTCAATGAAGTGTTCATATTTTTAATAGGAGCAAATTACACTGTCCCAGCCCCACCCCACTCCTGAACTTCATTATAATTACAAAGTTATATTTTGTAATTTATAAAACAAACTAAAGTATTTTAATCACTTCTGCTGCTAATTCAAGAGTTAAATGTTTAAAAATAAAGTCTGAAATAATAAGCCTTGTAGAGCTGCAGGATTTCCTGGTTCTGACAGGTTAAAAGAGGCTGAAGCGAAGCTGCTTAAGGTCAAGGTGTGTTAATCTTTCCGACCAAGAGTAAGCTTTGAATATACATGTACTACATTACACAGCCCTAATGACAGAGAGATCACCCCAACACACTTTCACACACTTTCCTTGGCAGCCTAACAATATGCTTGAAAGGAACCGTCAAATGATGTCAATAGTTGGATCAATACCCTGGGATGTCTCAGTTTCCCCTGCAGCAAATGAAGAGCATTTTACAGATCCTCCTGGGCAGAGCTCTTACGGCACTTCCAGGAGCAAAAATACGTACTGTATTGCCACTGCTGAGGGGCAGCTGATGTATGTCTCCTCTCCCAGACATCGCCACATGCGTGCCACATTTCCCCCTCTCTGTCTAATGGGCTGCTGATCTACACCTGCTGGGCCCAGGGTTGCATAGGTATATGCTGTACACTGACAGCATCAGTCACTCAGCAGGCCTTATTATTGCCATTTAAAATACATTTAAAACGATTCACAGGAGCCGCTGTCCAACTCGGCAGGGTTGCAATGATACTGATGCGTTGCTGTGAAGAATGTTTCACAGTAGTGGGCTTGGTTGGGAACAGCTGGGAACCGTTGTGCTCTATTTTTTTGTTTCTGTAAGCGATAAAAAGGTCTCTTAATCAAAGCATCTTCATCAAAAACAAGTACATTAATTGTAGTTTGTTTTCCACCTACAGAAGCACTGAATTCACTCGAACAATGTAAGCCCATCTTAATAGCATCTCAATGTCAGTGAGCCCGAGCAGCCCACTGTGGAGTAAACTATAGTATAAGACAGGACTGAGCATCAGAGAACCGATACATGCTCCTGAGCTCTCAGGTGAGCTTAGTAATAGACACAGCCACTCTAATTCCCCTTCAATTCTCACCTATCATCTAAAATTGAAAGCTGCCAAATGCAGCCTTAATTACATATTACTCAATCAGAGCTTAAGTGTAACCTTCGGCCCCCCACACACCGCGCCCACCTTCACAAACATCCTCTCCTCTCCATTCTCTCGGAAGGAGCGAATGCAGTGCGTCCCTTCTGAGGTCTACATATATTTCACCGGGTGAGGAAAACAGGTCCAAAGGATATGAGATGGATATATTATGTATATAGGATAAGTGAGATTTAAAGAGCAACTTGCTTGGTCAGCATAGAGTGTGCTGAAAATGCAAGCAGATCAAGGAACAAACAGGGTTATGGATCTCCCCTTGCACATAACTGGGCAAGGTCTATTGACCTAAATTTAATTATTTTAGCCTCCACCCATTCCCTTTCCCCTTTCTGTCCCCTTTACATGCATCTCTTTTTTGTATTATGTGGTTCCTAATGTTTTTACTTCCAAACATATTTGACTAGTTCCCATTTTAAGGCCTATGCAAATTCTGATGATTTTGTTTTGTTTATAGTGCTTAAAGACATAACATACATTCATATACGTAAAAGAAATAATAAAATCAAATATGTGATGTTTGTCACCGTCTCAATAAATAATAGTTGTCCCTCTATTTGTCCTTCTGTCTCGCACCAGTGCCCATCTACAGTATATTAAAGGCATCTCCTCTAGGCGGACAGATAAACCAGGGAAGTCTGAAGGCAACCACAGTAGACGCACAGCTATTTTCCATCCCCTCTAATCACGTGATCAGGGTGCCGGCACCACATCCTCAGCGCAGGGAGGGGCCAGGCAGCGCACAGCTTACCACCATTTTGTGTGGGTACCTGCCTCCTTTTGTGTGAGTACCTGGTTCATTTGTTTACCTGCATAAGTGTTAATATTTCCGAACAGGTCGAGTATCATTTGTGACATGTTTCATTGGGTGCGTTTTTGTAATGGTTATTGCATGATGGGCATGCTGCTGAAGGAACATAAGCGTGCGCTGCAGAAAAAAAACATCTCGGGGTATCAGTGTGCCCCGACTGCAGCCCATTCTGGATTTCATGTCGTGTATTTTCTTTCTCTCTCCTTTCTCCTGGCTGTGCTCCCGATAGACCCCTCTCCCTCTCCTCCCTGCCATCCGATGTGTGAGGCACATATGGTGCAGTGAAATTGCTGTCTGCGAGAGCATGCCTCTGCCTGTCCAGACTTCATCAGAGGGATTAAAGAATGGGATGGGGGAAAAAATCCAAATAAAATGATGATAGCAGGGCCGTGGCTTTTCTCCCTTTTTTATCCTGCACCCCACACTCCACCCCCCTGCTCTGTTTTAAGTAGAGTGGAACATCAGATGACAGAGAAGGCTCTCTTGCTAGGGCGCAATGGTTTGCAGGGAAAGGTTGCCCGGTCTGTGAGCTGCATTGGGTTTATTTGGCTCTGACAAGGGCTCACTACAAAGGAAAACCAAATTATAGACAGCGCTGTTCTTTCCTCTATCCAGCTACTTAAGTTCACTTAAAAGCTGCATCCAATTAAAAGAAAAGTGACTCAGAGGTGCAGCAGCAGCTTTCTTTTATGATTACTTTTTTCTCTGATGTGTTCTCTTTTCTAAATAACATAAACAAATAAAAGACAAAATGTGTAGCAGCAGGCAGAATGAAGAGGTGGGAATTTTCTCAGAGTTGGAGATTTTGGGGGCAAAAAAGAGTGGAAAGATTGCAGGATATTAAGGAGTAATGGATGTCACACCAGGCTCCTATAAAAAATTCCCATATGCTTTCATCATGGCTCGATATCAGACTGATCAAGGGAACAGGTCATTACATGGTTTCCTAGTACTGTTATTACCAGGAAAAAGTAAATAGTTATTGCTATGTTTATCATCCTGAAAGATAGCAATTATAGAGCATGCCAAGCACAATCTTTTTTTTGTTCTATGATTAATCGTCAAATTATAGCGCATAACATAAGTGAAACTGAATTAAGTTATTCTGATGATGTACAATATTATTCTGAGCCTACAAAACATGTGGTCCATAGCATTATTCAGGTTGTAACAATTCTCACAAAGCAGGAAATATATCAAATGCAGTATAACCAAGAAAATAATAAATATTTTAAGAGCAAGGGAAGGTGGGAAGGGGCTTTACATTGTTAAAAGCAAAATTAAAAGAAATCTTGAAAGGATACAGCTTTTGAAAATTCAACATAAAGATAAGGTCTATCTCAAAGTGTGCATGCAGATGTGGCTTTATAGTGATCCTTCTAAATTCAAGTAAATAGGGATATATTCTGAGGTTTATTCTGGGATTTGCCAGACACTGGATGTGGCCCCATATTTGAGACAACAAAAAGGCAATCTTGACATCTTGCCCAACCAGAAGATAATATTTGCTGTTCAGAGACTGGCTTTCTTTTGTTCCTCTTTTTTTATAAACCCAAGACACTTGAAATTTAAACCCAGTTCAAGAAATATTATTTGCCACAGGGCAAGGTAAATCTCTTGGCGGGGCATTTCAAAGGGTTGCCCTGGGTTTGTTTACAATTGATCTTATTTAAAAGTGGATTTTTTGTTTTACTTTTCAAAGACATACTTTCTGCCATGATCTTGTAGGTCAAAGGAACGATGAATGTTATTTTTCCAATTGGAGAAAAAAAAAGAGTGAAATAATCAGAAGACAATAATAAAGAAAGCCCTGTTGCGCCACTGGTTCTTCCCAGGTCTCCAACTTGCACATGTAAAATAGAAAACACATGGAAGATAACATCTCTGACTACATCAAAAAAAAAGCCGAAGAAATACACCCCTGGTGAGAGAACAAATAAATAAAATTTGAACTGCCTGAAAATTGTCTGTCTTGTGATTTCCTGAAATATGAGTTGCATCACAAAATATGGAAGAAAAAAATTCAATCATACCGCTAGTATGTGTGTGTGCGTCTGTGTGTGTATGTGTGTCTCTGTGGTCCACAGAGAAATGAAAATGTCCTATAAGCTGCAGAAAACAGATGTTTCTCTCATTGTTTAGGGAGGCAGTCAACAATTTTCATTCACCCTTCTTCCTCAGAGGGAAACAACTGACCTGACAACTGACCAATCCCCGTAAAGCACAGGGGGGTGGAGGAAGAGAGGAGAGGATGACTCTGCCTGTCATATTGAACCAAACTCCTTCATCTTTGACAATTATTCTATTTTAACAAAATCAGCGGTGTGAGACGAGACCATTAATCACTATTAATCTCCATTCTGTACATGAACTTGAACATGTTTCAGTTTACTAAACCTCCACAGGGTCTCCCGTGTGCAGGGAAGGCCAATGAAAGGGGTGGAGAGGGATGGGGACTGCAGTTAGCCAGGGACTATCCTCCAGGGCTGGGAGGGTTCCACACTCCTGCTCAGACAGGCCATGCTGCATGGGGGAGGTCACAGGATGCGGAGCTAGTTTAAAGCTTGCTGCTCCAGGGGAACAAGATGGACAAGCAGAGGGCAGCAGCAGCAGGAACGCCCCAGTAAAGACCCCTTCATCTGGACTATACCTGTGGGGAGACCATGGGCCACCCAGCTCGACAACACAGCACAGCAGCTACTTCACACACACAAACACACACACACACATAGAACACTAATTGTTGTAAGAGTTGTAAATGTGTATCTGCAGCAGTGTGTGAACAAAATATTGGCTACTGTACACATAGGGAATATATTTCATTTTATGCGGTGACTATTGATACACCACCTATATTTATTATGAGTAAAATGTCCATCTTTACTATTCTCACTGAGTATGAAATATATACATCTCATATCTTTTACTGTTTGAAACATTGAGCCACAGAATGAACAACAAAGGATTGGTTTATAATTAAGAGTCTACATCTTACAATACATTTAGAAAAGATTTTACTGTATTCCATCCTGCATTGCATTGTTTCTTCTTGTAAGACTTTTCCGTTTGTGTGTGCTCTGTATGGTAAGACAAACGTTCATATCTTCCAGAGGTTCTCTTAAAAATGCTAAACTTAATTCATGTATAAACAGAGACATTTACCTTTAGCTTTCATTATTTTAATTCCCTGCACATTTAAAGACTTATTGTACAGTGAAAGTAATTAATCGTATACTTTATTCAAGACGACAAATAGTGGCGCACTATGAAACTTTTACTATTAGAATAGATCCAGGGAGCTCTGGCAGGACTGACTCATAAGAGTCATAAGAGGGCCCATGCCACAGATAACATTTTAAATTACATCTCTGTCCATTGTGTCTTGCTTGAGCTTATGAGAAGGTCCCTGGGGCACCCCCATTTTCCCAGAAACTCCCTCCAAGGCTCTTCAGGTTAACATGCCCAGTTTGACTATTAGATCAATAGTTGTAAATGACTTCATCACGCCAAAGAGGCAACTTCCTGGACAGAATTGGTCCCACAGTTGCAACTTGACAGGCTTGCTCTATGGGGAAGTCCAGTCCATCTAGTTATGTTACAAATCTAGTGTTTCTCCAAAAAGAAATTTACCACAGTGTGAGGAAAGATAAATGACCCAACAGGCTGTAAAATTCCACATCATTTTCACGTTTTGTTTTTTTATAAAGCAAAAATATATTTAGAAGATTTGTAACAACTTCCAAAAAGTGACCCTGGTTCAAGTTCAGCTGCAAAGAGGGAGAGTGATGCGCTCAGCTACAGTAGCTGTGGGGAGAGGTGAAAAATCCCCATTGATATCACATGGCCTTTCTGCACCTCTTTTGTTCTTATGGGATAAGGGGTGATGTCAGTTCACTCCCAAGCCTCACTAAAATGCCCCCAAAGCCTGCCTGGCTCCAAAGTGGGAGTGTGTAATCGGTCCTGGCAGAGTGCTGGTTAATGGGGGGCACAGGGCCATGGGTTGGAGATGTATTCATGTGCGTGGCGTGGCGCCTGGACCCAGGGTGACACTTCTTCATTCCCGCTGCCTCAGGCCAGGATTAGGATTTCGGCCAGCCTCACAGAGCCAGCCGTAATGCAAAATCATTTTCATATTAACCTCGTCTCTCCTCTCTGGGCCTGACAGTGGACAGGCCTGCTCTCTTTGGTGCTCAAATTATCCTCAATTACTGGGGAAAGGCCAGGCGAGGGGACGTCACCTAACCTTCACCATCTGTTAGGTTCAAAGCTTTAACAGTCGGCCAGTCCGCCTGTCTCCTGCCTCCCCTGACCTTTCCGCCTTGGCCAGCTCCTGTTCTATACGCTGTTCACCCCCCCAACTCCCCATGATAGACCCGCCCTCTCTGGACACAGCTGGGAAGTGCATGTGCACACATCACATTAAGGTTGAAAAGGTTATGTCACGCTTCTTCAACAAAGATATGAATATTCAAAACTGTGCACAGACCAGTGCAAAAGCTGTGTCAATACATAGGTTCATTCAGTCTTCTAAGCATAAGCCAATACTTGAATTACTTACTGAATTTAGTGCTGCTTTTATTGGTTATGAAACTAAAATAGTATTCAAAAGGTGTTCAAAATAAATCTTCTCTTAGATTTTCGGGCAAATTGTTTTAAAATAAAATGTTTTGACACAAATACAATTATCTGAATGAATAAATTTAAAGATTTTAAATTGATAATATTGTACAACTTCAAAGTATTTTTTTTTATGACAAATGATTTTTCTTATATGAAAATTGTTGTGTGTGAAAGTATTGTTCTTAGTTACTTGAGTACCTCGCTAAAATGTTATTTACTGTTTTGTGCTGTTATTTAGCTTTCCCTTACATATACTGCAAAAGTTGGCTTTAATTAACATTCATCTATATTTCAGATTGTGCTTGTGAAATATTGAAGAGCTCTTATTCTCCTATAGTGAATGCACCTTTTAATAATGCAGACAGTGTTTTCTGTTTATTTTGAGCCTGTGTGTTTTAGCAGTTCCACTGTGTCCATTTGGGTTTTCCAGTCTGTCTGGCCACTCAGGAGGCCCCCTTTCTCAGGTCATCTGGCAGGACCTGATGGCTCTGAAATAACTTTTAATAAGTCTGCTAAATAATAGATGGCGTGTTGGCTAAAATCAAGCAGGGAGGACCAGGGCTGAGGACAGCAGGCTGCAGAGACAGACAACAACCAGGTCCCAGGAACATCCATTGCCATCAGCAGCAGCAGCAGCAGCCATGTTCAGTCTCCTGCCTCACCTCCAGACCCAGACACTCTGGGGTCAGGGGTTGTGGACTTGACCTTGTGGCCCCCAGGAGAATGTTCTCTTGGTTTGGGGTATAATTTGGGATTTATTCGGCAGGAGGCCCTGTCTCAGGCAGCATTATGCCTCATTATCTTCTGGTTTTCTATGTTCACAGGACACAGCCCAGAGCAGACGAGTCAACACTCAATTCTACTTACACCTTCGCTATCCTCCAATCAATACCTCCAACTGACAACATTATTCAGTAAATACATCTTAACTGCCCCAAGCAGAAGATGATTAGAAGTCAAAATTTACTTTAATATTTAGGATTTTCAGGCCATATGCTGATGAGAAATTTTTATTATACATAGGCTAAATAAATAAAAGAAAAACAGAAATAAAGGGCTATGTGAAAGGATTTATAATTAACACAAAAGTAGCCCATTTATTCTAAATTATTCACAGGAGCAAAGGTAAAAGCCTTAAGTTATTCTGGTGTAATTTTATAGTTAAATTCGTTGCAATTACCGATTAGTTTGGCAGTGCTTGTGGATGAATTTAGATTTTCCTAATTTTTAATAGTTATATTTCACTTACAAGTATATTCAACCCAAACATATAGCTTGATTAAAAAAAAAAAAAAAAAAAGGTATTTTAATTGAATTAAATAATTTAGATTTTTGTGTTTTTTATCTGGGCAAGTTCGACAGGCTTAACTTTTCATCAGAAATTGTTGTTGTTGAAAAAGTGCTTGTAAATTTAACTAGAAAATATTAGCCAAAAATATATATATCTGCCAGGTCTAAATGAACTGAGCTTTAAAATTCTTGTCACTTACTGTAAAGTGGAGTGATATCTTTCAGGTGCTGGCTAAAAAAGAGTGATCATTTCTATTATGTGTGCTTCACTCTAAGTGGGTCCCTGTGGAGGACAATTTTGGAGAGATCTTTCCTGATAAGAAACAAGCCCTGCATGCATTAATATTACATTAGACCCAGCATCACAGAGCCATCTGCTCAGTCAGGTAGAGAGCTTTTCATTGACATCTCCTTATCATGTTAATATTACACTCATCAAAGAAGACTACATCCTGGAGAGGGAGGGGGGAGATGCAACAAAACGTGCAAAATTAGGATTATTCTTATGAGAAGTATGAAAAGGAGGAACAGACAGGAAAATGGTTATTTAGGTCACATTTTCACTGTAATGCACAAGAAAGAGACAAATGCCGCGGGAAAGGCGTCGTTTGTGTGTGTGTCTCAGTCGAAAATATGACATGCATGGCCAGTCACACACACAAGTGCACAGAGATAGAGAGAGAGAAATAGAGAGAGAGAGACTCCTCAATGCCGGCAGCAGGAGGGGTGCAAATCTTCAGGGAGGGAGACAGGTGCAAGGCTCTGCTCTCTATACTGTAGCTTAAATGCATTTAAAGTCCATTCTTAAACACACCCACCCCTCTTTATTTCAATGAGATTATTCTTGTACTGTGCTTTATTGTTGGCACGCTTGTCCGCTTTGGCTGTGTGCGTGCGCGTTTGTGGGCGTAATGTTATATTTTAATGTCAGAGAAAAGACAAAAGAGCAAAAAAAAAAAAAAAAAAAAACATCATTAGATATAATTTTAATTATAGCCTTTGTTTGTTTGGGGTTGGGCACGGTGCCATCCTCCTACAGAATTAACCAAATAACGCTCCCCTAAACACGTGTCAAGTTAACAAAAGGCGGAGCGCTTTTTTTACAGGGGGACCGGGAGGCGGACCTGTGCTTGTGCCAAAGTTTGTCACTCTCATTTGAATGTGAATAGTATTACCACTGAGAGCTGCTTATAAGGACCCTGTGTCTACAATGCTATCAATTAGAGCCCCCCCCCGTACTAATCGGGGCTAATTAGCCTTTATCGCGGGGTAATAGCTTGTATTAATTGCTTGGCGAGCCAACTGTTGAGGAATTCGGCGAGTGATCCAATTGAAACTGACAAATTTATTCCGTCTATTTAATATTCATTATATTCTAATAGGACACTTGTTAGCATGAATACAACAATTAGGCCCAACCATGCGAGCAACATGGTAGGCCATCATTTCATTTTGTAAACCTACTCCTGGAGCTCAAATCTAAGACACTTTTATCACTTTTTAAAAAGAAAAAAAAACTATTTTAACAAAGTATAATAATAATTACTAAACCTACAAACAAACGGAAAAACAGCATTTTATTTTAAGTTAAACCCATGATTTTCTGATGTTCACAGGCACCATAACAGACAGCATCGAGCAGTAACAGTTCAGTATCATGTGTATGCATGTGTAAGGTATAGGCCTGCTGTTTATGCTCTGCAGGGCTTTACCAAACCGTCCTGTCACACTCTAAAGAAATATTTCCCCATCATTTTATCAAAGTCTAAACGGCAACAGCAAATCTTTATAATAAAGCTAAAGTAATCCGGCCTCAATTGACTATTAGGCAGTGTTTTTTTTTCTTATTATTTATGCTGTATTGGCAAACATCACGTTGAAACTGACACAATGAGACGTTTTATCTACCTGAGTTTGTTTTCAAGTTTCCATACTAAACATAATTTATTTATCCCTCACCTTAGTCTCAACTCCCTCTCCTCCCTCTGAAGAAATAAATAATAATGTTTATTTAGTCCTCATTATTAAGAGTTCCTTTCAATCATTCAAAGACCAAAGGAATTTCAAACATGACACCATAGTTTCTGCAAGAACTGACATATTGTACAGAGGATAGGGCCTGTAGTCTCACATAGCCAAAATTGATGTGCAACAAAAATAGTAACCTGAAACATCAATGCAGGATGTAAATGTATCTACTCGCGAGAACGTTTGATCATTAATCAATTAACATTTGTGAAACAAAATAGTCCCTGTTTGGGAAAAAACGGACGATGAAACAAGCCGAGCCACCACCACGACGACATTTACAAAAGAGCAAAACAAATAAGTAATTGCATGTCTCTATTTATATTGGTTACAGTAACCCCCCCCCCATCTGTGCCATCCATGAAGGGCAAAGATGGGCCTAAATGTGACGCAGCTCTGTACCGCAGTCTGGGTGAGGGTTAGGGTGGATGTCGTGGGTAGGGGGGAACCCATTCTAAGTTAATTCCCATTTAGATTCGTACACTACGCATCACGTATACCTTATTCTAACCTGAATATTTATAGGCCCCAACAGCTGAAACCCTCTGCAGGCTGACTATGTTATGTAAATATGAGGCCTTAAGCGAACATGTATGAAATAAAAGCCTTCCTAGAAATATTTCTTCATCAATTCCAGTTTTTCTTAAATGGATCTCACCAAGTGGAGGTTTCTCCAACTCAGCAGCCAATGACACGTAGGCCACTAAATTAACTTGTGTTTTTTTCCCGCCAAAATTTTATAAATGTATGTTATTCAAATAGAAATTAACAATATTAGAAAAATATTCCAGTGCGTATTTGCCCTCAGCCTGTGAGCGGGTGAGCATCCCTCACTCTGCTGGGTGTCACAGCAGTTACATGGAGGCATATGGCTCTCAGCAGCCCCCCGCACGTGAAATCCCAACAAGCTCCGGTGAAGTTCAAGGTCTCAGCAGCCAATGACCATTAACAGATCCGGGAGGACAGCGCCTGCTGTCTGGATGCCTCTCTGTCAGTCCCATATAGTCCGTTTAAAAATAATAACTAAAATGTATTTTTTAATTATTATTACGATGTTATTTTTATTATAATTATTTAAATTATTGGTATCATTATTAGTTGTAGTAGCAGACCTAGTTGTTATTGTTGACGATGTTTTTGTATTATCTAAATATCCAGTTAATCTGAGTTTAATTACTATTTGTGGGCTTTGTTCAGGGTGTAATGCAAACATTTAATGATTTCTAGATGAAAGTGATCGGCCAATTTTCACCGTTATCGGGAATTTAGACAAAAGTAAACAACCATCAGATAAAAAAAAATTAAATGCGTCAATACGAAACTTAAGACTTTGGAGCAGAAACATAGAATTTAATTTGCGTTTCAGTCTCACATTGTTTACAAGAGGTGTTGCCCTGTCGCGCATTTCATAAATATAGATGAATGGCTCATCTGTGCCTCAGTTGAAATTTTCCTCTTTTTTTTTTACTTGTCATTTAAATGGTTAAGGCACTGACTGAACATAAGAATCAGTGACATTTAATCTTTAAAGCTGAAAAGTTACACTGTTATATGGAGGCTGCCTGCTGAGGGCCTAATTAGACATTATGTTTTCTTATACAGTGCAACCAAAAGCTTTAGCCACACACCACTTTTTTATTATTAACATATGTTATTTATTCTTTTAAATTAAATAAAAATGTTCAAGCTATAACATTACAGCAGTGTTAAACACTGGTTGCTATTTAGAAGTTGTTCCACTTAATTAACAGCCAATAAACCCTGAAAAATGTTACATGCCATGCTTAGTAAAGGAGCCTGCAGTTGCCAGACACTTACATTAATATTTGAAAACCATTCAGTAAAAGTTACAATATATGTTTATAATTATTTATTCTTTGCCAATTAATTATGTAATTGCCATGCAACATTTGGAGTTGTAAGATGGCCTGTACTGGGAAATAAGAGTCACTGAAGAGATGTCATTATCTGCAGGATGCTACTACTTTCAGGAATGAACATTCACTTGATTTTGTCTGAATTGCGATTGGAAGCTCAGTTTTTATAACAGATTCCTGTGTTGATTTGCACATGAGATGCCAAGTTAATGGCTCATCCAAAGCAATGACATTTCAGACAAGAAACAACAACATCTGATGTTCCTCACTAAAGTTAATTAAAATATGTTTATATTATCAACAAATATGTACCCAAGATCATCTACTAATCATTGTGCAATACAATAACCTTGTGAAAACTGAACTAATTAATTAAATATGTTTCAAGTAGATAGATTGTTGTATCATGTGGAAATATACTCTATACTGAAGGGACACCCAAACTTCTCACCAATTTTTTTTTACTTAAAATTAAAGACACATCAGATTGTCATTTACAAAAAAAGAGACAGAGAGAAAGAGAAAAACAAGAGCACGAATAAGAAAAAAATTGAGGATGACGATGCAGACAATATAAAGATGAAGAAGAAGAAAAGGGAGCAGAAGGTTATGAAGCAACAGAATCGGATGAAAAGATGCAGTGAGTGGATGATAGGTGGTCCCAGGTGTCTGTAATGACATCAGAATGAGAGAGATCCTGCATCTGCATAGTGGAAGAGATCCTGTTTCCTTAGAAAGTCTCTTCATGAGAGACAGGTCACGGCCAATAGCCTCTGTCTGACACATAATTGGTGATATTGATTATAGGTTATCATATGCTGCAGGCCATTTGTAAGATAATGCTGCAGGGGTTAATTTGTCAGCCATTAACCTTTTGGACTGGTGGATTTGTATGTGTAAATTAAGTTTAAAACAACTTCTAAATGGGTCACCTAGCCTCATCTAATAAATGGAATCCTAACGTGTTTAAGTTTTATTACAATACAACACCATACATGATGACAGCTTAAACACATTTGACAGTTGGTTACTTGAGCAGAAAAAGGTTAAGATTTCTGGAAAAACGTCACATTATCTCCAAATTAAGCCCCCCATCCTCCTTCAAAGCTTCCAGAGCAGCACCTACCATGAATTCTTGTGCTGACCCTTTAGAAAAATATCTCATCTGGTAAAAATGAAAGTGACATATACAGGAAACACCTTTTCCTCTTTCCTCAAATCTGTGAAGTAGCTGCTTGCCTACATGCCTAAAGGACTCTGAAAGCTGATCCAGTCTGTCAATCCAAACTAATGGGGAAGAGAAAACTTAACAAAAAAAAGTGACTTTGTAGTAACATACGTGAATATGATGAATAACAGTTAAATCAGTCGCAAAAATCGATAAACCAGAAACAATATAGAAAACGATCACGTCTGTTGCTTTATTAACTAATGCACTATGATATCAATAATCACATTGTATTATTAAGAAATAAATTAGAGATGTAGGAAAGAGTATTTTGGTAAATGTGAGTTTACTGTCCATTGCTGCCTTTGAGAAAATATAAATGAATATCTCCCGATTTCTCTTACTTTTATGCATTTGTTATTTTAAAAAAACTGCAACAATGTTTCAAGGCCGTCAAACAGATTTACCTGCTTCAGAATCATCAGTTTGCCTCATATTGTTTTGTTTTTTTATCTCAGCGAGGAATAACACATCAAATACACAAAATCACAGAAAAGAGAAAAGCTGTAACCTTTGAGAAAGTCGATCAGAGGCGATCAGAGGTGTAGAAGCACCTCGTACAGCCCAGAGCAGTAAAGACAACCCACTTCAACTTGAAAAACATGACATTTGCCACCTCAGAGCATAAAACATGTCTCTCTAACTCTACACCTGTAAACCTGTAAACCCACACAATGTAGATCAAGAGGCAAACCAAGCTATTCTCACTCCGGCAAACACTATTAAAAGTTACTCAGTAATGGCAGAGTACTGCCTTGTGTACAGTGTGTGTGTACATTGTGTATGTGTGTGTGTGTGTGTGTGAGCGACTGAGCTAGCGAGCGAGCGAGAGAGAGAGAGAGAGAGAGAGAGAGAGGGAGGGAAGGAGAGAGAAAGAGAGGGAGGGACAGAGGGAGGGAGAGAGAAAGTGTGAAAAAGTGAAAGCATGAGTGAGTGCTGGTCAGCAAATCAGTCAGTCAGCAAAGCTCAGCTGACAAAGTGGCACAGAGCAGGGCAGCTCCACAGAAAAGGAAGACACAGGTACCTGTTTGGAGCTGTCCGGTGGCGGTTCAGCCCTCCAGCTTGGCATGCATTAATTATCCTCCAGAAAGATGGGCGCTCTATAGGCTCGCTCCTGACCCGGCACTCCTACTGTCCCACAGTCAAAGAAAAGGATGGACGGAGAGGAGCAAGAGAGAAAGAGGAAGAGAAATGGGAGACGAGGAGAGAAGAGAGGGAGAGAGAGAGAGAGAGAGAGAGAGAGAGAGAGACAGAGCCACTGCTGCCCTGACACCATGACTGGTCCACGTGAGATTGATCACACACTCACTCTCACACACTGAGGCCTCTGCAGTGACAGGGGGGAACTGCCAAGGAGTAGCATGCTTTGTCTAGCCTGGGGACACGCACGCACAGACGCACAAACGGCCACAACGCACTTGCATGAACTCGCATGTTAGAGACGCGCACAGACACGTGCACGCTACTGTGACAGACAGACACACACAAACACACACATACGCACGTGGCCTATGACTCACACGGTGACTTATGAGTTTTAGCTATAATTGAAGCTTTTTATTTAAATAAATCCATAATTTCACTAAACGTGAACTCAAACATGACTTATACTACTTTTTCTCATTCTGTCATCCAGACTATGAAAAGGATTTGGTGTTTCAGAAGCCCTCATTAGCATTCATTGGCTGGCCCCAATGCACATCTGTTCAGCAGTCTACTGGCTGTTAGGTTGTGGGGCAGCTGAAAACGGACAGCAAAATAAAAAGGGTCAAAAGTCTGGCACTGAAAAGCAAGAGGACTGTGATTACACACAATAGAAAATAAAAGAGATGCATATGAGCGGCAGCCGTGTGCCTGGCCTCTGCACCTTCAGGGAGGACAAGGTTCACACTAATCTCATGAATGCCTTATACACACACACACGCACACACACACACACACACACCATTATCAGCATCCACTCTAAGAGCAAAAATGGTAAAATTAACATTAACATTCAAACTTGCTTTTAAAAATGCATTTAAGTTTTATTTTTAAGTTTGTATTTAAGATGCCAAGTTACAGGTTTACTGTCACTTTATTTTAGTGTAATTTTTTTTTAGTAAAGTAATTACTGACCGCATCCTTCCATTACACATACATACTTTAAGTCAAATAAACACGAACCAGTGAGATATAAGCAGTGATGGTGATGTTGAAAATCAATTTGCATTGCATTAACCAAATATAAAGAGCAGCAGTTCAATTCTCTACTGCTTAGAAAAATCACATTTCCCAAATCAACCGTCCCCTTCAGCCATCTCCTCCTGCTAGAGAGGGGCCAGATCAGTCAGCTGGCCTCTGTATGCAGATTGATCCATATGGACATGGCATCCAGACCTCAAGTCCCCCATAGACCCTCTGGCTGAACTTGACTCCCAGGACTGCAGATGGGAAGGAGGGCCCCTCACCTTTGGTGAACCCTGGACCCCAACACCCTCACCCCCACTATGGCAGACCGCAGACTGACCAATTATCCACTATCCGCTATTAACAAAGATTCCCGATTGAATTCAGGTCGCTTTCCCAACAGCTATCATCACAGATAGCTGATCAATACTGAGACATTATCACAGAACGCTTCCTCAAACACAGTGTCAACATGCGTGTCCTGGTCGGGGAGTGTGTGTGATCACTGAGGTGGAAAGGAGCCGTGGCCTGGCGGTTACGCAGAGGAGCCTCAGAGAGGAGAACCCTTTGAGCAGAGCTTGAACCCTGGGGGGCTGCAGGTTTCACTGGCTATGTTGCTGAGCATGCTGGGCCACAACTTAAAAGGAGATCAGAGGGCTGTACCTCAGAGCAGCAAAGCGCTCTCCCCCTCTCTTTCTCATACTTTTACAAACCATCGTACATTTCACTGTGAATTCTGGAAACAATTACACTTGTGCACACAATATATTAAATATACACGATCTTATTTGTGCACAAAGGCAGTGCTGATTGAAAGCATACCGCACTCCCAAAAATCACAAAATTCACAATATTTACCCATGTATTTACTGTTACCATGACAACAAAGACCTGGTATGCCTGTCACGGGAATCTCTAAAGGTCATATATGTCGTTTGGGGAGTCAGTGGCAAACTACCTATGTTGTCATTTACATATGTATGTGCTATGTGTTGCAGAGAGATACAGTACCACCTTATGGAAAACTGTCTTACCAACAAAACTAGAGGCATTTTTATTTCTAGTAGGTTTCTATAAAAGCAAACATAGGTTCTCGGGGCAGTATTCATATCCCACCCTTTCACTGACCCTGTGACCCTAGGTGCTACAATCACCTTGCAGTCAGAGTTGTTGTCTTTCCTGGCTTCCCTTGGGGTCTTTCCTGCCACTCTAACCTTGTTTCTGATCTGGTCCTGCTCTGGTCCTCCCCTACATTCTGCCTGGGTAATGCTGTTTTCCCACTCCCCCTGGTAAGCGTCCCATATATTGGCCTTATCGGAGGCCTATCTGCACCGCACAACATTTACCTTGCTGGAGTCCAGCAAAGACATAGCCTGTATCTTCATCAAACACCAGTCAGCAGAGAGAAAAGGGGGGATTGAAGGACTGTTTTATGAATTATTAAGATTAAAATCTTTCTCTTATTACCTATCCTTTCCTTCTTCTATTACATTTTCTTCCCTTTCTTTTTCTTTCTTGGTTAAATTTTAAAACATTTATATCCCTCTGTTCCTGGGTAAACGAGCTCGGGGCCGATTTTCCATTAAAAATAAAAGTTGAAGAGAGGAGGAAAGAGAAGAGGTACATAGCTTGGTCGGTTTTAGTTTTTAGTCATCTCTAATCAGCCCAGTGTTTCTGTGCTAGGGAAGAAAAGAGTCAGATGAAACAACGGCATAATGATTTTTTTTCTCTCACTAGTTTTCTTCAGTCTTCGATGTTGGAAACTTAAAAGGAATGTAAAAGAAAGACTTTCTTACCTTTTATTATTACTGTCAGTGAGTCCTTGCTCATTCTGACTTTGTTCAGTGGTCTAAGTAATTTTCCAACTTATTAAAATAATGATGCATTAACAATGTACTTGCCATTATCCTAGGTCAGGTATTTCTGAATGGTGGATTCATGGCTGAGAGCCTGAGCATTTCTTTAATGATAGACTGCCTGTATCAAAGTGACTGGCCTTAACCTATGACATGACCGCTTTCTATTTTTCATTTTACCTCCAATTGTTTTACCTACTGGTTTAAAATTGCATTAATTCATTAGGAAAGAGTTTTTTTTAAGGTGCAACAGAAGTGGCTTCACTCACAATATGAGCAGCAATTTTGTTAATCACAAAACTGTGTGATTTGACAAAGCTGTCATAACGAAAAAGACTTTTGTAATCAAAATAAAGTGTTTCTCTTGTACAACTGTCCAAGCTATTTAGACTTGTGGTTCTTTTCAATCAAACAGTAAATTATTTCAACCTGAGGTATAGAGAAGAGGGAGCTATTTGATTGGTAAAATATTTAGTTCAATAGAATAATGAAATCATTGGGCGCAGTGTTGCATTTAAATGAAAAAATGTCCATATAACCTGAATTGTGTCTTGGTCCAGGTTTGCATCAAAGAAGCACGTAGATTTTCACAATTCTGTCTATTTCAATTTCACACAAAGCACACAATGGACATAAAGAAGACCATTATTCAGGGCGATGACCTGAGTCTGATGTTCTCTTCTCTGAAGGGCCATCATAACTGGAGCATAAGAGCAAAGGCCATAAGGCCCCAAAGGAGCCATTGGGATCCAGAAAATAGAGCTCCAGAGAGGGTATTCAGCATTGGCCAGTGGACAAGTCAGACTAGAAGACAGAGTTAGCGGCATCACAGTGGGCTGCTTCAACAATGTGTGGATCTCTCATACAGTCTGTGGTCTAGGGCCTGCTATTTATGATGCAGATGTGATACAGGGGGCTCACCAATGTGGTAATACATCCTGAGCAGTGTGTATTTAAATGTGCTCTTAATAAAATATTTCTGGGGCTGTTGCGGAGTTGCGGTCCCTGTGCTCATTAGAGGTCTCTGACCAGCTTGATAAGTGCGGCTCTGCACCATAATGATTTATTAAGGCTGGGGGTGGGGAAGGCTGGTGGGTCCAAACTGCCTCAGGACACTCCAACCACAGAGACATTTAAGGGTAAAGGCTTGGAATAGAGGGTGCCTCTGAACAGATTTACATCATCCAAGATGCATTTCAAAATGAATTATGTAAGACAAAATGAAATACATAGAAGTTTCACAATTTTTGCCGCCCTTTCTCTCCCAGCCCTTTTTTCTTCTCCTCCTTCCTTCCAATGCTCTCGTCTGCATCGCTTTGAGGTAAATTCATGGGCAATTGCTTTATACAGCAGGGCACTAATGGACAGACAGGGGGACATAAGAGATGGTGTTTAAAAAATGAATGGAAGAGAGATGGTCAGATGTGCACAAACAAACAAGTCTGACAAATTTACAGGGTCAGACTAAGTCATGTTGGGCAGGGCTAGGATGGACTAGAGATGCAGACCTGATTGACTAAACGTATGTAGATTGGGGTGATTGGGGTTGGAGTTTGTGAGGTTTGGGCTTTGTCACTGCTGATTCCCCTCCGTCAGCAAGCACAGAAGTCTGCAGGTCGCCTCGCCTGTGAAACGACCAACAGTTTAACAGCCTATTTGATCTAACTCTGTCTGCCACATCCACAATACTGGAAATATGTGTGTGTAAATTAACTCTCTACGTGTACTTCTGTTCACACACTTGTTTCCCTTGAATTGTCCCTTGAGGGACGAATAAAGTATTTTGAATTGAACTGATATACTTTTACATTGATTCTTTCTTTGGCTGGGGAAAAAAGGCTAGACATCTGCAAGGTAAAAGCAAGCAATATTTATAAAATGGAGTGAATAAATGGATCCAAAATGCCTCTGTTTTAGATGTCTTTTTAATTGAGCTTAGTTTTTAAAGCTGTACATAAACCCAAGCTATGAATTCTTATTACAAAAACACTGCATACAAATATCCGAATAATATGACAAAACTAATCAGAAAGTAAGTAACGGACGTTGGTGAATTGTAAACTAAGTCCATATAAAGCAAGACCAGGTCAGCGTCTCAAAAGGATATCACTGCAAGAGCTTCATCAACTGAATACATGCTACAGTTTTGTCACATAGGGTTTACCCTCCAGTATCATGTTGCTGTAGTCACACGGAAGTCTTAAGCTTCAACTGACATTGAGTAAAATAACATTTAGTCCAGTTTTAAGATATATATCCTGTCTACCATATGCTAAATTCTTCTCCCATACTTGTACTAGTATCACTTAGTATTACTGACATAAGAAGTCAGAGTTGTGTGAAGAATCCTATACGGAGAAAAAAGCTTTAAGACCTATGGAGCAGGGTGTGAACAGGTGTGGGCTGGAGCTGGTCAGCAGACATTATATGAGAGCAGAGAGTCAGGAGAGTTGTTGAGTCATGGAAGCATCTCTACAGAGAAAAGCTTGGTATCCTTCAACAGAGGAAACAGGCTTAGTGGTTGGAGGATAGATCTTTTTTTTCCTTGCCACAGTTAATTTTCAAATCTCCAACATCCTATGGCTGTCTGTTTTTCTTCTTCTTCTTTTCTGTTTTTTGCTGCTTTTATTCTTTTCTTTTAAAATGAAACTGGAGCTGGGGCGGTGATAGTGATAGATGGCTCAGCGCTCTAACACTTTATCCAATCCGGCGCAGATTTCATCCAATAAAGAATCACTTGTGCACTCTCAAACTAAATGGAAGTCAGGCAGCGGAGAGAAAGGGGCTGCCGTGTGTTTCTGAGCTGCGAAAATCAAATTTTCTTAAAGCTGCCGCAGCAGTGGCTGGCGGAAAAGGCAGCAACAGCCATGACTGGCCAGGGCCACGTCTGCACACACAATTTAATCCATCACAGAGCTCCTGACACCATATCAATCAACCTTTCATCAGCATGCCCCCCCAAAAAAGAAAAAAAAACAATATTTCTATTCAATCACCTCTGACTGAACCAGGCCTACAGTCCACTGACCAATGGGGAGGACCAAAACCCCCCTGCTGGTTGAGAAACCTTTTCACATGAACACAAGCATAAAGTAGAACACATGCACTCTTGCTTATTCTCATGTGCCAATACACAAAATGGTGGAAATACTCAGAAATCTAAGTCCTTCCCATTGTTTCCCCATGAGGTGCAATGAACATGTGGAAAAGATTTCTACATTTAGAAATTAAATTACAAATAAAGAAAGTATGGACTCCTTAAAGTAAAGTTTTAATATAATTTACTCAGAGATATTACTAATATGTTACGACAGCATTGACACACCATCACATTCTCTGTCCATTAACTTTTACTGTATGACACAAACCCACCACCTCTCCACCTTACCCCCTCCCATCGCTGTCCTTTGTTCCGGGAATATAGTCCCTCTTACCCCCTCTGTATCCCACAGGCTGTGGCTCCAGTGGCCTATGATTTATAATTCATAGGGGCCGCTTTTATATGGGACCTTAGTCTACCTGATACTCTGCCACTGGGCCTGTCCTGGGACAGTGGGAGGGGGGCTCTTCATTACGCCTGGCACCGGAGTTCTAAGATGACACCCGCCTCTTTGAAGCACTGGCGCTGAATGTAAATTGGACATAATAATCTATTTTTCCCAGTCAAGGTACTGAGTCATATTCCCGAAATGGATGCTGTTTATTTATTTTTTTCCTGTCAGCCATTTTGTTTTTATCAACTTTCTCTCTGTTACTCACTCATGGTTCCTTTTGCTCTCTTTCTTCCCGACAAACAAACACACATATTAGCATGGTACTTTCCTCACTGAAAATTGAACTGAACTTTCATCTTTCCACTTAAGCCTTGCCTTTTTCATGGACATGTGTGTGACGGTGCTCTTTCTTCCTCCAGGACCTGTAAAGCTCAGGTCTCGGGGTATCCACATTACTTCCTCTTCGGTTCATTCTCTGTTCTGACCTCCCTGCATACCAGAGAGGTCTCCTACTCAGACTGTGCTCTGTACTCGGTGCTCTTGGCCTAGGGCTCTGCTTGGCCTCCATGCTCCACTGGCTCCCTAAACCCTGGTGAAGCTCCAAAAGGCCAAACTCTGTACTTTGTTGTGGATGCCCCACCACCCACCAGTGTCTCTGGTGCTGCAGTGGAGGGGAGGGGGGCTTGTCTGATTGCCAGCAGCAGCTCAAATGACAAAGAGAGAGCGGCTCAGCCTGGATCAGACACGTGTATTATTGTTGTTGTTGCTAAGTGCTCCTGACTAATTATTCCTCCCTCATTTGCAAACGGGGCTGCTGCTCATTTACATATCAATGGGGACGAGCGGAGAGTATGATGTCAAGGAGTGTGGGTTAAGCGTGTGGCTAAGCTTGGGGAGCACAGAGGCCATCATCCCTACAACAAACAGAGCACCCCACCTCCCACCCCCAGCACCCACATCACTACCATGACACCCCCTGCTGTGTTAGTCTAATAAACAGACGAAACAGAACGGAACATAGAC
>NC_060169.1:19112582-19185374 GCF_021292245.1 Micropterus dolomieu
GGGGGGGGGGGGGGGGGGCACATAGCGAAGAGCTCGCTGTCAAATCAGCGGGTTGCCCCTGGATTAGTTCAGTTGTAACACAACCCCGCGCTCCATGGAGATCATTTAGGCAATTATCAAGAACAAGGCCGGCTGCAGTGTTGAACAGCTCACTTCAAAGGCCTACACCAGATGAACAGTTACAGCACACTGGTCAATTTCCATACGAGCCACCCCTCCACCTCCCCGCTCTCCTTCACTCAGTCCTCCTCTGCTTATGCCTCCAGGCATTTTGACTGTGCTAATGAACATAACACCCCCTCCCCTCCCCTCCCCATCTCAAACACACACACTTAGCTACTGTATGATGAGAAGTTTGTGATGCACACTCTCTACTGTCCCTCTGAAACACAAAGAGAAGCAGGCCCCAGTGAAGGACAACAGTGCCTGCCAGACACTCTCACATCTGCCTCTATCCAATGTGAGAAAGTTAGAGGTTTTAGATTTTTAACACGCAGAATATTCCTCCGCCATTCGTAAAACTGACGTGGTGCTGGGATGGGAAGAATGCATCACTTTTAAAGTTAAAGTTAAGTATCCTTTCAGATGATGATGGTAAAGATTGAGGCTCCAGACTGTGTATTGCATCATAAGAAAAATAACCACAAATTGTTGGTACAGATGCCATTTTTAAATAAAGATAATGGCTTAAAGATTTTATTTTTCCCTGTCAGTGCTTGTTTTTTATTTTTCACTGGCACCACCCTGGAGAGTAAGTGTGCTGCTTCAAGATCAATTTTAGTAAGTTGTTGAAATAAACTGCTTGACATAAACTAAACAAAAAGACTACTGAACTATAAAAGACTCAAGTACACACTCAGCAGCAACAAGTACCCATTTAAAAGATGTATTAATAACTGTGGACATGGAGTTCACATATCAATTACATTTGATGGGCTTGTACTTGATAGACTTGAATATTTAAATTTTTGGATTGTCACAATCTTATAATCGCTTCTTATGTGTCATACAATGATGAGTTGTTTTATGAGGTTGTAATGTTCATATTTTTGAAGAAATAATATTATTCAGTATGACTGACTGTGATTCATTAAATCATACAGAACTGCTCCTCTACAGTCTGACAATTTCCTGTAACTATAATTAAGGCTAAGATGTCTCAGGAAGCAATGTTGCCAGTATTCTCTTTGTGGGTGTCTCTGTGCGTTGGGAACACGCAGGGAATTTTAAATGAAAATGTTGTCTTAATAGAGTTTTTCATTATTACTGTATATCGGCTCATCCAGAGCCGCTTCAAAACAAAACTCAACCCTATGTCTAATTGTATTTTTGCTCTCTCTCTCTCTCTGTTTCTCAAAAACACACCCACACACACACCAAGCTTTGTGGCAATGGACCTTCTAATCAGACTGGGTCATGTTTTATTGTAAAGATCCAAGACAAACATACAAGCAACCAGATCCTCAACTCAGGATAGAGTTTCTAATCATGCACTATAAATTATTCAGCCTCGAAAAATCTGCCTTCCCCAAATGTTTATTGATGCAGGACGGACAGTGTCAGACTGGAGACATGGATATGGATGCTGCCATCAAAGTTCGGAAGGAGCCACAGGGTGAGGCGGGGGTTGGCCCGGGTTAGAAAGCCAAGGATAGATACCTAACGCATCAGATGAGAGCAAGAACCTCAGCCATGGACATAATCGATTGACTTTGAGGATGCAGAAGGAGCAAAGACATAAGAGCTGATGATGGAACGAGACAGAGAAATTAAATGTAGTAAATTCAGAAGATTAAAACAATGGCACAAGAAGTCTATGGACAAAGTTACAGGAAACAAATAAGATAATGGTAGTTAACATAAGACAGACCTCTAAATTAAAGCAGCACATATTTATAAATATATAACATGGACACATGATATTGAGACAACTAATGCTTAAGGAGATGCTTATATTCAACTGCCAAATACTAATGACACTAATATTTTGTGAATTTTAAGAGCATAGTGAATTCCCAGATCCTTTTATTCTGATAAGTCATATCCAACAGAATGTAACACTGCCCCTCTCAGCACTGATAACTTAAAATGATGTTTTCTTTAAGTGTATTAAAATTCACATATGGAAATATAATACACCATCAAAATCTCAGTTTATCCTTCCGTCCCTTTTTCCTCTCCTCTCCATATCTTTCCCATTAGATCAGAGTGTCGGAGAAATTGGCTAATTTGTATTTGTTGGAGATGTAAACTTGTTTAAATCTTTAATAAAACAACAAGTATGAAATATCAGACATCAGCTGCAGAGGATGAAGGACAGCATTTTTATATCATGTCATTTCGAAGCCTGGGAGAGTGTGTGTGTGTGTGTGTGTGTGTGTGTGTGTGTGTGTGTGTGTGTGTGTGCGTGCGTGCGCGTGTCCATGTGCCTGTGCCTGTGCCCTTTAAGTTTGCAAATGGTTTCATGGTGATATTATTCTTATTTGAAAGATTTACCTCCCTTTTCTGAATCTTCAGCGCTGGCACCAGAGACCACATTCATCCACTACCCCCTGGCAGCAATTTCTCAAACATTTCACAAATGAGTTACGTGTTATTGGCTTTATTTCTAAATACTGTGAGTTGAATCGTTGTTGCACAATGGCAGATCACTAACCAGAAATGGAAAAAATGGTCAGCTCAGCTGAGAGCTGAGATTGTTCTTTTTTATTTAAAGTTATTGTGGAAGTATCATCACTGTGTATTATGTGAGTGCGTGACTGGTTTAATAAGATGAGATTCTCTCCCCGGTGGGAGTTTATTAGAATAATTTCCAGAAAATTAATGCAGCCATTTTGTCTGATTATCAGCTTGCTAAAAAAGTTACGTTAATATTGTCTGTGCACTAAATGGTGTCTGGACAAATATCTGCTTCTTTATCATGTACTGACTAGTATGTAGTTTAGATGATGGGATTCCGCACAGTTGACAAAACACCTAGTATCCAATGATTATTATTAAGCAATACCAGTTTGTATCTACATTCAATGAAGCAGTGTGTAGTAGTGTTTATGTAATATCTCTTAAGTGTTACAGAGAAATGTATAGAGAGAAAAACAGGCAGGTGACCCTCATGTTGCTTCAAGATGTGTGTCTCAGCTGAATCCGTGTCAGTACTGTGTATTCGTGCATGTGAATGTGTGTGGGATGGGGACCGGGAGGACTTCAGGTCTGTTCAGCGTCCTCTCTCTCTCCCCCTCTCCATTTCTGCTAGGCTATGATTTGAGCGATGCAGGAGTAACGCTACAGCGTGACACCCCTAAGAAAAGACGGGTCCGTTGCCAAGAAATACTGACTGAGTGTTTAATATGGCAGAGGTGGCGGCAGTTGAGCAACCATAGGACGAAAAAAATGAGATGCATTGTACTCCCCAACAAAAGCCACACATGCTACTGGAAACTAGGAAAAGCAAGATAATACCAAATCTCTGGGAAAGATTTTGAAAAGTGCTTTTTTTGTTTGTTTTTTCCGTGCTGTACATGTGTTTCTGCAATCTTTAGTCATAGTTATTTTATGAATAGTCGTATTATTCATTCAGTCCCCATGTATATAAGGACTATAAATCCATACAAGGTTCCCCCAATACAATACAAAGAATATTTTGTAAATTCAGGAGATCTAGATTGACCCATCTTTTGTCCATTATTTTTATTATTAATTTGTGTTTCCACAATTACATGCTGCTTTTCTGTTCTCCAAAGGCCCTCACTGGGTTTAGGCAGACTTCGACAGAAAAAGTATTCAGATCTTCTTACCTTCAGTAAAATATAGAAATACACAAGTAAAAGTTCTGCATTCAAAATCTTACTCAAGCCACAAGTATTAACAGAAAAATATATTTCAAGGATCAAAAGTCAAAGTATTCCTTTATGCAGAATGGCCCAGGTATGTTACATTATTATTATTATTATTATTATCATTATTATTATCATCATCATCATCATCATTATATACTGTATATAAACATTATTCCTTAACATGCATTAACGTTGTAGCTGGTTGATGTAGAGCTTTATATGTAAAACCTGAATGAGCAGAATAGGAAAGCTGCCAAATAAACATGGTAGATTTAAAAGTAAAATATTTCCCACTGAAATGTAGAGAAGCAGAAGCATAAAGTAGCATGACATTTGTTTAAACCTAACAGAAACTGAGCAAATGTACTTAGTTACTTTCTGCTTCTGGACCATGATACCACCAAATCCTTATCTCAACATCAGTAAGCGCATCTATCATTGAGCCACTAAACTCTAATATGCGGACTTACTGTGCTTTATCTGTCAGATGCACAATATCAGCAGATTGGGGGAGGGGGGGGGCACATTCCTGTGTGCTGCCTCGTCCTTTTAAAGACATCAGAGCTGGCACCTCTCACGTCAGTCATGCAGTCTGTGCAACAGAGACCGCCTCCATCCCCACAGGAGCACTCTGACCCTCTCATCTAAATATTGCATGAATTACATGTGCTGGGTTTCCTGTACCAAGTTAACCACTGCTGATAAAGACAGATGTTCCTCTTCTGCACAGGGACCTTCTAAATTTAGTTCCTCCAGATGGCCATACTCTTAACTCGCTATATGTCAGTGATACAGAGGCCATAGATGGGAAGCTCTCTCAACAGCGGGCCTCACAGTGATTCAGGTTAAAGCAGTCTGGAGACTCATGGAACACAGGCTACTAAGTTAAAGCACACAATATTATGATTCAGACTGTGGGAGCATTCTATAGCTCAGTGGACTTTGGTCTATATGATGTGCAGTGATATTGGGAGTTAGGGTCAAACAATAACCACACTCTTTCTCCCATCTCTTCTGTCACTCCCCTCTAAATATAAAGGGCTCAATGAAGATGCAAAAGTATCAAACACCCCAAATAATGTACTGTAATAAAGACTGTGGCAGTCAACTTAGCTTGGAGTGAGCTTGCAGGCCATGACAGAGGACTCATTCACTCACTTCTACAGTATCTGCCAGGTTTAAGGCAGGTTGAGAGCTAACAATTATCAGCTACTATAGGTCTTGAGAAATAGTGACAGAGTGTTAATAAGTCTAAATAGCTGACATGTAGATATCAACAAAGTCCACATAATCAAAACGCATTAGATTTATTGGCTGGAAGCAAGCTCCACATAATGAAGTTTAATCCCCCCTGATCTATATCAGCAATGGTGATGCGTTACTTCTAATTATGCTGCAGCATTGATAATCCTGTTAATACCAATCAGATAAGCAGTGGAATCAGAGTTAGGGAGGGCAAGGAAGAGCAGAAGGGGAGGAGGGAGAACACAATCATGTCAAATGGCAGTTTGATCAGAGAAAGAACAGACTTAGAGGGAAAATTACACACACTAAAGTACCAAATCATTCAAATGCAGGTAACAGTAATGACCATAATTAATACTTTGTAGGCTTTTTTAAGTTTGAGACATTATAAGTGAGTATGTGCTGGCTGAAGTCTACTGTGTGTTAAATTTTTTAAGTCAGCCACAAATGAAATTGATTTTTGATTTGTCAGCTAGTTGGTGATCCCCACCAAATGCCACCATGAGGATGGCATTTGTGTTTCTTACATGTCTTTGCAACTACTAGACAGACATTAAAGTTGATAGTTCATACAGACATTCATGTTCGGGATGAATATGAATAACTTTTATTAAACTTTTTTTTAATCTAGTGCCATCATTAGATCAAAGTTAAAATTTGTCATTTATGACCAAATACCTACAAAAGCAACAACATTCAGTCGGCTGTATTTTGTGTTTAGTACTAATATATTATAACAATATTAGTATGCTAAACTAGGATGGTGAACATGGTAAACATCATACCTGCAGAACAGCAACCTGTTAGCATGCCTGTAGACTTTTTATATTGTTGACCTCTGCTGGCATGACTACTTTTGCGGGTCTGTTCGGGGCTAGAGACTGAGCCAGCCTGTTATTTTAAATGTTTTTTTATTTTTAACATTTTATCATGATGTTTTCTTAACCACTTAGGTTGATTAGAAATAAGTTAAAGTCTTAGTTAGAAGGATGGTTGAAATGATGAATATATGAAATGAATGTCCCCTCACCCCACAGCTGGCGTTTACATACTTCCAATCTATCACTCCACCCCCTCGCCCCTATATCCCCCTGTCCAGCAAAGAGATGCTGCAAAAAACTGATTATTTTAAAAATGAGTCAGGACAGGATTTGATGGAAAGGTGGTGATAAAAAAGGCAACATAGAAAATGGATGAAAGGCATATAAAACAGATGCAGATCAGCAGTGGAGGCAAATCCCTCATGTGTCCATCTAAATGAGTCCAAAAGGGAGCAAACAAAATGGCCTCCCCATGCCCATTTACAATTCAAGTAGCCCTGTCACACAGCATGCTATTGAAACTCTTACATTTTAAAAATATTCTGCATTATAACAATAATGCTTTATTAACATCCTTAAATGAAGCTATGCAAGACAGGACTGAAAAAAGATTAATAACTCAATGAAGACTGGAAGTGTCCAAAGGAAAAAGTTAACTTTCTCTTATTTTCCCTTTGTTTGCCTGAGGAAGGATGTTAGTGAAAGAAAGAGGAAAACTCAGGCAATGCTTGAGCTCCTTCATCCTGCTTATTACGGTGCCGCCCCGGCTCTCTGTCCTCAAGCCTTTCTGCGCCTCACTATTTTAACTACACCTGTCATTTGCGGTCCAGTCATTTTACCTCTCTGCTTGGCTTTCTTTGCCGCTTACAGGGACTGTTAACTGGGCCTGTCTGTCATGCTGGCTGGGGCTGGATCTGGGGCTGAGGCTGGAGTGGGGTGGGGGCAGATTTTAGGCTCGGGTGAATGGTGGGAGTGGGGCAGGCGAGGGCGGGAGTGATTTTGGAGGGGAGGGTTGTAATGAGCTTGCGGCAATGCAGTGCTATAGGAACACTGCATGGTTCTTCCCTCCACTGTGAGGCATCCATCTTAACAGCTGCAGAGACAGAGGAAGAGGAGAGAAAGGAAGGAGAGAAAAAAGATGCACTGACACAAAACAGATGTGGTGGATTCCTTATTTCTCTCTACCTCATCGCCCTTTAAATCTTTTTATCTGTTTCACTCTCACCCACTTTCTCACTGTTTCAAACATTTTCTGGCATCTTCTGTGTTTCATGTAAAATACTATGGATTTAGGTTGTACTTTATATTAATACATCAAGTTGACTGACTGATGGTGAGTATGTGCCTGTATGTTATCTCAATATGGTGGCAATAAGGATGCTGAGAGAATAAACTTCACTGACACATATTAAATCTACCTTTACTAGAACCAGTAGATAGAGGCACTAAGTAAAATTAAAGATCACGTCTTATTAGGATGATCCAAAATGTCTTCAAAAACATAATGATCTGTGCACAATATCAGCTAGCCAACATCAAATTATTTGGGACTGAAGGAGTTTTTTTGTTTGAGAGTCAGCTATTTTGTGGGCCTTTAATTAACAGTATGAATATTACTTGAATAAAAACATATTACATCAAATAATATCAAATACATATCATTTACTCGATCTAGCTCCGACATATGGCTTAAGCACTTTTATTTTGTGGGCAGCAATGTAACGAAAACAAACATACAACACGGTGCAGGATGAGAGAAGTGTGGCAGAAGGTAGCAGACAGAGAGCAATGGACTTCACATGACAGGATTCACAACTTAGAATAATTTTTATGAAAAGCTGTTTTGATTCTTTTGATCCGTGGACCCTTACAGACTAAAGGTATATATAATCAAGGAAGCCGCGATTTCCAATCGCGAAGGGGGCGGTGCTGGCGAAGCGAAGGAACTCGCGTGAGTTGAATATTTTCAACTCAAGCGAGAAAGTCGCTTGACGCTGAGTCACGATAGCCTATCAGCGTTGAGATTGACCGTACGTCACTGATGGCTTCAGAGCGTTGTGTGGAGAGGGCCAGGCAGAGCGGGAGACTGCTGGCTGGCAGAGAGCTGCTAAACTTGGGGGAGAGGAGCAGGGAGCAGCGCTCCAGCTTTTAGACAAATTATCACCCGTAGTCAGACTGGATTATGCTCTGACAAATAAACTGCTTTTATTAAATTAGCTTCTTACTTTAGTTTTTGGATTACGTTGATTTATCTTCACTCGAGCTTCTCAGCAGCTAGCTTGCGTGCACATCCGGTTCCAGTGTTGTTGCGTCGTTTGGCACTACTTCATATTTATATAAAAACTGACAAAACTGGACATTGCTTGAAAAAAAAGTGAGGAGGTTGAACTATCTGGTGAGTTCAGAAAACATGTGGAAGTAACTTTATTCCAGCTATTGTTGTACTTTACTGTGACCAAGTTAGCATAGCATAGCCCAGCTCCATCCGAACTCCATTCAGAAAACAATTAGAAGCTGTTGTCCTGCTTTATTGCTGACAGACCTGACAAAGCATGAATTCATATGTTTAACAAATCTGCATCATGTTGTAGTTATTTGTTTGACCCATTTATTGCTATTTAATCACAGCAAAATTCATACAGCTGTAGCAATGGCAAGTTGTGTTTATTCACGTTATCGTGTTGTGTGTGAACAGTCAGCAGTTGTCCAGCGATAAAACCCCCGCGAGGAAAGCTTTGCGTGGATTAAATTTGCGTTTGGTCTGAATGCTGCATAAGGGGTTTTATACATCCAAAGAACTCCTACAAAAACCAGACCAGGCATTTCATGGAGACCTGTGTTTATTTGTCTAAATGTGTTCCCACACCAGGCCAGTAAACGGGGTAGACGGCTATTTAGGACTCAGCTATTAATCATAGCTTCTTACCTATACACATTACACAATGCTTTTATCACAGTCATTCATTTATCTTCAGGAGACAACAATGTTGGCAATCCAAGCAAAAGACATAACCACACACACAAACATACAGGAAATGCATAGAAAATAAAAAACAAAACTATAAAAGGGGCTCTATTGACTGAAATGCAGTGCCACCCAATTTGCAAACTTGCACTTAACAGAACATAGCAAGAAAAAATGGAAGAGATAGAGCCACTCGTTAGCTTTCAACCTTCCCCCAGTGCTGAAGAGTGGATAAACGGAGAGCCAAGCAGTTACGCGTGTGTTTCTTCATTGCCGGCTACCTTGCTGGTGTTGCTTTATTATTTCATTAAGTGTAAATCCTGTCAGTGCCATACCACCCCCAGCCTGGTCTGGTGCTGCCACTCCACCCTCAGCAGGTTAAATTATAATTTAATTACCAAGCCTTAGCTGCATAAGCTGCTTGGGAGCACTGGCCCCCCAGAATAATTTGAAAAGATGGTGTCTCCCCTCATCTTCATGCTCCTGATCCACCAGACCTGAGCCCCCTGGAGGCCCACTTCAATATCCCACCTAATTATCTCCCTCAAATCAGGCACCTTTAACAGAGAAATATCAGTAATTAAGATGGAAGGGAGAAAAAAAACCTTATTGTTTGAGGATTTTAAATAGGACTTTTTTTCTTGAAGAGCTGGGTAAGAGCTGTAGGTGTGCCCTAAGGAGATGTTTCTTCAAGCTATTTCTATCACAGACTTTAAAGTATCTGCAGTGCAGCAGTGTTACTTTATCAGGGCCCTCTAACCACACTATAACATCCTCTGACATTGGAGCTTATTCCTGGAGAGCTGTGTCACTATTTGACAGCACAGCAAGTTGTAATCAATTGAATTGATCATATTTCTACACAATTTTGGCCAAAGAGGTCATGTTTATTCAGAATGAATACAGTACAAACTGCTCTGTCTGGGGTTTAAACAATGTAAAACAACAAATTACAGATTTATAGATTTTATTCATTTACAATATATGGTAATGTTATCATGAAACTGCTACATTTTTGTGTATGTACTACATATAATAGTCTGATGCTGCACACTTCTACTAGAGTTACTTGACTGTATTGAATATAAGCTAGTATATACTTTTTCAATGTTCCTGTGTTTCCTGATGCTGCATCATTTTAAAAGATTTCACCCTTTGATTTAGGTTTTGTGAATTGTTTGCTTGATTTAAGTTAAGGCCAGGACGGTTGAGTGTGTGCAAGCTCGGGCTGCAGTTTTTAAACTACACAAATAAGATGTTATTAATGATTTGCTTTCATCACATCATTTAGCAAGATGTTCACAGCTGGCGAGCTGTGTAACTTCCACTGAACCACTGCAGTTTACACCTAAGCAGCACAACAAATTAAGTAATTTCCTCAACCCAGTATCAGAGATAGACGTGGTAGCCTATCTACACGCATAGTAAAGTGACAAAAAAAAAATGCTCTGTGAATCTGCGGCAGTGATGTTGTGTCAAACTCTTAAGATTCAACAAAAACAAACCTGTAAATCAGCTTTGACAGTCATTGAGAGGGACAATGACAACTGTGCTTTATTGTGTTGCAAACAAAGAAGAAATATCTTTTCATATGAACTTTCTTTGTCTGCATTTATTTGAATGTAAATACGGCTCAGCTAGTACTGTTTTATTATTCCTTGTCAGATGATCTCTCACCAAGAATGAATCATTTATGAGGGGATTTATTTTCAAAGAGAAATAAAATCATAAACTCCTATGGCACAGGTTGTAAAAACACTATATAATTATTTCTGTCCCAGAATAATGGTGTAATTTTCTTTGTGCTAATTTGACACCACAAAATTTAGAATTTCATCCAAAAGAAGGCATTATATGAGACTGCAGGGAAATGTAATTTGAAGAAATCAGGGATCTAATACAGTTTATAATACCACTGAAAAGCAGAAAGTACTAATTTGCTATTCATACTGCTTTCATAACATAACTACAGTTTAGTTTAACTCAACCATGTCAGAGCATAAAGCTCGGTTAAAAACCCTCTCCACATGAAAGAGCCCCTTTTAACACAGATTTTTTTTCCTTGTGAGACAAAGATAAGTAAATACTGAAGAGATAATGAATAGACTGGAAAATGAGTGTTAGTGCTCTGCACTGTTCAATCTTGGGGACAATTGCAGCGTTTTGGAAAAAATTGCTTGCAACCCCTCCCCAAACCCCCATGCCCATCACACGCAGACGTACACACCTCTAACACACACACACACACACGCATACGCTCACTCATCTCACCCCCTCTCATCCCATAATCCTCTAGCAAAGCCCTCTCTGTCCATGCGGACCCCCCACCCAGCGGGACCCTGCCAAGGCAAATTAGAGAGGGTGTGAGGGGGGGGGGGGGGACTTTTGTTTCGAAGCACTCTGTGAACAGAAAAAAAAAATCCAAATCATTTCTTGAGCTGGAGCAATTTGACATGCTGTGATAACTGCTCTGTCAGAAACTTCTTTGACATCTCCGAAAGAAGATTTTCTCCCACAAAACCAGGGCTCCATTTAAAAAACAAGTCTTCAAAAGAGCCACAAACTCATTAGACTGTTTAATTACGCCCTGTTCGCGTCTTTCGCCGTCTATCTCGCATCTCTATCAAAACAGAGGTAAAAACAAACTGGCACCGTCAGTAGTCCTGGCTCTCATCAGAGTTTTTTATTTCACTGTTTTTCACACCTCCCCACGCCTCTCGGCACAATATCTCATCTGCCTTTTACCTCATCCTGTCCCTTTTGTACCTGGCATTATTTTGTGCCTTCGAAGAACAATCCACGCGCCCCCCTTCTGCTCAATCTATCATTCTCTCCTTTGTATTTTCCTCCAAACCAATAAGTTAGGTTGTTGTCCTGCTGTTATCGTCAGCCCTTTGTATAGATGGCCCACTTGTGTTCTTAAGAAAAGAGATGTTGTTTGACCACAGTTCACTTGCCACCTTCCCCCCGCTTGCCAACAGTTACTTCTGGAGCCAGAGCCGGCCACTATTGGATGTACAATCACAGAGCAACAGCACATAAGCAATCAGATTCGCTGACAGAAAGAAAATGTCCTGTTTATCTCTCAGAGTGTCTTGGCAGGTGAAGAAAATGGATTCTACCTGCAAATAAGAAGTATAGTTTGTGTATGGTAATGTGGCCATTTTCAAAAGCACGCATGTATAGATGAATAAATGTACAAGAGGTTTACTGACAGAAACCACGTCACTAGAACAATGTGACAGGGACATTGCTTTAATGGCATTTTGTAAGATCAGTCATAGGGAGTATAGAGATATTTTTCACTTTCATGAACCATAAGCTGAACACAGGACACATTACTTTATAACTCTCTAATTATTGTGTCAGAGGATATACCTAAAATAAAAAAAATAATAAAGATATATTGGCATGTGTTACACGAATTCTCACAACCCCAGCAACTGTACCCAGAAATGGGCATCGGAATTTGAGGTGTAACATATTTCAAACATTTTGACACATGATTTTATATTAAGTCTGTGCATGATATTTCGTGGTATTCACATCTAGATGTGTTAAACAACTTAGGAAATACCACCCTTTGTTTGAACCCACCCATTTTTCAAGTGAGCAAAACTAATGGAACATGTGACTGACAGATGTTTCTTGTTGCCCAGGTGTTGCCTTTTAGGTTGATTGTCCAAACATTAAATAGCTCTGAATGACCAGTCTAAGTTTTCATCCTTGGTTCAAACTTATAAAGACTGCATTTCCTGTTAAAGAAGATAAACCAACATGAAGACCAGAGAGCTGTCTATGGGAGATAAGCAAGCCATTGTCAAGCTGAGAAAAGAAGTAAAATCGACCAGAGCCATTGGGCATAGTAAGCACTAGGCCGGGCGGTATATCGGTATAATGAGGTATACCGATATAATTTCAAAAGAGATATGAAATTAGACAATACCGTTTATACCGATATAGTTTGATGTTGAGTTACTTAATGTTTCCGTAAAGTCCTGCCAGCGTTTGCTACTCTCTCACTCCCTCGCCGCGCGGCCCCGCTCCTCCCTCTGCGTCTGGTCTGCACACAGCCTTCTACTCACAAAATCTCAACAAGATGGATGGAGACACTGACCTGGCTTGTAAAAAGAAAAACACGGTCCATTCAGTGTTTCCCACAAATACACTTTATTTCGGCAGTCCGCTCAGGTTAGGCAACACATTGTAGCAGTTATCAGAGAAACACAGTGATTACGTTACAAGTCGCGATGGATATTTTACAAGAGCGGACCAGGTAAAGCAACAGTGAACACATCAGTCAGATGTTATTCGTTAGCTACCACGTTGGTTTTGTTTTGACAGGGGACGTCGTCAACACACCTCCTCGACATGCAACTCAGCTGCTGCTGTGAACGGAATCACTGGAGAAAAAGTCCAGAAGACAAGTTCTTTTTTTCGGTGACTTTATACAGCCTAGCCTACTACTGATGGAGAAAGTCACCGAAGCGGACATACAGGGAGAGAGAGATGGTAAAGCCCCCTTTCCACTGCACGGTAACAGCTCGACGCGCCTCGACTCTACTCGCCTTTTTTAGGTTTTCCATTGTGTTAAAGTTGTACTTGTACCTGCTACCAGGTCCTACCTTGTATTACCTCCATCTTATCTGTCTTTACATTCTGAGTAATGTTGAAACATTTTAACTTAAAGCAAGAGACAGCTGATTGTGGATCGCTGGTGTGTGTCGCATTGAACATTGCGTCATGGCAGTTGTGTGTGGCGTCGCTATTACGACCAGCTACATTGACGGGTGCTATCTCTGGGTACTATGAAATGGAAAACGGAGGACGGTCAAACCAAGTCAAGTAGAGGTGAGGCGAGGCGAGCTGGTACTGGCAATGGAACAACGGCATAAGACGCGGGGAACGCTGACGTGTTTGCAGCAGAGGTACGTTAGGTCTGTGAGTGTGAAGAGAACTGAAGGAGGCAAATTCAATAAGTGAATGATACTTAAGATATAATGAAGAATAATTAAAACAGTGAAATAAGAAACAAGCTAAGTTACTAAAAATAGTAAAAACAGGCTCACTAAAACCGGCCCGCCCTACCCAGCCTGCTTAGCAGAAAATACCGATATATATTTTATACTGGAATTCTGCCATTTCGCCCAGCCCTAGCAAGCACAACAATTTGGAATGTCCTGAAAGAAACTACTGGTGTACTGAGCAACAGACATCGAACAGGTCAGCCAAGGAAAACAACAGTAGTTGATGACAGAAATATCGTGAGAGCTGTGAAGAAAACCCCCAAAACATCAGTAAGTGACATCAGTAATGACCTCCACAGTGCAGGGGTGAAGGTATCACAATCCGCTGTTGGAAGAAGACAGAAATATAGAGGCCGCACCACAAGATGCAAACCACTCATCAGCAGGAAGAATCGGAAGGCCAGATTGAAATTTGCAAAGTAGTACAGAGATGAGCAGCAAAAGTTCAGTAACACAATCTTATGGACTGATGAGACCAAGATTAATCTCTGCCAAAGTGATGGAAAGGCCAAAGTGTGGAGAAAGAAAGGAACTGCTTATGATCCGAAGCATACAAGCTCATCTGTGAAGCATGGTGGAGGTAATGTCATGGCTTGGGCGTGCATGGCTGCTTCTGGAACAGGCTCATTAATATTTATTGATGATGTAACTGATGATGGTAGCAGCAGAATGAACTCAGAAGTGTACAGAAACATTTTGTCTGCCAATTTACAGAGAAATGCATTGAAACTAATCGGGGGGAAATTTACCATGCAGCAGGACAATGACCCAAAGCACACTGCCAGCAAAACAAAGAACTTCATTAGGGGAAAAAAAGTGGAAGGTTTTAGACTGGCCAAGTCAATCACTTGACCTTAACCCAATAGAGCATGCATTTTACCTCCTTAAGAGGAGACTGAAGGGAGAAACACCCCGAAACAAACAAGAACTGAAAGAAGCTGCGGTAAAAGCCTGGAATAGCATCACAAATGAAGAGTGTAACAGTTTGGTGGTGTCGATGGGTCGCAGGCTTGAGGCAGTTATTGCAAGCAAGGGTTATGCCACCAAATATTAAATGTTATTTAATTTAAGATTATTTGTTCCATTACTGTTGCTCACCTAAGAATGCTGTGGTCGAATACAAACGGTGATATGTCCTGAATTGTTTAACACAATACCAGGAAATAAAAGCTGAAATTCTGAACTCTTGTCTCATACTTATCTTTTGATCTTAAACCCAAATGTCTTCAGTGAACAACAAAAACAAAGGAATTTGCCTTACTGTTCCAATACTTTTGGAGGAGACTGTATACAGCATATTCACAATCACCCCTGTTCTTAATACATGAATATTCAGTACACATCTATTATCACCCTAGTTTGACAGGTTGTTATCTAAAAGCCAAAGCATATTTGAAGTGAAGTCTGTTGCTTTGTTCTTTGTAGTGGTACAATACTCAAAATGAGTACTGACTGGAGATTTTGTTTCCCTTTTGTTCACTGTTGAGGAGAATGTGTATTTTCATTGGGCCTGCCATGGCTTTCATTATATAACACTGTCCTTGTGGCCAGACATCTCCATCCTCTAAAAATAATACTCTGTCATCTTTTGAAGATTTGGGCACTAAACAGGAAATTTGACTTTTACAGATCCAATTACGTTGGCTTTGCCTCACCTCTTGCTGTTTTACCGTGCAGAAACCATGCAAACAGAGCTTTGAACCTCACTCTGCCCCATTCAAACAGGGGTGTCAATGATTATTCTTATCTGAAAGAGAATCAAAGATATTCGGTATACAGTTTTCTCAATAACCTCTTCAGCATCAGTTGTGTCTTTGAAAACACTCAATATCTAAATCAAATTGTGTCACTCGACACATTTTCCCTCAACCTTTGAGATCAATGTATTTTACATTCTTTATCCCTGTCTGCCAATATCAATGATGGAAGAATATCAATAATGACAGCTACATTTGTATCTATATCATTTGAGCAGGGGAATCTATTCCTCTCCTGCCCTCTTCTCCCTCTTCACCCGCCAGCAGCTACACAGCTCATGTTCATCCAGGCGCGCACAGGATATTAGCTTCTCTACCAGCAAATTTGCTTTTCACATCTATTTCTTTCTTCTTCTAACCAGTTCTTGGATGGCTTGTTATTGAGCTTAGTGTCCACAAATGCCATTGATCCAAGCCACAACTGGGATCCATACTCGGGCACTTTAACACTCTCTCAGCGTGTTAGTAATACTAATCCTGCTCCACCGGCAGGCCCATTGATTTTATAGATTTCCCACAAAGTTGTGATAATGATATATCATTGTTAGATTTGGTAGAACAAACTGCTTTGCCAATCTATCAATGCGTGTAGAGGCTCTGATTCACAAATGGCCTACAAGTCCAGTACCAGACATTGTACACTTCAGATTTCACTCTACCTTCATGTGCAACATGTGCACAAATGGAGACAATTCCTTTCAAACACAAACGTACTGTATACACACAAAAAAACATAATATAAAAACACATTTCTTGCCACATAAATGTAGGATGCAATCATGCGCCCTACACACTGGCTTTATCTGGGAGGCCCCATGCAGGGGGCAGGATGTGATGGGTGGCACATGGCCTAAAGTACCTCCAAAACACACAAATTACCTAGACAGGTCCGGAACTGCGGAGGGGAACTGCAGAGCAAAATGAGAAGAAAAATGTTTACTGTGAAAGCATGCTCATATTATAGCTGATGAAACATTGGGGAGTGGGGAGCAGGGAGCAGAGCAGGCAGAGGTGAAAGATAGGGCTGGGAAGGCTGTGGGGCTGGGGGGTGGGGGGTGGGGTGGCAGAGGGATGAGCACGGGGAATAGTGAGGCCTGGAGAGAGAACTAATGGGCAACACGGCAACAGTTCAAACCGGAGGCGCAGTGAGGCAGCAGTGGCCTGACACAGCTGAAGGCCTCAGAGGAGTGCCAGGCCTATTAGAGCAAGATAAGGGCCTGTTTGGAGAAAGCATCCTCTCAATGGTGCACTGGGCAACTACACAGGCATGGGCATCAATTAAAGACAGAAAATATGACGTGGAAGTAGGAGCGCATTAAATAAAAACAACAAACTGCCAGGGCTCCTGCCCTCCCCTCTGAAGGACTGGGAATGGGCAGGGAGCATCAGTGCTGAAATATGGTCGATTTATTCTCCACAGCATTGTCGAGGTGGGGGGAGTTTATGATGAGGTGCAATGTAAAGGGTAGAAAAGAAATGAGTCTAGATGCCTTCTGGACATAGAGCTGCACACACAGATGAAAGATGAGAGACACGGAGACTCAACCACAAAAAAAACTCAACCACAATCTTAACAAGAAAAAATTCTTGCCGCTAGATGAATGCTATGATAACTCATTTAGCTTTAATTTACCTTCCATTCCTGCTTTTTAAGCCTACAGGCAGGATGTGATGTGCCAGACTGCAGTGGCCTAGATTCTTTACGGACATGGAAACAGCTATCAGATCATTTGACCTGTTTGAAAACCCACACTGAATTAGAGAAATGATACACTAATTGGAACCAATTATCCCCTCACCATCACAATCTTGTTATTCGCTGACAAAAGAGGTCAGGCCCTGCCATCACCCACAGGGTGTTTTACATCTTCAGCCCAGTAGTGTCCTCGCAAGGTGCCTGTCGACTGCCCTCTGGAAGGAGGTGTGGGTGGCAGACGGCCTTCATGAAACACCAGTAAACAACAATGAGCCAAACTGACACATGCTGCTGATGAAGGAGGAAAACAGTGAGATTCTCTTGTTTTTGTTTAGAATGTATGTGTGCGAGTATGTACGCTTTTCTTTTGGTTCGGGCTGGGTTAATGTGATTTCTGTTCCGCCTGTCGGTTCCAGAGGACCAGCTTTGTGAGCAATGGTCAGGTGAAGCCTGGACTCAGCCCCCTATGGCCATTAGAGTGGAAAGAAGACAACCAAATAAGCAGAGAAAAGCCTGATGTGCACAGGTCACTGCACAACCAGCAGTCAAAAAGCATCTTACCCTGGAGATTGTTAAAGCGATAACATGCAGTGGGAATCTGAGGACCTTAATCATTGGTCACTCTCACTTAGGAGATATTACACAGATTATGGGTGAATCCATGCAGGATTGAAGACAGTGGCAACACAGATTTGAGCATGCCCAGAGAAGAGGTTGTGGATGTAAACACCTCCAGCCCCCCCCCCCCAAAAAAAACAACACAGACAGATATTTTGCAATCTTCAGAGTAAATATTACCCATTAACAATAACTCAGTGCTTCATTTTCTGTTTTCCAACCCCACCCAAGGCTTCCTCACCATTCCCATAGAATGCTTTCTTTGCTCTTTAAAAAGCACTGAGAGTGAAGCTGGCAGTAAATCTTTAAGGATTTGACTTGCAAAAAGCACCTCATATATTGTTTATGAAAAAAAAGCAGAGGTTCCCCTCCCTTCACCTGCCTCCGAGCATGTTAGTTTTATTTACTTATTTTTAGACGTGCACTAGTTAGGGAGAGGCATACTTGTCTGACTACATCTACACAAATAAAGACAGACTGTGTCCTCGTCTGTCATTTCTCATAAGGAGAGTCAAAACTATTCTATTCACGTTAACGATTCTTGGGTGACATCTTCAATTGAGTCAAAGAGGCAGTATTTTGTACTTTACCCCTACAGAAAGAACATAACATAACATGGCGGTAGGATTTAATAAAAATGCAAAAAGTGCCATCATAACATTGAAATATTATTGGGGGAAAAAGATTTAAGAAAGAATCTGTCACCATGTGTCAACTTGATCCACGCTGCAGAAACCTCCTTTTGTTAGGAACATATGGAAGAAAAGAGGGAGAGGAGGAAAATTGCCCTCCGTAATTGGCATCCTGATCAAGGACAGCCCTGGCAGCCGAACAATACAACCTTTAATTTATCAGAACTCATTATCAGCTACTGCTATAATGCCAGAAGATATTAGAATAAATAGTGACAGAGAGCAGGGGAATCAAACACTATTGAATGGTTTTGTTGACTGCATGAACAACTCAGGAGAGTGACGGAGGGAGAGTGTGTGTGTTGGTGGGGGTACCTAGCTGATGAAGGACAGTACAGAGCGTTACATTGCTGTGTGTGTGTGTGTGTGTGTGTATGGCAGAGGTGTTCAGTAGCATACCTGATCACAGTTCATCCTAATCACGACGTTGACAGATGAACATGACACTGAGCTGAGGCAGATATTAATATATATGGGTGTCTGCTGCCTTCGCCTTGCTTTGAATGTGAGTGTAAAGGGCACAGGAAGAAGTGAGCTGTCAAGGGGGCCGGGGGACGCTTTTCCATGCTTTAACACATGTGGGCCCTTACTGGACGAGCCTGCTCAACCCCAGCGTCCACAGGAGATAATGGACACCTTACAGCTGAGTCGTCAACTTTGGTGTTTGGAGTTGATGGCGTGGAGCGACAGGAGAAAGCCTCTTTGGCTCCATTATTTATCATGGGCGGGGGTGCTTTTTGAGAGTCAGCAACATGACAACACTGACCAGAGCAGAACCCATAACTACACAATTATGTATGTGTGTGTTTGCGTGCAAAGGAGATGGGTGTCAGGTGTGTGTGGAAAGGGGAGGGGGGGTTGACAAGCTACGTCACTATCTCACTGTCAACATCTCAAACCACAGTTTCAGAACATCAAACGCTGCACTATGACATTAGTGCACTTCTTAAACTCAAGGCAACTCATAGCTCTAATAAACAGGGTTATTAGGGTTGAGCGCATCTGAGTGCGAGTGTAATGTCAATTCCAGAGTTTTGGGCCAGCAACAGCGTACACTGTTTGTACCTGGACCTCGGGACTTCTAAAGAGGAAAACCATTGCCATCAGGGCAATGGCGAGCCGAAAGCGGTCACAAATGTGGTTAACGCTTTCAAAACTTGACACAAACAACACTCGCTGCAATATTTGTCATGCTAAATGCAAAGCAGGCCAGGGCAACACATCTGACCTGAGGAAACACCTGTTCAAACACAAAAAGTAAAAGCTGATGAGTGTACCGTGTTTAAGAGCCTCAAAGCCCCCAAAGCAACTGCAGCTAAAGTTAGCACGCCTGCAGCCTGCGCAAAGAAACTGAACCCACCATGGGCAACAAAACTTTAAGTGAGGCACTGACAACTTCATCGATATCTTTAGTTAATTAATTAGCTAGTTGGATAAGTTGCTGTTGGAGATAACTGGGCTCCTTTTGCTGTCTGTGTAAAATGTTCCAAATAAAGTTATAAAAATCTAAATAAATAACAACACTGAAATTGAGAAGTACTTGCTGAATTCTAGATACCGGTACAAATGTGAACATAACCCTAGTGGTTATGGCTAAAGTATCTACACATCCATCACACAGATTCTGTGTATGATTGCAAACCGATGCTAATTGAAACAAGAGTGTTGAGGGATAGATGGAGAACTACTGTTGCCATAAACATCAACAATAAATATACACTGTAGACAGTAAACACACACTTTGACACCTCTGGGTATAATGCAGTGAGATCCCTTGGCCTTCAGCTTTTTCAACAACATCCGAAATGTTCAACTTCAGCAAACTTCAGAGAGTGTGTGCGCATGTTTTTGTGTGTGTAACAGTGCTCGCCCTCCAAAGACCAGGCTGGCTCTGATTAGCTCCCTTACCAATACTGCCCCTTTGTTTAATCCACCTGTCCCTGCCTTGCCCTGTCTCATTTTCCCCCTACAGACAGTGAAGAAAACTCCGCAGCAGCAACCAGGCAAAGACCCTTTTCTCCTAATCTCCTGAAACACCACTGCAACACAAAATTGTTCTTCTGAGCTTCTGTGAAATATCTGTGAAATTAGCGAGAAGTGCTCAAGTCTCTGTGCAGAGCCTCTTCTCACCTGGAAAATGAGACAGTGCTTTTACCATCTACCTTGATACAGGTAAAATGGACGCCGCACGGACACGGTGGCTGAAGTGGTAATATACTTTAACTGTAAGGGATCAAATTGTCCTCAACACCCCCTCCCCTCTTTATTAGCCAGGCTACTCCACACAGGTGCTGAGGAGTTTCATTGTGAAGCTGATAGTACATCTCTTATTAGCTCCCAGTGTGTGCAGCAGAGTGGGGGTAAGGCAGGTTTTTTTTATGGCTAATCTGATATATGGTGCTGAAGACAGTGCAGTCTGGACCCAGACAGAATTAAAGACAGAGGTCACTTGGGTCCGGGTCAAGGAAATGACACATATACACACACAAATAAACATGCGCACACTGCACATGCACTGATTGTACAAATATCCTATATGACTAAACAGATCATCAAATTATTATGAGAATAAGATCTATTACAGAAAGACAGTCATTGTCTAAGACCCTCCATTTGATCTAATTTAACACTATCACTCAAATTACATTTACCAGCTCATAACACCCACGTAGACTAATCACCCCATTGTGGCCTCTGCAATTATGCGACCACACCCACCCTGTACACAGTCACACACCCTCGCAGATTACACGGACAGGCCCAGGTGGTAACTCACACTCACACACACAGCTCATTATCACCTTCCACTGGCTAGAAATGGCTTCCTGTCCTGGGCACCATGCAGGACCCTGGTTTTGGTCCACTGCAGCCAGTCACAGAGAGGGGAGGCTCTTCCTCTGGTTTATCTGGCTGTTGGCCCTCGGCCCCAGCACCACTGGAACTGCTCTCTGGTATGAAGACATGAGCCAAGAAGAGGGCAACTCTACCAGTCAAAGTTGGCAGGTATAATTGCACTGAAAATCACTCTAAATCTGCTCCTAAAGGATCCCAGGGCATGGGAGATGTCAGCCACAGTCCCATGCAGTGAAATATGTTAAGAGTTGAGTCGAGCTTTACGCACACATACACACACACACTCTCTCTCTATCGCATGCACAAATACACACTGCTCATACTCCCCCTCATTCAATTACACACTCACTCACACACTCATGGGGAACACGTCTGTACGTTGTGTATGTGCGTAGATACAGTAGATACACACGCACGTACCAGAGAGAGAGGACGGATGAAGCTGTAGGGCTGATTCTGCAGGTTTTCCTCTTGGCAAGTCCACTCAACTGAGAAGACATTTCCTCATTAGCCAACCTCAGCTTTAGACAGCTGTGGGGCTCAGAGAGCGTTCATGACTGTATATATGAAGGTGTGCACAGCAAGCGTGTGTGTGTGGGTGAGAGAGCGCAAAGATCACAGTGTAGTGTATGTGGAAGTGTGTGTAAAAGAATGGAGGCAAGGAGAGAAGAAAGAGGCCCACCGTTACTCAAAAGAAGTAGATAACGAAAACAATCGAATCACAGTATAACAGAGTTTCAGCGGGTGCACTCCAGCAGTTGTTAGAGGTCTGCGAGCTTGACCTGCATCTCTAACCCATCATCTGTATGTTGCTAACCCAAACTGCCAAAGGTGCTGGGGCTGTGTGTCCTATGCTTTCCAAAACAGGCTCGGCTAGGCTCCTGCGCCAGTCAAAGAGTCAAGGCCAGGGCCAGAGCTCCGAGAGCGGTGCTACATGTTTTAGCCTGCCCTGCCCCACCACAGAGCAAGAGAGATGAGAGGATATGTGAGAGATAAATCACTAAGTGCCTCACCTTGGGTCACCGATCACACCAAAGGCCACCAGCAATCTCTATTTGAAGCACTGCATTTGCTGCTTCAGGGCTTTGCTCTCTGGCCTTGCTATAAATCAGCATACACCATTCTTACCCCATTACTCCTTTTTCTCTATATGCCCCCCCCCCTTACTGTAGGTGCAATGTTACATGTTTAAATTCCTACAGTAATACCTTTTCACTACAAATTAAGTATCAAACCTGGAGGGTTAAAAAGCAGTTTTTATTTTGTTCATTAAAACCAATGAGGCAAATATTCTCAGTAATAAAACAAATTAGAACACATCAAAAAATGAAGTCTGAGTACAGGAAGCATGTAGTCAGTCTGGAAAAGCAAACAGGCTACCCTTCAGATGCATTACAGCTTCCCTTGACTGCCGCAATAACTTAAGAATGAAACCAGAAACTATAACAATATGAACTGTATACCTATGGCGCTGTGATAGGTGCTGACAAAGACTCACAAAAATAATTAAAGTTTTAAAAATATAACAGTGACACTGTTCTGTGTGATTAAAGTGCTAATCCCAGTGATGGTTGACACCAAAATTGCACTGTGTCACTTGATTGCCTCTGAAACATTTCTGTACAGTGAAGTTCATGGCGAATCACCAAAATACAAAATGGGCAAGAAAAAAATCTGCACATGCCTGACACAAGTTCGACTTAGCCAAAAATACAGCCCACAACGTCAACATTTGCTATAGCTGTACAGTCGATGAGAAGTATCAGGTGCAGATAAACATGGATTGCAACCAGACCTTTCTTTGTGAAAAATAGTGTAAATAATGGTTTCCTTTTTCCTATTTTTTGTTTTGTTTTTTTATTTTTAACAACCAGAAGTACGCTTTCAAAAGGAGGCTTGATGCCAGCACTCCTGTCAGTTTCTTTTTGCCCTTCTTCCTGCTGTATAATTTTCTATCCCTAATATGTGAGAGAGAGAGAGAGCGAGCGAGAGACTGTAAGCTGGGTTTAATGATCTTAAACATGTGGAAAAGTGTGAGTCCCAGGTGTTAGATATTTTGGTCATGGTGACATAGGATAGCTACTTTTGAAAGACATTGCATATTAACCATGACATCGTCTCGAGTCCAGGTCCACACGGGGGGCCAAACCCCCAAACTTTCACCCGTTTGATCCTTTAACATTTATCACTTCCATCATGCTTATGAATTATTGTTGATGGACTACAAACAATGTCACAAACACATCGAACCCAATTATATGACTTAAAGTCATAATTCAAGGTAGTCTCATTGATTTAACATGACACTCGCTAGGTGGGAAAATAAATAAATGAAAACAAACTGGCTCAAACCGGTTTCTTGTAACTAAAGACAAATGCTTGTTCATAGAGGTCATACAAAACACATGAAAAAACTTGCTACTTCTACTGCAGACATCAGGTTTGTGTAACCTAACACAAAAAAAATTTAAATTAAAAGCACACCCAAAGCCCAAGTCTGAATATGATTCCATCACCTCCTTGACCAATCTGGAGAACTGCGACTTAAGTCAGCAACCTCTGAATTGCAGCCTTATATACCGTCTTTCTGGTGAAAATGTGTGCTAAAAAAGAGAAGGAAATCTACTTAGGGAGCTGGCTGCCTGCAAACTCTCTTTGTCCCCAGCCTGTCCAAAAGACTGTAAGGCTTGTACTGTCTTGAGTGTGACTGTTCTCCTTCTTTTTCCCTTGCCTACTTCTCTCCTCAGGTGTCATAATGGCAGCAGACCAGGCCTTGATGGAGGTGAGATGGGAGTAATAAAGAGTGATCCACAGGGAGCAATGTGTGGGTGTCACATGTATGGCATTGCTGTATCACTATGGAACAGCAGGCCTCAGTGCTGCAGGAGAATGCTTTTACACTGAAGGAATGCTGCAGGTGATACATACAATTACATGACATCCAGAACCCTGACAGGCGGACACCCACAGACTACCATGTTTGTGTGTTCGTGTGTGTGTGCGTGTAAGTGCGGGTGAGCAAGCTAGCAAGTGAAAAACAACAGATTATTAAATGAAAAGAGAATAAGAGAATGTGCTAGTGTAAAAATAAAAAATTAAGTAATGAAAGAATGAGGTCCAGATTTATTTCCCACAAAAATGAACATCCTATTAGGTCTGGAAAATCAGTCGTTTCACTCTCAAAAGGATCTGCATCAGCCATTCAGGATGAATCCTAATAATAATCAGAACACTTGAGGAGGAAGAATGGAGGAAAAAAAATACTATGCCACAGTTTGGCTTCAAATATGGTCATGATTGAGGAAAAAAGGGTACGGTTGGTAAGTGTCAAAGAGAGGGAGAGAAGAGTAAGTAAGAGTAATTTTACTTCTTCTATTAACCTGACGTGATTACAATAGCCTGATGGGCTGCCTTATTTCATGGAATATTAAATTCAAATGGGGCTCAAAGGAAGGACAGTGCTGAAGAGGGGGAAGGGACACTATATCCTCTTGCTGAAGCCTCAGCGAGCTTCTACTGGCCGGCAGCCCTTCACTGCTGGAGCAAACAAACAGTCTCTGGTTACATCCAGGGTGTGTTTGTGACTGCATAGCTTCTGCACAGCATGTGTGCAGCCCTACTTTATATATTTATATAACGATTATTTCAAATATCCACTCTGGGGAAACTGAAAGACCTCAAGAAAGCTGTTCCCTGTAAAAACTTGAAGTCACATTTCTCTTTGTCTGGAGTGCCCATGAAAACAGATAAGTACATAAAAAGAAATTGCATCAAAAATTAATAAAGCAAATCCTTTGATTTTTCTTTTTCAACTCCAAGTTGATCATCTTTAAAATAACACTTTATAGCAAAACCTTTGATTTGAATGTGGCTGCTGTAAATACCACATTACAAAACCAAAACCAGCATGTTTACCGGTGGTGGTAGCACTGTAGCCCATTTTAATTGTTTCTGATTAACATGTGTAAGCCAAAAGTAAAAAGTACAATAAATAAGTAAATTGCGGGGGGGGGGGTTCAATTCATCCACAACAGGCCAATGATGTCAACTGTAACATTAGCAATTGATTTTCCAGACAAAAGGTCAATGTTTATGGAAGGGTGGTTACAAGCTGCAGTGAATACAGTTGTTCCACTTTAGGAACTACAGGAAAGCATGTGATCAACACAGATTTCATGGCTAGTGGCGTTTTCACCTTGTTACCATAGTACTTGCAACACACTTCAACTTTTTCCACATGTAGCAGTTAAGTTAGTACTTTGGTTTATTTTTGTCCCTTTGTAGAACTTAAAATGTTGCTATGTCTATATTACCTTACATCACAATGCAGGATGGCATTTTATACTATTTGTTTTTCTGCAAATATAGAAAATATACTGTATTCCTTGAATGTAGCATGCTTCATTTTCTACACAATAGCATAAATTAAATGCAAATATAGTATAATAATAAAATCCACTGAAGCGGCAGCTGTCATCAGTCTTAATGGCAGAGTGATATCGGCAGTTCTATGCAAGAATCAAAAAATTAATCTAAACAACTTTATAGCTGAGTAGTAAAGACAATGCAGTACAGCTTCTAAAACCTGCTGAATAGAGTATAATATTTCTTTAGAGAAATATTTTGTTTTGTCAAAGCTGCAGTTTGTTAGTTTTATACAGACTTTACAATTAAGATTTGAAAACAGTAAAAGAAAAATAACAATGTGACTATTTATAGATATCTGGTATGTCAGAATAAAGCTGACAAAAGAGAATCAACTTAATTCATTCGATAGCTATATTAAAATGTCTTTAAGCATAAAGGAAGGCATGTATGTGCATTTAAATGTGGATGTCTTAAACACTTTTATGCCTGAGAGGAGAATGCTGCCTCCACTTGGCCATATCTAATGCATAGCAGTCCTTTCCTGTGGCACACACTTGCACAAGCACACATTATTCTATATACACTGTCTTACCAGCTGCATGCATGTATCAGATGAGGCCATGAAGTCTAAATCCATGAACTTGTAAGTGTTTAGATTTAAAGGAGGAATGATGATCAACCTCCGTTTGAAAGTGTAAGTGATAACCATATTTGTAGTAGTTTGTTTCTTGTTTTATATACCTTCTATTTACTTTAATTTACCTGTCTACAGACAAGGTTCAATTATACTTGAAGATTCCTAAATATCAGAATGATTTGCATCTAGCTGACATTTTCTATCAAGGAAGCACATGTTTGTTCTTGTTATTTATTTTCAACATGATATTTGTCAAAGAAACTTGTTATTAACGCTGCAAAAGGTCAAGCCTTTAAGGACTACTGAATTAAAATATTTGAAATCAGTGCATTGCCACGGCTAATTCCATATGCAGAATCGCACTCTTGATTTATACATTTCCAGCATTTTTCTTACAGGATACATTTACAATTTAGTGGACAATGTGGCCTGAATGACAGTATAACAGCGTGGCACAGGTGGTAACTGAGGACTCGTGCTGTCACTGGCAGCACCATGTCTACTTGGGCTTACTAAATTCAGGAAGTGGAAGAACAAGAGCACGGAGGGGGGAAAAAAGACGCAGCCACTCTGCATTACACTCAACAGCTTACTCTAAAGTATTCATTCCATCTCCTGGAAAAGCTGGACTTGTGATGCCTCATTTCACAAATGTACCTCAGACACTTCGTCCACAGTTTTATAACACTTCATCAATGAGACAAACACCGCTGCAATATAACGCTGAAAGGAAATGAAGTTAGAAGGCAAAGTCATCATTAGTCTTCAAATGAAATCAGATGAGAGGGAGTGTTCAAGCATCGTTATCCAGACTGGGCTTTTATGAGCAAACACTGTGTTCATATGGGATGCATAATAAGTACCTCTACCCTCTGGGAGAGTGCAGCCATCAATGCAGCTGTGCTGTGTTGTGATAAACCTCTTCTATCAGCATGTATCTACATTGGCTATCAGCTCTCTGCGTGTAATAACAGAACAGGACACCACCTCAGATGCATCAGAAGAAAACCCTCAAGAGCAATAATAAACAAAAAGTATCAGTGTTCCAGCTTCATAATTACATCCTCTCCATATTATGGCAATCGTTTCATGAAAATGTCACAGCAATCACATTTAATACAGTGGTAAAGACATAAGGGGGATTACACCTCACCAAAGACACATGAAGATGTATTATACACATCGGCAGACACGCACATCTCACATTCCCAAGTGCACTACTAAGTAGGTAGGGCTGCAGGGAGCAGTGAGTTGGGAGAACACCCTTTAACAGAAAGTTCTCATTTCAGTACCCAGTGTCATGCAGCATTTGAGCTACTGCTGAGTGTTTGATCAGCATACTGGATCCAGCGGTGCTGTTCTGCTGATTCTCATATCTGACTTCTCTGTAAAAGGGGGTAAGTAAAATAAAATCTCTCTATGGTGTAAATAAATCATCAATCATTGTAATGCAACAACAGTGGTGACACAAAACGGCAAGAGGTGAGCCTTAAAAAAATTCGAAATTCGACCACTCAAAATTCTTTCTAATTTTTTTAACAAAAGATACCTGATTTCAGAGGTAGACAAAAGCTGCTTCTCACTTCTAGCCAGCAACTATCGATTTTTCAGGCTGAAATGACAACTGTAACTAGCAGTTTTTATCAGCTGTAGCTAGCCAGCTAATTAAACTAACATTAGCTCTGTGAGGTGCTTGAAATCTTGGCTGACTTTTTAATGTTTTTTAGTTTACTCGTTTTAAGATGTGTCTTAAATATCCACTTGATATATCACAATACATGGTATCATGCTAAAAGACTGAGGCTAAAGCTGCATATCCCAGGCCAAAGCGTCAACTTTACCTCACCAGTCAATGATTTACATAGATGTGTAAATAAAGAAAAGGCAATGTTCTTATATTGCAGGGTAAATACATATATATACACACACACACACACACACACACACACACACTTATATTTCAGAAATACAAATGTATCAAACTAAAAATGAAATTTGGCCCCAAACAAGCCCACTGAACAGCAGTGCTGTACACTTAGGCCTACAGTAGGATGGTAGAACTTGCCCTATGCATGTAGGGCAAGTTCTACCACTTCTAGCAAGTAGGCTACACATTTCAGTATATGAATGGTGTTTTGTGTTGTAATTGTTTGTTGCACATTTTAATGCCTTGATGACAGGGTTAGGGGACTCCCACTTAGAGCATTGTGGCTCAGCCATTTTCACCATCATGATGGATAATAGCTTTCCGTCCAGAGCCAAAATATAGAAAAGTATCTCTAGTCCTTTCCTTAGTTTCAGGTAGCCAAAGCTAAGCCCAGTGGGGGACAGTAACAAAGTAGTACTGTACTTAAGTACACAAGGTATTTGTACTGAAATTGAGTTGTTTTTTTTATGCCACTTTCTACTACATCACCAAATCTCAAAGGGAAATATTGTAGCTACTTTTTACTTCATCTGAAAGCTTCAGTTACTAGTTACTTAAAAAAAAAAAAAAGCTTTTTACACAAAAAACCTATGAAGAGTTTAAAAAATATTATGTTTTGATATAAATTAAATTACTTAACAGTTTATACAAGTCCAGCTAGAAGAACTACATCAGTTAGGCTAACTGACAGAAATTTAATTGGCAACTGTTAAAATCAAAATGCTGGTGTAAAAAACTAGTTACCACATCCATCGGGTCTTGCACTTCCAACTTCCACTCCGTGTGTGCACGCGTATCCATGTTGCCTGATAACGAACATGCTTGTGGCGGGATCACGGAATTCACCCGGAAACTACACATTTTAATAATTATAATTTCTAAATGGCTTAATGGCTCTGGCATTTAGTAGGCTACAGAGAAAGCTATGAACTTGGCACAAAAATTATCGTCCATTAATTGAATATAGTGGGACAACTTTGAGGGCATGTGGCGTGTTAACTGGCTGAAATGTGTGTCACACGGTGAATGCGTGAGACTCGAGAGCCCTGTTGTATGATATGTTTCTTAGTTGAGGGGGCTCAAAAAAAATAACTAATGATTAAGTAATTAGTTGTTAAAAGTTTTGTGATGCTCAGCAGCTGGTTCAGAGTTCATCAGGAATGACTCAAAGTAAGTATTTCACAGATATTTATTAGGTAATCATTACCTGATGATTTGTTAGTATAGTATCTATACTATATAATATAGTCCTTCATTTGAAGTTATTCAAGTACTTATAAACGATTGATTAATAAGCAGGTCATTCTTGATTCAATCCTCAAGGAGAGTAAACTTCCCCAAACCAACTAAAGAAAAGGAAAGGTTCCAGAAACTTACCCTAATTTTTGATACAGTAGCATCCAGGACCAGCTGCAACACTGCAGGGAAATTGGTTAGAGTAGACTGTGCAGCCAAGAATAGGCTTTTTGTGACATAACCAGTAAGCCTACAAAATTATGTTAGCTAATAAAAAAACTCCTTGTTTCTTGGAAGTAACTTGGTGAAGCGGTAAGCAGGGAGTAGCTCAACCTGTAGCGAGGGGCAGGGAGGGAGGGTCATGGGTGTCATTTACAGTGGGGACACTGGGGACACGTAGGCTACCCACTACTTTTCGCCCAATGTCAGCTGGGATTGGCTCCAGCCCCCCGCGACCCTGTACGCAGGATAAGCGGTTGACGATGGATGGACGGATGAATGGTCTAGACCTGCTCTTTTATGAAAAGCGCTGCGAGATAACTGTTGTTGTGATTTGGTGCTATATAAATAAAATTGAATTGTACTGAATTGTCACCTGGCACTTGAATTTCGCTCTATATAAATAAAGACATTTCCACCTTAAATTGGTGCAGAAAATGTCTCCAGAATGCAGGAAATTAATTACTTATTGCTCGAAGGGAGAGGAGGGGAGAAACCCCCGGATCCCCCAATCGTAGATTTCATCAATTAATATTTTTTCTAAATAGTATTTTAATATATTCTTCTCTTGTACTCATGAACCCAATCTCGTGCAATGTTAAGTCTCGTGGGCTAAGTGTTCATCACACCACTAATCTGAACCCTTAAATGTTCCCACCACTTTTCAACACAAAGCCAGTCCCCTTAGGGTGTGTGTCATGCTGTAGTGACAATGATGATGATTACTTCAATTAAGGTCAATGATTATAACATAATCATAACGCTATCATAAAGTGAGACTTTCACCTACTATTGGTGATCACTCACTCACAGTGCTGCAGAAGCTATTTGACATTGTTTCTCTTGCTAGCATAGTTTCCTAATGCAGTCTTAACTTTGGCTAACTGTCCCAATGGCAGAGGTGAGGTTATTTTGTCAGGATCGCGTTGGCTAATTCCAGGCTGCTGTGAAAATGACTTGCAGGCTTATTGTGAGTATGAGCTGTGTATTCCATGGCCACCTCTGATCACCATGGAGTCAGTAAATGAGTACACTGATACACTTGCACTTATCCACGGCACATACCACTCAGCTGGTCTGGGGGAATATTACAGCATGTACACATGTTACATTACATTTATTCATTTAGCTGATGCTTTTATCCAAAGCTATACATGTCAGAGGAGGCATGCCTCTGGAGCAACTAGGGGTTAAGTGTCTTGCTCAGGGACACAAGGGTGGATGGGTCACAGTGGGGGATTGAACCCGGGTCTCTCACACCAAAGGCGGATAAGGCACCATGTGTCTTATCCGTTGCGCCATCACCACCCCACGTTATATGGAAGGATGGTGTATTGGTGATGGTGTCCGACCAATTTTGGTGGGCTGCTTGGGCCCAAAATGCCAGGGCCGATTTTTTGGCCCAGTCCAGCCCTGATGGTAACATATAAAATAAAACAATATATACAGTTATTTATATACATATATACATAAACAGCAGCAACCAGTGATAATATGGTTTCACCACATTTGAGCACCAAGCATCATCGATGTAAGTCCAGCGCTGTAAAGATGTGGGCACAAAAGTCTTTGATTTCCATTACTTGGCTAACCTGAGTCCCATTTTGTGCAGACCGGACCGGACATGGCTCCTATCCCGGCTCTCGTTCCTCTCATCTGAGCGATTATCGCACCCGCAGTGGTGCCTGGTCTGGTTGATCGTGCATTGTGGATCGTGGGCTGCTGCTCTTTAATCCAAAAACCCCATCTTCCTTTTCCAATGACTGTATTTCAACCATAGGTAACACATGTTTCAGGAATAAAGCCGGAAAAAACAGATAAAAAATAAAAGTGTAGCAAAGTTTGAAGGAGCTACCGGCTGCTGCTGCTACAAGTGCTGCTGGTTGCCGTAGCAACAAAGCTGATAAACACGCTGTGTAATCGATTCTTTCCACCTTTGCTCTTGTACTTTTGGTTTTAGAAAGACTGAAAATAAACACAAAACTCTTTAGATGGCTAATATCACCTTTAATACAGCTCCATGCACACGGATTCAACATGTGAAGAAATACAAAACTTGATAGGCCTGCTGTGACTGGTTACAGGTGCTAAGCTATGACTGGACAATCGTTGTATGGGGAGGGGTAAGTCAATTCTACCAGACTGGATTCACTCTATGCCAATAGTTAGCAATGGATTAGGGCTGCACGATTATGGCCAAAATTACAATCACGATTATTTAGAGATTCAAGATGATTTATCACAATTATTCATTGATTGTAGAGACAACATATTTTTATTGCACTTTCAAATTTAAATAAACAGACAACTGTTTTCACAAACATGATGTGCTGCACTTCTGCTAATGTACAAATTCATCAAAATAAGACTGGTCCTCTTCTAGAAGCAAATATAAAAACATTTTATCCAGAAAGTCCATTGAGTCCGGTTACTGCTGCGCATGGTTTTGTCCCGTCCTCTGCACAGCGTTAACTTCCTCTAGCAGCATCTCAGACACATTTCAGGAGCTGAGCACATTGTTGGCTTGTTATTTTGTCCTTTTTGTGCTTCTACCTATGGCTTCTACTCTGCTTACCAGCAACGGATCTCTCCAACCGGTTTTGTTCGGTTGTTTGCACGGCTACATATCCCACAGGAAGCATTTCAGAATCAGACCGTTTTACCTGCCTGATTTTGCTGACATGTTTGCGATATCACCATCGATCATGTTACTTTAATTGTGGGAAGCTAAGCTTGTAATTGAGATTAATATTCGATTAATTGAGCAGCCCTACAATGGATGCAAAAAAGTCAACAATGTTGAGTTCAGCTAAGTCACCACAATTCACCTGAGCACATATGGAGTAGGGCTGACCCCGAATAGTTGAAGATTTGATGCTACGATGGGCAGAGCCTGATTCGACTGTCAATCTCTCAGCGAAAAGGATCATGCCAACATGGCAGTTTTCTCCCAAAAAGTTAATATACAGCCTATTACAATATACATTTCAACATTTAATGCTGTAAATAAACGACACAAAAAACAACTTCTTAATAACTGTTCTTAAAGTGCATGAATAAATCCAAAATTGTAACCCTAACCCTGGGGCATCAGTGTGCATGTGTAGGCATAGCGTGTATGTGTGTAGTAGCAGAAGAGGAATACTTGCTGAAGAGACGGAGCCCCAGCTTCACTGGTGTTGTGCCGAGTTGTCCGCACCTCGCAGGACTTTCGGATAATTTATCACCATTGATGACCGCGACGTGCATGCAGTTGTCGGCAGCATGGCATGCACACAAAACTCTGCACAACACCGGTGAATGGCAGGTGAGAGAGAGAGAGAGAGAAGGGTCTTCAAAAAGCCTCAGTTTAGCTGGAAATTTACAGTGTAAGTTGAATGGACAGAGACTGCAGCTCTGCAGCTTCTCAAGATTAAAGCAGAGCTGCCGTGTGTAACCCCCCCAGGTCGCAATCGCCGCAGACAAAAACACATGATTCGACTATCAGTCAACTATAGGACTTGACGATTCTGATTCGACTATAGGCCCTTTTCCACTGCACGGTACCAGCTCAACTCGCCTCGCCTCGGAAAAGTTGTACTTTTTTTCGTGAAAACACAGCAGACTACTGATTGGTCAGAGAGAATTGTCACTATTCACTGCGTCATCATTGCATGCACCAGACAGAGGCCAGCAACAGAAAGTTTTATATTTTACAGTTCTCATACTTTATTTTATCACTAAATCCACTTCTGAGAAGTTTTGAGGTGAGAAATCAGCTGTGTAGATTTCAAATATTTATAGTTTTACGAAAAGTGATGGCAGAACAAAAATGTGCTTTAAAGTCTTCGGAGTTGTGGAGCTCCGCAAGTGGAAGGGAAGCCTGCGCCAACCTGCGGGAGGAGCCCCTGAGGCCGGCCAGCCACCCGTTCAGAGAGCCTTCTGCTCCCAACGTCACACAGACCACTGCAGCAACAACAGCAGGAGGAAAACACAGCTAAAAGGTTTTCATACCGCTTATCTGTTTTTACATTCTGAGTAATGTTGAAATGTTTTAACTTAAATAAAGAGAAAACTTGTGTGGATCTGGTGTGTGTGTCTCACATTGAACATTAAGTAGCGGCAGTTGCTATCTGCAATGGAAAACGGAGCACAGCCAAACCGAGTCGAGGCGAATTGAGCTGGTACTGGAAATGGAAAAGCACCATATGTAAATCCTTAGGCGGGGACAGCCCTAATATAAAGACTCTGCAGGGTCTAAGTAAGGGTGGAGAGCTTTTCCCTGCTGTGCCTGTGAATTCCAGGCTGTATTTTTTCCATCCAGAACTATAGCTTTACACAAACACTAGCCTTCATTTTGAATATAGGTCTCTGCCAGCTAGAATACCTAAATCAATAATGCAGGAAAATGTGAAAATAGGGAATGTATCCTGACTGCTTCCATCAGAAGTATAATTGTCACAAGTTCACCCTGTCCTCAGCACCACTTTGAACTCCAACCTCAGCTCCATGGCGACTGGCTCCAGCGCTCCTGAGAGTAAGAAAGATCGAGCTGGCGGGTGAGTAGATGGATGGGGGTGAGAAGAAGAAAACTGACTGACCTGGACCCAGACAGCTTTCACCTACTGTGGCAGATTTTTTACTGCCTTCGCCATTTTGCCCTTCAAATAAATTAGTCCTTCATTCAGCAACACACTAAAATTAACTTTCCATTTTCACAATAATACAGTTTCGACTGGACGTTAGCAAGGAGATCATGAAGAGTGTGTTGAGTTGGCTACAGAAAAAAGAGCAGGCAGCCACTCTGACAAGTGTACGTATTTAATATTTTATCCATTGTGTTCAGTGTCCAAACACTAACAGTAGAGCCCCATGAGAAAATTTAGGCATCTAAATTTACACAATTGAATCAGATTTTTTTCCACAGTAGAAAAATAAATAAAACTAAAGAAAATACAAAATCTACCCTCCGGCTTTGAAATCAACACGTGGTTTTGTTTAGGTGTGATTTTGGTGTGATGTAAGGAGGAAAGGAGAGGGGGTGGAGAGAAACACCACATACAGGGTGTTTACAGATCTCTCTAGGCTCACCACATGTGATTACATTCTGAAGTTTAACAGACCAATTAAGGTTTTTATGGAACGTGGGGCCTTTGCTGCAGGAGGGCTGGCATAGCACTCCTCTAGTCTCTCTGTGTTAGTGGGTTTGGCACATAACACTTTCTTTTTTTAAACTCAATTGTGCCATCACAACCACATCCCTGATGGGGTTCAAAGAAACTGAGGTAGTTCTATTGAACAGATCACCACCATCTAAAAGGTAGAGGCCACTGCAAGCAGATCCTTGATTTTAGACTTCAGAGACACTTTTTGTGGCACTATAAAAATTTAAATAAAGGCTTCTAAAATACTTAGAAACTTTAAGAGATTTCCTTGTAAGGCACAGGTAGTGTGGGCTACAATGTGTAATGCTGTGTTTCAGAGGGTGAAAAAGCCCACCCTCAGTCAACAGGGGAGGATCACTCCTGTGTAAAGAACACAGGCCTCCTGTCTGCTTCTCCCCACTGGTAGGCCTAATCCCCTTGGTAGAGACGTGAAACATGGAGACTGTTACCACACAAATCCACAGGAAGACGCAGGGTGGCCCTTCTCTGTCCCTGCTACACCAGCAAGCTGATGATATATATATATATATCAATATAATGAGAACATTTTTCCAATAAACGTATCTGTGAAGTTCATGAAAATGTTCATAAAGACATATGTGCACGTGTGTGTGTGTGTGTGTGTGTGTGTATGTGTGTGATGGAGGGGGCATAGCGGGGAAAAATAGAATTGCATTAATAGTGGTCGAGAATGAGATAACATAAGTTATCTCATTGCACTTTATTATTATTTACAGAGACCCAACAATTACCACCATGAGTAAGCACTTGGCGATAGGATTGGAGATAGATAGATAGATAGATAAACAAAAATCCCCCTCTCACCCCTTGCGGGGTGGTGTCATCCTCAAGCTCGGGTCCTCTACCAGAGGCCTGGGAGTTTGAGGGTTCTGCGCAGTATCTTACCTGTTCCTAGGACTGCACTCTTCTGGACAGAGACCTCTGATGTTTTACCTGGAATCTGCTGTAGCCACTCTCCCAGTTTGGGGCTCACAGCCCCCAGTGCTCCGATTACCACTGGAACCACTGTTGCTCTTACTTTCCACATCTTTTCTAGCTCCTCTTTCAGCCCTTGGTATTTCTGAAGCTTCTCGTGTTCCTTCTTCTTGATGTTGCTGTCGCTTGGGATTACCACATCTATCACTACTGCCTTCTTCTGCTGTTTGTCGATCAACATGATGTCTGGTTGGTTAGCCATCACCAGTTTGGATCTTGAAGTCCCACAGGATCTTAGCTCGGTCATTCTCAACTACCTTAGGAGGTGTCTTCCATTTTGACCTTGGGACTTCCAGCCCATACTCATGGCAGATGTTCCTGTACACTATGATAGCTACCTGGTTATGGCGTTCCATGTACGCACTTCCTGCCAGCATCTTACACCCTGCTTTTATGTGCTGTACTGTCTCAGGGGCATCCATGCACAGTCTGCACCTGGGGTCCTGCCTGGTGTGGTAGACCCCAGCATCTAATGATCTTGTACTGAGTGCCTGTTCTTGTGCCGTCATGATTAGTGCTTCTGTGCTGTCCTTCAGTCCAGCCTTTTCCAGCCACTGGTAGGATTTCTTGATATCAGCCACTTCTTCTGTTTATCTGTGGTACATCCATGAAGGTTCTTCATCTTCCTCGTCCTTACCTTCGGGTTTCTGCTGCCTGAGGTATTCACTAAGACCCTTCATCTTTGGGGGCCATCTTCCTGATGCACTCCTGGATCTTCGTCGTTTCATCCTGGACAGTGGTCTTGACACTCACTAGCCCTCGGCCTCCCTCGCTACACTTGGTGTACAGTCTCAGGGTGCTGGATTTGGGGTGAAACCCTCCATGCATTGTGAGGAGCTTTCTCGTCTTGATGTCAGTGGCCTCTATCTCCTCCTTTGGCCAGTTTATTATACCAGCGGGGTATCTGATGACTGCCAGGGCGTATGTGTTGATGGCTCGGATCTTGATTTTCCCATTCAGCTGACTTTTCAGGACCTTATCCTCTGTAAAGCAGGTCTTCCTAGCTGCCTCCTCATGGTTTCAGTTAGCCTGTGGCACCCCAAGGTATTTGTAGCTGTCCTGAACATCTGCAATGTGGCCTTCTGATAGTTCAATCCCCTCGATTCTGATCATCTTCCCTCTTTTTGATACAATGCGACCACACTTGTCCAGTCCGAACGACATTCCAATGTCGTTGCTGTAGATCCTGGTAGTGTGGATCAGTGAGTCGATGTCTCGCTCATTTCTGGCATACAGCTTGATGTCATCCATGTAGAGGAGGTGACTGATGGTTGTTCCACTTCGGAACCGGTATCCGTAGCCAGTCTTTGTGATGATCTGGCTGAGGGGGTTCAGGCCTATGCAGAACAGCAGCGGGGATAGAGCATCACCTTGGTATATGCTGCACTTGATGGTGACTTGTGCAATTGGCTTTGAGTTGGCTTCCAGACTTGTTTTCCACAGCCCTATTAGTGTCTTGTTAATCTTGTATATTTCCAAGCATTCCAGTAACCAATGTATGTGGCATTGAGTCATAGGCTTTCTTGTAGTCAATCCAGGCGGTGCACAGATTGGTCTGCCTGGTCTTGCAGTCTCAAGTGACTGCTCTATCAACCAGTAGCTGGTGATTGGCTCCCCTGGTATTACTAACCTCTCTTCGTGTTGCCTTGATCTTGACCTCTAGCCTTCTAGAGGTAATGCTCTTTGTGGCTTGTGGTGTTCATCTGATAGCCAAACATCTCTAGGATGTGGCGTATTGGTCTCGGATATGGCTTTAGTAGGGATAGTATGTAGTGCTGCATTCACATCTTCTAGCAGACTTTATGACTTTCTGTCACTTATCCTTGGCAATCTTGGTCGTTGTACTTGGGGGTACAGCTTGGTTATGGGGGCTTGGGACCCAATTTCTGAGTGTGGGGATGATGATGACAACATCACAGTCGTAGCATATTTGTTGTACCTCGTCAATCTCTAGTTGTGTTTCGAAGCATCCATATATCCCATAGTCTCTCTGCATATAACCCCTCTCACTGGGATTGCTTGTATAGTAGCAATTGCCCTGGTTCCCTAGCACCTGACGCGGATCTTGTTAACCCGGTATGGCTCTTGTATTTGCAGTTTCACTCATGCCTGAGGTAGGCTGGTAGCATTAAGGACCTTGCCTAAGGACCGGGAATCGAACCCACGATCACCTGTACCAAAGCCAGTGGCATTAACCACTGAGCTATATATATATATATATATATATATTGTGGTCCAGGCTAAAAACTGAAAAAGTCAAAAGTGACTCCAAGCACAGAAGATGTCCAAGTCACACATGGGGCTGAGGATGCAAACTGTCGTGGTCTTTGTCCTTCACTTTGTACTTAATTTATAGGGAGTTTTGCTTAAAACTCCACAGTTTGCAGATTTGTTTTAACAGTGATCTATTACCGAATGAATTGTGTTTTTTCCTTCATATTTACAAGGTTGTTGTATGATGTAGGATATTAATTGAGTCTATATTTTAAACAATATGTCATTTACGCACCACATAATTCTCTGCATTGGCTGTAATGCCATACCCTTTAAAACACACTGGGAAAAGGCCAAACAAATATAATTCCACTGTGATGCTGGTAGCCAGTCTAGTCATTCTGTTTAAATACCACTATAGGTGTGATCTGGGAAAGATTTATGGTTTAAAGATTCTGTGCTGTGGAATATTCTTCCTGACATTTATAAACGACAGCATTTATATGAGCTCAGCCTGAACTTGAGCCTAAGAGAACTATAAATAAATATATATATACGTATTTGTGAGTGTGTGTGTGTGTGTGTGTGTTTTTACCCACAATGATAAAGCAGGGGGTCATGGTGTTTGCACCAGGGGCAGGTGGCAGGTGAAGACAGTGTATGCTGTTTAAGGTGGCTGGTCTCTTTCTCTGTGTCTGCGTTTGCGAGGTGAGAAGTGTGGTTGTGTTCCATCTCCTCTCTCTGCACCTCTGAACTATGGTCTGTTATCAGCCCAGATGGTGTAGGGAGATACACCTCTGTGTGTGCGTGCGTGTGTGCGTGCGTGCGTGCGTGCGTGCGTGCGTGCGTGCGTGCGTGTGTGTGTGTGTGTGTGTGTGTGTGTGTGTGTGTGTGTGTGTGTGTGTGTGTGTGTGTGTGTGTGTGTGTGTGTGTGTTTTGAGTTTAACTTCCGTCTGGATCTGTGTTTTCAGGAGAGTTAGTACCCTAACACTGCAGATTTCCTTTTCCTCTCTCAGACTCTAACCTATCAGACCTCTTCCGTCCAACGCACAGCTGTCCCCAATCCACCAACTGAAATCTCTCCACAACACAGTTCTTGAAAAATTCACGTTGAATCACTTCAGCTTCCGGGTCACTGCTGTTTGTTACTTGTCTGTCTTCATTGATCATTTTCTTTTCAATTTAAATTTGTCTACTGTAAATTATTTTACTATTCAACTTTTACAACAAATTATCTGAATTTTACTAGGCTATCACCGTGCTGGGGTTTAAATTGGCTGGCTAGATGGCTGTCAGGTTTTTCTCTTTGACTCTGCAGCTGGCTACTGGTTCTACATATCTGACTGAAGTACAGAACATTACTGCAAGCTCTTGTAGCTAAAGGCTCAGGCTGGTAAGCCTCACTCATTGTCTCTGTCCTACTACTGAGGGTTTCATTTTAAGAGTAAGCCACATACTAATGGCGTGTTCCTTTTGGGAACTCACAACATTATTACAGAACCTTATCCAAAGCAATTGTTTAGCTAAACCGAGTACTTAATACAGTACAGTCAGAACCGATATTAGGGTGATACTTTCTCATATACCACATATTATTTTTCGGTGCGCCAAAGTTGCACCAGAAACTTGGTCTGTAAACTATGATGAATGTTTTCAGCAAACAGTTTGGTTAATAATTTCACTGTTGGCCTTAAAGCTAGGGTAGGCAATTTATTTCAGAAGGCTTTTTGTTATATTTGTTGAAATTCAGTACAGTATTCAATAAATCAAATTCTCTGACACAAGAATCGCGCAAGTCTCAGGACTGTAATAAAGTGAAATAATAATACATAATAAACAAACTGGCTGTGCTACCTGGCTTTCAGCCTGCCTACCTGTGCGCACTTTGCCCGTGCACTCATTGCGCATGTAAATGTCTTTTGGGGGAGTGGGTTTGGAGGGAGGCCTGAAGGGAGGGGGTGGAATTTTGGGGGGAATTTCTCTCAAAATCTAGCTGTCTCTTGCTAGTTTCTCCAAAGTTGCCTACCCCACCTTTAATATTATCTTTCAAATAATTATAGGAATTAACAAGATTTCAACAGATATCAACTCCTCACATGGACAGCAGTATGATCAGTTATATGGGATGCATCATCTAATTGCCTTTCCACACCAAAAGTGACAGCTCCAAATTTAACAGCTGTATAATCTGAAAGTCTTCATGTTTCCCAGCATTCCAAGTATGTAAAAGGAAATATGTCGTTCAGAATACCTTCCAATGCTGTGGCCGCCAAGTCAAGGATATCCATTTGATCAAACATTAAAGAGGTGGTATTATGCTTTTTCCCTCTCCTTTATTGAGTTATATCTTTTTTGTGCATGTAACAGGTTTGCAAAGTGAAAAAGCCCAAAGTCCAGCCCAAAGGGAGTTCCCATCTCCCATAGAAAGCTCTGCTCTGAACCGCTTGAAAACAGCTCGTTTTTAGTGCAGCCCTTCACTTCCTTTACTTGTGACGTCACAATGAAAACGCGTCATAAAGTTTGCCAAGCAGCTTGCGGGGGTCAGGCACGCCCTCAAACCAAGCTAGTCTGAGCGGAGGCCCTTTGGCTCAACTCACCTTTGTTTGGGTTTCCATTGTAGAAATGGACCTGCTTCCAGGTACTTTTTTCCATATCACCTCACCAATGTCGAGGTTCCAAGCGAGCTGAGGTGATACTAAAATGTAACGTGAAAACACAGCAGACTGCTGTGTATTCACTATTCACTGCATAATCATTGCGTGCACCAGACAGAGGCCAGCAACATAAAGTTTTATATTTTACAGTTTTCGTATGGAATTTCATCACTAAATCCACTTCTGAGAAGTTTTGAGGTGAGAAATCAGCTGTGTAGATTTCGAATATTGACAGTTTTACGGGAAGTGATGCCGGAACAAAAATGTGCTTGAATATTTTCAGTTGAGGAGCTCCGCAAGTGGCTGCAAGGGGAAGCCTGTGCCAACCCGCGGGAGGAGCGTGTGAGGCCGGCCAGCCGCCCGCTCACAGAGCCCTCTGCTCCCGCCGTCACACAGACCGCTGCAGCAACAACGGAAAACACAGCTGGAAGGTTTTCATACCGCTTATCTGTCTTTACATTCTGAGGAATGTTGAAACATTTTAACCGTAGGCTGTATATATTTTAAAAGCTGTGTGCATCGCTGGTATGTGTGTCTCGCATTGAAAATTACGTCGCGACAGCTGTGTGTGGCGTCACTATGACGACAAGCTATCTCTGGGTACTATCTGCAATGGAAAACAGAGCAGGGCCGAGTCGAGTCGAATCTATCGATTTGTGCTATGGTAACATTTTTCGGCAAGGCAGCATATATCGTCAGAACACCAGCAACAATTCAACATTTAGTCCTAATGGTAAGATGTGGAACAACGATGTTGTGTGGTTGTGGACTTGTGAGTAACTTATACCATCTGCTAGGTTACAGTCGCAGTCTGAAGCGGCTTTGATTTGGATCACACTACCTTGTTTCTTACGACCCGCCCTTCTCTGCTTCTGATTGGCTAGTAGTCCTTACCTGGGAACTGTGCATGTGCAACTCCCAACAAAGATTTTGTACAAGTAAGATGCATCACTCTGTAGCTCAAGAGCGGAGCCTTCAACACACAGGGTGAAAAGAGGAGCTGCAGCAATGTGCAGTATGAGAAAAATATGGTGTTTTTTGAAAATTAAACCATGTAAACCTGTTCTGGTACAACCCCTAATTAAGATTTTGAACCTGAAAATGAGCATAATAGGCAAGGACATCAGTTTGCCCAATTGTTCACCTCTTTCTTGAAAGGACATCTGTTTAACCAAACATTTACCTATTCCCAGAAGACCAGACATGAAAGTGTATCAGAGCCCCCTGCTCCACTGGATATGACTATAGTCTGTTCTGCCAAGGTGCAAAAAACATCAACCTCTGCTCCCAAATTAGACCTACCACTGAGCCCAATGACAATGGGATGCTGAGATGCAATTACCATAAAAGCTACCACCACTTCTCTATGTACACCCCCACACCACCCATGACCTCTATCTACCTCTCCGAAAATCCTCACCTTGTTTTTTTCTACCATTTCCCGCAAATATTTCCTATTGTGTCCTGCACTTTTGGAGCTCCATAGTGAGGAGGGATCCTTGAATTTAAATTTATTTGATGAACTTGAGTGTGAATGAGCGTGGGTACATGTTTCTATGCGTGTGTTTGCTATGTATAATGACCAGAATGCGTTTTCCTTCATCCTGCAGAGGCCCGTGTGAGATATAGTTGACGCCAGCCAAGTCAAGACACCGGAGTCCCTTTAAGCCAAAATCCTGCTGGGCTGAGACCTCTCTGATTTAGCACCTTTTTCTCCCCTTGTAGCTCTCTCTCTCTCTTTCTCTCTCATTATCTTTTTCATTCTCATCTGATTCTGTCATGCCTTGATCTGTTGGACGCTGCAGCTGCACTCAAGGTTGTGCTGGAAAAGGGGAAGATAATAGGAAACAAAGTGAACACGTTGGTGGGAGCATAAAGGTGTTGACGTGAAGGAGAAAGAAAACACCACTCAGAAGTAACCTTTAAGCAACATGGTCATTAACACCTCCATTACAAACCATTCTGTATGAGCAGCTCTATTAGTCATTCAGAGCCCACGCTTCTCCTCAAGACAGCCATACATTTTTTTGAACAAGACAGCAGGATAGTAGCAAAACCTCTTTGTTTTCTTTTAAACAGCAATCTGTCATCATCATCGCTACCACCAGCTGTTAGTAAGGCTCCTGCATTAAACTGATCTGCCTGAATACATTTACAGAGCAGGCTGTGAGCTGCTATGATATGGCAGGTCAAAACTAAACAGGTATCCTCAAAAGATGAATGAATTCCTTACATCCGTCTCCATTGCTGGACATGTAATACATTACAAATGAATGAGACAATGTCCTTTCCCAGTGGTTGTCAAAATGTTGCAGTTCAGAAAAAAATACCCCTTATCAAGACATTTGTCCTTATTTTCAAATATGACAAATTATACTGATTACTGACTATTTACTTATTCTTATTTGCATAAGGTGGAAACTTGAAAGTTGTTACTCTATATTCAAAGTACTTTTGTACAGAGTACATTATACCTAATGTTATCCAAAGTAAATGTTTTACTCTGGGCACAAGTAGCTCCTGGATCCACCGGTTTCTTCATTCGGTTAAGCTCTGCTTTAATAATAATCAGCTGACCCCCTTAACCCCATTTCAGTTTAAGTTACAGTATAATTTAAAATTTTCAGTGTTTCCCCACATACACAGTTTTAACTATGAACACACTTTCTATTCACGCTGATTGAAGCTTAGATGGTCTTTCTTGGTGAAAACTATCTAAATTGGATACACTTTTTCCCCTATGCATTGCTATTCAAAATTCATCTATTAAAAATTGTACTTCAAATGATACAGCTGTTTCATAATTCAAATGGAAAAATCAAAAAGACAAGGAGTCATTAACACCTTTACCAGGTGTAATGGAAAAAGTGATTTGTTAGAGGTCTGAAAATAGGTCCTCTTTCCCTACCTATAATTATAGCTTTGAAACATATTATCTTACAGGTATGGCTTCAAAAGTGTCTTCCACACAGAGCTAACAAGGGCTACTGAAACTCCAAATGAGCAGGCAGAAGCCTTAATTACACAGGTGCATATATTACTACATATCAACCCCTGCTGCTCCAATATTAATTATACTGTACAACAGACATTTTCTTCCACTTATTTTCTTCAGTCTTAGCCCATTACAAAGTTAACTTTCTCTCAGTTAAATTTTGAGCCATGCAGAGCATATTTCTAATTCCTTCAATTACGGCATAAATACCAGACAATGCAGAGCATCAAACTACATACCAGAGTGTGTCATGGTGGAAGAAGTGGAACAATGAAAATAATATTCCATTTTTACAACATGGTTATGTGTTTAACTTTGTCCACTTAGAGGACTCTAATATGATCATTTAAAAAGGTACTCCCAAATGCACAACTCCTTGTGGGCCACATATTTGTGTCAGCAGCCCCTAGATGATGCTAAAATATGACACTGACATCACTCTCACCAGATGAAATACCTTATTCCGGATGTGAGAAGCCAAACCAAAAAAACTTTCTGAACAGCAGTATTGACATCTATGTTTCACATTTGTAGTAAAAATAATAGATTTAGACTAACATGCTTTTGCTATATTGAATATGTTGAAATATATAGTAGTGACATTACCGTGTACTTATTTTAAAATTTCAAACCAACCATCAAACATACTTTGACAAAGCAATGAAATATGTGACAATTTTAGAGTAAGTATCTACGTAAATTCACTCTTTTTCTACATTTATATATATCACCTGGGTGTCATCAAACCTAAACAATTAACAAATTGACAGGTTTTGCTTATGAATAAGCAACCATTTCAAAAGAATGTGACTTTTATGAAGTATGAGAAAAACTGGGCGGTGCAAATTTAAACACAAACAAGGACCACACAAAGGAGCGTACACCACACCTAAATAGCTTGTGCAAATATGAGCAAAGTCAATTTCAGTCGGGGTCGTGCATGGTGATGCTCTCTCTGATATTGTAGTGGTCACGGTGTGTGTATGAGCTGTGGACGTGAGTGGATCCAGCCAGGGGAGTTAGTGCAGGGGTGGAGTTGGGATGGGGGGCTGCTGGATGGGCAGAAGGTTTCTTTGAAGTCTGGATTCCAATTAAACCCCTGACTGAGTTCTAAGCGCACAAGAAAAATGACTGAGGTACATGACATGGCCAGGTCCCCTCATCCAGCCAAGCCTTTCCATTTTAGCCCCTTTGTCTCCCTGCAGCTCCTAATATTTATGATCACCCCTCCTGACATAACCCCCACATCAGGTGTACCACCCGAATACAAAAAAAAAAATGGACAGGACTTAAAAACAAGGTTGGCAGAGAGAAGAGACAGAGTCAGACCCTGAGGTTTCACTGCCCAATGCAACATAGAGAATATTTGAGAAACAAACTCACAGAAAGGGGGAGTAAAATGAGGCCAAAGAGGAAGAGCAAGCAGAAGCGGTAGAAGACAAAGACAAAGACGGAGACAAAGATGACGAATTACCATAAGGATGACATACTGATAAGGCAAATACAAAACAAAAGATTCTCATGGATTCTTATTTCCCTTTCTCAAAATATAGGTGTTTATGATTTTTTTCCAACACGTTCCTAAGCACATGCTTCCAATTATCCAATTGGAAAAATGCAAGAAAGACTTTAAAAATAAACAGATCAAACACAGTTAACATTAGCCTGCATAACAGAAGTAGACCAGCCTATTAGAAGACATATTTTTATGTCAATAACAAAACAAATTCTTTGTCAAAAAATACATTATTCTTATTCTTTTCCTATAAGGAAAATATGACACTACTGTAAGCCCATTTTGCTTTAGATAAAATTTTCTTAGAAATACACACAACTAGCAAACTTGACAAAGCAATACGACAGCAGTAATTTGCTATAATTTGGATCTCAGCATCCGGCACTTCAGTGAAAAGACATGTATGGAATGAGACTCTACCACAATGCCAATTTACCTTAGACACCACCACGATACACCTTTACAAAACCCAGTATCTGGCTGCTACTCCTCACAGTTTTGTTTTCTCTTGAAAAAGTGATGGTAAAAACAGTGAAGATGCACCTTAGCTGGGGGACATGTTTTTGTTGAAAGCGAATGGAGAGAAATGGTTGATTTCAGAGGTATCAGTCCTGCAAGGCAACCGCAGGCAATTCATTCAGTACCTGACACTATGCCTAAAACACACTGCAGCTTTTCTGTTTTTATTTCTGCACCTTTTCGCACATGAATTCCATTCACTCAAGCACTGTGAACAACACACAGTAGATAACGATACATCCTCCATAATTCATTCAGTATTGAATTTCATTTCCTCTATATTTTTTTTTTAAACATACACACTGCACACACCCTCACTCCGTACCACACAGACATAGAAAGTGCAAAAGTACACGCATGTATCGTCTCCCTTCGAACTGAGTAGTCAAACACATTACAACTCAAATACACACACTAAAAACACAAACATGCTCTGGAATAAAATATTGAAAAGTGTCACAGACACCTGGTCAAATGCTCATATGATTCCCAAAGGAACCACCCTGAATAAACTACTTCCTGCAGAAGAGATGGGGGGGGGGGAAATGGAGACAACAGGATTTGAGCAGAAAGGAGAGGTTTAATATGATGTCTGTTCCTAGCAGAGAGCTGGAGCTGGGGATGGGACGAAGCAAGAAGGGGTTAAGACTGGGAGCCAGCAACCTTTTATCACACTGGAGGGAGACAGGGAGCTGAGAGGTGCAGAATGGTAAATGTTTCAAGATGATAGGTGACACAAACAAAAGGTTTACTCTTATTCCCACTTTTTAAGTTGAAAAAATTTGTGGCTGGTAATTCATAACAGCAGTCCTCGCTGACGCACTAATACGGCACTGAAGAATAGGCCCCTACAACTCAAAACAGAAAAAAAAATTCTGCCTCATAACAGAGTCTGTTTCCTCAAAATCTGAGCTATCCAGATCATAAAAGCATTAAGATTATTTGATAAACGTCAAGGAAATGAACACAATCAATTTGACAATTAAACTGCAAATGTGTTTCTTCCTTAAAATATGTGAACAAAAGACAGGTGGTGTACAAGCTGTAGGTAAAATGTGCAATTCTTGAATCTTCAAACTGTCTTTAACATTTTTCTCACTTTTTCACACCTCTCGTTCACTAATTGTTAAGTTCTTCCCCCTCAATGTTTGAACTTTTGGGAAAAAAATTAGTTCCTATAAATGAACCCCTTTTCTGTCTCCGAAGCCGGGTCTCTTCCCTGTCAGAGACACAGCACTTGGCCTCTGCTCCATGTCAGAGAGCCGTCTGTCAGTGCGCCTGTGGAAGCCAGATAACCCTTTGATGGAGAGTACCAGTGGTTATTGTTGTCTGTAGCCTCCACCTCCCCTCCAACACATATGAAGATTTATTGAAGGAGAGGGCTGAGCAGCGGGAGCCTGCACTAACATGGTAGGGCACGATGGCAACAGGAAAGGAGGCAGGAAGAACAGAGGCAGGAGGGAGACACACCGGGGGGTGATGGGAACTCCACTGACCTGCCTGTGGAGGACACAATGCCCAGGTAGAACTGACCGTGATTATCTGGCTGACAAATAATCATGGGACCGCTCTCCCTGCATGTCTTCCTCTCTTACAAAGGATGAGCAAGTTTAACAGAAGGAAGCCAAAAAGGAGGCAACTTGAAAACATGGAAAGTAAAGTTCCATACAATACTGTTCAATAAGAAAGAAAGTGTGGATCTACTGCAGTCAGTATTTATATAAAAAGCAAAATCTGGAAATACTATATGTAACAGTTACCGGAATACAAAATATGCATTTTTCTGAAAGATATAAAAATCGTAAGTCTAGATTTTCCTCTTCAAAACCAGCAGCAATAATCAGTCAAAAGCCAAATTACACTGATGATGAGTACTGAGGAATGATAGTGGAGCATTTGGGTGAAAGGTTGAACAGGCCAGATGACAGAGAGGTGTGTCTAGAAACTCTTGATGCATTTGTGGCATGTTTGGAGAGTCCTAAATGTTGCAGCTCACATTTTCACCTCAACATCAGTCATTAAGTATATAAAAAAAAGTATATTCAATATAAATAAAATAATTACTACCTTTGGGTTCAGTGTCAGATGAATATATAAAATGTGAACATGTACATGTCCAACTACTCAGCTGATACCATGATATTAAGTAAAACTTAAATCTTGAATCCACCATTAATCATTTTCAATTTCCACCTGTGTTTTACAGCATGTGTTCTGAATATGCTCTTATGTAGGTTCTCCTCCATTTTGACATAAATCATGTTGATTATGGCCTTAAAGAGCAAATACATGGCGAAGTGTAAAAGAAACAAAGCAAGTGAGTGCAATGGGAGAGGACAGAAAGAAAGATGAGATACAGAGACATAAAAGAAAGAGAAGGAATGCATCTCAGCAACTCATAGTGCCCTCTTCTGCTCGCAAGATGTATGATACAGGCAGTTTTTCTTCCTTTTGATCATCAAAAAAAAATACAAGTGTAAAGCACCTGATACAGTACAAAAGTCCTGCTTCTTTCTTTACACTTCTGCATAATACATGATAATTTACACCCTCATTTCTATGCATAATTAAAAATAGGAGTTTCATATGTATCCGCATATCAAATTCACAAACCTCAAACATCATCTCCATCATGCACCAGTAATAATGATTTCAAGACACAGTAAACATGTACTCTATAAGCTGTGGGACGGTCACCATTGCAATAAAAATTGCTGCCTTGAGCCAGAACTGATGCCTGCATAACATGCAGGTCATGTAAAAAACAGGGCAGAATAAAACCATTGCAAAAAAAAAAAAAATAACTCGGACAATTGATATATTTTTCAGTAAAAGAATCGACGTATCTGCCTCCAAAATCAGCAACATATATATGAAAAAAAAGGTGGCAACACAGTCATCGCTATCTCATCTGGAAACTCTGAGCTTTGGCCCAGTCCAGATGCAACACTAAGAACCTGCTGGATGACAAGAATATTTGATTGAACATCTGTGTCTTTCTGTTTATCTACCTGTCTGTGCCTCTGCACATAAAACATCAGATAGTCACTAGTCAGTAGTTAGCTTATATGCCTGTCAAATTTACACATTGAAGCAATGAAAATGGATTATAAAACTACTAAATATCACTTGATGGGGAGAATAGCTTACTCTACTAGACTACTAGCTATAGTAGCTCTAGAATGGTTGTTTCTATACTGTGTTTGTGCATAATATACGGCACATCATGAAGATAATACAAGGCACAACAGCTCAGACTACACTGATTAGGAAATTATCTGATATGACACACAATAACACACATTTTTAATATATCTTATATAACACTTATCAGTTATCCCACTAATTCTATTATGTGATCATAAATGACTCATGGATATATATTCTGCTCATGTAACAAAGCAAACACATAGTAATTGTAAACTGCATAAACAAATGGAAAATGTGTAGCTATTAAAGTTCTTCAACTGAATAGAATATTAAACCATTAGTGTGTGTATACAAAGAAACAATATATTGGCACTTGCAGATAATATATACAGTATACTATATGTATAAGTGGGGGCCTGAAATGTTAAATGTGTACACAAGGAATCCGATGGCGACCAGACATCTGTGTGGCTGTGAAATGATGACCCATTTTTAAACCCACATTTGATTACCTGGTTTTATTAAAATTGGATCCAAAGAGACCCGTTCCCCATTTGAATTTAATGAAGGCTGTGTGGCTGACAGGAGGCTTTTGATTTATACACTGTTATTAAATCCGACAAGAGAGCCAGCCAGGTAAGCAGGCAGGCAGGAGGAGGTGGAGAGGAGAGAGAGCAGGACCCAGAATCCTGGCCCTGCACGAGGCACAGCTAGACTCTGAGTCCGACAGCCCTCCTCTTCCTTCAGCCCCCCCACCCCCACCCACCCCTCACCCCCACCTGCTCCACACTGAGGAGTGCAGGAGCAGAGAACAGCCAAGGACACATGCTGTGTGGCACCCCTCTCTCACATCCCTCTTCCTCCTCTGATACCTCTTCCATTATTCATATTAAAATACAGACTGATATAAAGATGAATAATAAATGCAGTCAACACAAAACAAAAGCTGCCAGACCAGTGCTGTCAAGGTGGTCACTTGATAGAAATGAAAATGTATTGTCTATTCATCTTAATAAAGTGGTATATTTAAGACATAAACAAATTAAAATGTCAGCACTTACTCTCAATATTCTTGATATTCCTTTTGCTTGTATTAAAACTACTTTCCATTTTTTTAAAATTGTAATTGAAGACATCAAATTTAGTTTAATGGCTGGCACTGTAAATTATTATTTATTATTAACAATAGTAAAAAAAAATATATTTATATATGCAATTCTAAATACAGCAAACCCCATGTTCTGTGGAAGAAACGCGATCCCTCTCGGAGCCCTGAGTGTATTTCCTCTTTGAAACTTCAAAGCCAAAGTAGCTGTCTAAAACACATCAGCACACTTACTGTAGGAGATCCTCACACTTGCAGTCCTGGGCTACACTGCTACTACAAATAATAATTATTCACCTAAGCTAAGACACTGGCTAAAGCCTTATATTGCAAAGACGGTGGCAAAAAAAATAATGCTTTCTGAGATTTTTCTTCCAGGGTTCACAGATGAACATGTGGAAGCACAAAGAATCGCTGTTCTACCTCCAGCTTCAGGACGGAAGCAGTGGAGTGTTTGAAGCTACCTATACTGACTGTCACCGTTTTCCTGGAGGTTAGCATCCAGTGGATAGGATAAATACCGACCAGACACACTGGCTAGACATTTACTCAATATGGAGAGCTGAAGAAATTATTGTACAGTATCATCCCCCCAAAAAACTGGTACAAATCAAGAGTCAGAGACAAAAACATTCAGGGAAAAAGTCTATCAGATTTCAGCCCAGTGCGCCTCTTTTAAGCTGATTAGATAAGTGCCGTTATCTTTAAATGTGTTTTCTATAAATGCTGTCATTTATTTCTAGCATTTCAGACAGCACAAATCAAAATGTCCTTGATGTTTGCTTAGTGATTAATATTGTGAAGATTTGTCATGCAGTGTCTCACAATTAATATGGGTTCAACACACTGAATGTCTGCCGGAATATCTGTTATAAAAGAAAAACGGGTGAGGATTGCATTTTGTTTTTAATGTTTTGCTCAAGCAGAGCACCGCTGTCATGCCTGCTTTTTTCAGGATGTCAGACAAAAAGAGAAGAGAGATGGAGAGGGAGGGATCCTGGAGGGAGGAAGGGGGGGTACGAGATGGAGGGGCTGCTGACATGCACTTGTCTCCAATCTCTTCGAATCCATTGCACAATTCATCTGCTTTGTCTCTACTGCCACGGCTGAGGACAATCAGACCAGACGCCCATTAGATTCCTCATACTGCCCCCCTATGCACACCCCCTTTACCCCTCTCTCTCCCCCCCACCCCCAACACCTTTTTTTCATGTGACATGCTGACTGAAGGAGAGGCAAGGCAATTCACAAGCCTCCCCAAATGGGGAAATGTCAGGAAGGGAACCCACATCAAAACCACGTTGTCATGGAGATACAGTATGGTCCAGAAATTACAGACTAACACATAGGCACTCAGGATATACAATACACACACACACACACACACATGCCTTTATGCACACCCTGATAAATACATTTGCTTTGTGAATTTTTTTCCAGGCAAACAATATAAATACAGTATACACAAGAAGAAAAGAAAAGAAGGCTTTTGTCTCCCTGCACTGATTTTTCTACACTAAAAATTCTACACTAAATTTCCCTCCTCAACTGAATATTTTTAGGTGAATGTATTTGAATGGAGAGGGAAAAAAACAGTGATAACATTTACCAAAATATTCATTTTGGCCTAAGAACCAAAAGACATTTTGTTAGCACACATACAGTTTCATTCCTGTCACAACAAGCATTGTGTTCACATTTATTTTAGAATTCTTTTTAAAAAAACTACCATGTTTACAATATACAAGAAAAAAGCATCGTAGTATTTAATAATTATAACAATTCAAAGATAACTGAATTAATAAATACTTTTTCTCTTACAACAAGCAATGGTAAGCAAACAGTAATTGAAGTTCGCTTTTAAAATGATGGCATTCATGGAAACAATGTCTTCTTTCACTCAGTGATTCCCATGAAAGTAAATTCAATAAGTACCATTATATCAGGATATTCAATAACAGCAAAATTGACTCCTTCATTGTAAATCCTTCAGGTTCAGGGAAATTCTACAGCAAGGTCACATGACCACTGTGCCCATCCACAGTAGCCATTCCTCAGCCGATAGTGTTATCAGACAAACAGCGTCCCTGGAACGCTTGGCATTTCGATGATCTTTTTTCACCAAAAAGAGTGAAGGGAGAGATTTTTTTTAAAAATGTGCTCCTTCACCCCACTTGTTTAGGAGGCTGCCAGCACTTTGCTACAGCTTTTGAGCAGAACTGGTCCGGCTCTGCCCTGGTGCAAGAGGATCCTCCATCTCAACAGCCATTTTCCTACACTACCAGGGCCTCTCACTGGGGTCACTTTATTGAGGTTCCTCTGCTCTGCACTACATAAAAAAAGAGGAGATTGAGGGATATTAATGGTAAATGTGGCATAGTTACTGCTGTAAAACCCCTTCTTTGCCCTCCCTTTTTTCTTTGTTTGGCCAGAGGAGCTGAAGGCTTAGGGATAAAGGTACTGCTCAAATCATGAGACAGGGATAAAGCCAGGGAGAGATAGCAAGCTCTGACCCAACGACAGAGCGGTGGATAATTAAAACACCCAGGGCCCCCAAACTGCCCTCATCCATCTCTCCCTTCTTTTTCTCTCCTTTTCTTCCTTTTGCACAGAGACTTAGCCTCTCCCCTCCTCCCCAGAACACACGCACACATTCTTACATTCTCAGATAACAAAACATACAAGACGACACAAATGCATATTGAGATGATGTTGGATTTCTACCAGTGAGATCCGCCCATGACTGGTCCTCTGGGTAAAATCTACAGAAGCGGAAGCACACATCGCTCCCACTGGCTCTGTGCGATCTGTTTATTTTTCATTTGTACATTTTTAAGGATCATGAATGATTCCTGTTTTTATCTGATTACTCCCAGACCGTCTGCCTCCACTGCCTCATAAAAACACAAAAGGATAGAAACAAAATGGCACACAACCATGTAGCCCTTTTAATTTAACAAATGTCTTTTTGCTTTTGCTTATATTTCATTCCTTTCATTTTACATTCATTCCTGCATTCGTATGAGCACTGTAATATATAAATACATCTGGTCTAAGGATGTTATTATTGATAAGAAGTAGTGAATGGGTCTGTTTTTCAACTAGAACATTTTCATTGTATTTGGACAAACATCAATTAAAGATGAACTGAGAGGAAATTAAACAGAACATATAAGAAAGGCATGCATGCCAGAAAGAAGATCAGAGCGTTTCTCCACACCACCATGAAGAAAGAAAAAAAAGACAGCCATGTCTGTATATCATCTATGTATATAACAACCAAGCGAGGGACAGGGCACATGCGTGGGAGTGTGTGTGTGCCTGTCTGTTTATGTCAGGTGATCATAATGTTCTAACCATGAATTGCAGCTGCTAGCCATGCTCTCAGGCAGGCCACACTGCCCTCTCTTGGTGGCTCCACAAAAATGCTGCTGGAGACTAAACATACCAACAATTGGATCACCAATTTGATTGTTTTCTTCTGCATTCTGTGCAATTTAACACTCAAGAAAACCTGTGTCATATACACGGGTGCATGCTCCTTCCTTATGATTTACTCTCACAAATATTTCCTTTGCTTTTTTATTTGATGAAGTGTGACTGACTGGATGGGCTGGTTGAAACAGAGCTGGCTCCATATGTCATTTTGTGTGGTCGTTGACCTAGCACGGCAGAGCTGTACAGCGTCCTATGAACGGCCCAGCCTGTGAATGAGGATGTGTGAAGGCGGTGCTGTGACTGGGAAATAGCAGCTCAAAAGGACCACCACACATTGCCCAGACTGAAGTTATTACCAGCAGGCCTTTGATTTCCACATGCAAAACCTCAGGTTGAAGACCAATATGTTCCTCCCCTGGAGAACGGTTTCTAATGCTGTGTTCATGTGGTATGGCTGGCTGACCACGCAGGATAGATTCGGAAAGAAAGAGGGCAAAGTGCTAGCACTGATGAATTTTAAATGTGTTGAAGATGATTTAGTAGAGCACTTAAAAGATCTGTAGGATGTCCTTCACACCCATTTTAACCTCTAATAGACCCCTGTGTAAAATGACACTCTCTTCTCTAACCATGATCATGTTGAAAAAGTCAGAGATTTTATTTTTTTTTTTTACACATTTATAGAGTACATTCATGACTATACAAGTATGGCTAGAGCGAGGGTACAATCAGTGTGGGAGGTATTTGCTTTCTGCATGATTAAGATTTTGTTTTACTGCAGCTAAAGAGGCCAAGAGAGGGGTCAAGGGCCGTGAGAAAAAAATCACCTGCTGTTTACTGACCCGATTGACTACTGCAAGGTTTGTCTGAATCCCTTGTTGTGTCTGTGCATATAAACATAATAAATTGCACAAAACTTTGTACATACAAGAATTACATTTTTCAATTTTTAAACTACCACTTTCTCTATGAGTGCTGTGCCACATTTTAGGCATACCAAGTAAACTAGGCGTAAACCTCCCCGTTAAGGAGAGAAACCAGATGCAGAGAGCGTTTAGTCAGTAAACAGTAGTCATAATACTAGCAGTCTAAAGGATAATACAACTATGTAGAAAAGAAGCCAAACAGAAAATGTCTTGTCTTGAGAATGTCAGCTTGTTGCTTTAAAAACATTTCTTACTAGAATTCTTAGTTTATTTTAGTAAAATATTTTTTCACTAACAAACAACTTTATAATATATAAAACAAGAGGCTGGTGTGGTAGTAAATCTAGAGCCTGAATATGAAAAAATGCAAAAAATAAAATAAAATAAAGAATTAAAAAGATAAAGATAACATATTACACAAGTTATTTCTATTTATATAATTTTGAGCGCCACCAGTGAAATCATGGTTTCTCAAAACTGAGGACATCTGAGGGTATCTACTGGCATCTACCACCCATCATGGCATCCAGTGGCAGTCAGTAGTGCAGCTCCCTGCACACCTGACACTGGCAGAGAGGGTTAAAGTCAGCGACAACGGATCTAGCAGCTTTAGTCCCCAGAACAGCCAGCTTACACTGATAAGTGGGCCAGGCTGGATAAGCCTCACTAAAGTATTCTATTACAGTGCCAATTACCCCATAGTAAATAATATGGGGACGTAGAGGAAGCTACTGACAGGAAGTGGAATGTGTGCAGGGAGTCTAAAAAAATCAAATTTTCTTTTGTTTCCCTAAATAACATTTTAAATCCCAGACATTTTATTGCAAAACATAAGACAGTTTTTTTCTCAGAGAAAAAAACCCTGCATATTCAATTGTGTATGCCTCATGATATCAAGCAGGTGATCACAGCCAACAAGTGTTTACCATAGCAGAGTGCAGCCAAGCCCACTGTGGTCAGGCCTAAGCCAGGCCCTGGCTGGCTGCTCTCCAGTGGGGCCTGAGCAGCCTCTCACAGCAGACACCCAGAAACTGGGATCTCTAATAGGGACAAATTGGCAATGTCTGTGCGGGCCGGTGCTGTGTGCTAGGAGCTGTGAATTGATAGTGATGCCTAATGATCCCCTTGGGTAGATCAATACCAATAATCCTCTTTCCCGCCTATCCTCCTCATTGACTATAGAGAACCTGGAGGTGCTGGGGAAAACTGCCGCCCAGAGTGACAGGGCCAGGAGTTCAAGGCAAGGGCTCCAACTCTCACACATGCACACAAACTTTCACCTTACACACACACACACACACACACACACACACACAGAAGCATAGTCAAAAGGTAAAACAGAGGCCAACATGCATTTTACCACCTTTCTCAGACACTAACATAATATTTAAAGACCACAGACAATCCAAGCAGAGGATTTCAGCTGCACATTTGCAGACAGGCAAACACAAACACCCAGACGGTCAAATAAATACACATGCATGCCCCCACCACCAACAATACTCACATACAACAACATACCCCACAAACTGTGAGAATCAAATCAAAGCCGTACTATTCTAATGTACTGGGTGATCAATATTTATTTTCCCTTTATGCATTTATTAGTGTGTTCAATTTCCCCGGCCACAAGGGCCTACTTCATAGCAATTATTTTCAAAGCACTGTAGCCACAGTCTCCAAAAAGTTCAATTGAGATGAGATTTGTAACAAAGCAAATTTGTTCAGTAATGCAGTTACACAACATATTCAATATTCTGCTCGTGTGCTGTTTAACAACCAAATGCTCAATCCTGATTCACAAAATACAACTTTATCTATCCACATCACAGCCAAGTACAAATAAAAATATTAATTTATTTTCTGAGGTGCAGAGTGCAGACGAGTTTTGTGACAATAAAAAAAACATTTAAAAATTAATATGTGTTATTAAACAAAAAAATCCTAATTTTCATAGGGCACTGGACGCAAATGCTGAAAATTTATTTTTTCCTTAAGGCAAAAAATAGAAGCTAGCGGTGCAGCTCAGGATACGTTCAGCAGGGTGAGGTGAAGCATGCAGTCCCAACGGCCCTCTGTGTGTGTGTGTGTGTGTGTGTGTGTGTGTGTGTGTGTGTGTGTGTGTGTGTGTGTGTGTGCTTGCGTGTGCGTGTGTGTGTGTGCTCGTGTGTTTAAGCTCTGCAGTCATAAAGCCTCACATCACCCTCTTGCACCCCGTGGTCGGCAGCTGATTACTCCCACCAAACACATCTATACACTTTATCCCAGCTGTCACAGTGCATTGCTCATTACCCCCTGCACCAGCCAGCTGACTCCACACGGCCACACCCGCCTGGACACGGCTCCAGGGCCACACTGGGGACGGCTAGAAATCATAAACTAGAAAAATACATTTGCAAATGTTCTCCTCTCTTTCCGAATTCACCAGTAAGTGTTACAGTGTTGGTGCTTATATCGCTGGAAACGTGATTCTAAGAACATCCCTAAATATACTTTTTGTCGGGGAAAAAGTTTAATATCACTTAAAATCTAGATCAAGAGTATGTTACTTTAATCATTACTTCATTTAGACTTTCTTTAGATAAATCTATAAATTCCATAAATATTCCACTGACCCATCATGATGTCTTCATTAACTATTGATTTTGGTGTCAATCAAGTCAATTCCTCCACTCCGGGAAGAACCAAATCATGACCAAATACAAGAGACAACCATCAGACGAGCAAAACTGAATCTGTGTAGTACATCTCAGATCGATAAGAGTGGAGAGAAGTAAGGTAGTGTGAATAACCAAAAGTTTAGCGAGATGTGGGACATATCCATCTCCTCAACAAGCCCCCGTACTGCCCTTGTCCTCAAAGAGACAGCTATCCCAAATTGTTATACGTGACTGAGATATATGTGCATGAAAGTGCGTGCGTGCGTGCGTGCGTGCGTGCGTGTGTAGGGGGGAATCTATCATTGCTTGTGTAGGAGATGACATGAGTGACACGCTCCAGCTCCTGTCACACAGTAGGTGCTTCTCCATAGAGACGCAGGTGTTGTGTCTCAGATCTTTTCAGCTTCATAAAAACACTGCTTTAGCCAGCGCATCAATCGATAGTATACTCCATACACTTTTACTGCTGCCACACACAGTCACTTTTAGTGTTCTGTGTTAAAGGCCATGACAATTTAGATCAAAAGGTAAATAAGCCCATACAATATTTAAATACTTTGTATTTTTAGAAAAAAATATCCTTCAAACCTCCAAAAATACAGAGCTGCTGCCAGGAAGGGACAGCTGAGAGGGTTCTTTTATTATTATAAAAAATGTATTAAAAAGTTTTTTTTTGTCCTTCAATTGAAAACTACAAGAGGAAAACATGTTACGCATTTTCTGTGATTTAAAAATATTAGAATATAGAGAGAACTACATTTTCACAAGAAAATTAAATAAAATATAATGCGCCGTTTAGCATGTTAAGATGGATTTGTACAGTACAATTGATAAGAGTCAAAGTTTAACAGGCTGTAACCATCAGTGACAATGGTAACACTCAAAAATATACACGCAGCTAAAATATGTAAATATAATTAAGCTCACTGCAAACACAGATGTGGTGTTGTGATCAAATCAAGCAGAAAAGGTTATTTCAATCAGAGTTCCTGAGATGAAAGTGTAAAATGAAACTCAACAGAAAAGCATGCCAGTGTCTCATCCTTACTTGTCCCTCTGTTTTTTGCCCCTTCATCCCCCTGTCCTTGCCTCCCACTAAAGCAAAGTGCAGCGCTTAAACAGGAGCATTTAATTCATTATATCATTATGTCATCTCATACTAATCTGCGCAGTGGCCTCCACTGCTTTGACATGCAAATGGATTAGAAAAACGTCTGGGGAGGTAAAGGGGAGGAGGGAGGGGGCAAAACAGCAATCATCACATCTCGTCAATGGGGTGAAAATATGCCCTGAAGCTGCTCTACCATTTTTTCTCCCCTCTCTTTAACTGTATTTATCTGTTTTTTTCCCCCTCCACTTTTCCCCTCCCCGGCTTTCCTTTTCTCCTTCTCTATCTTTGTCAGTGAATGCCCCAAACAAAGCGGCGGCAAGATCACACCACACGCCGGCAATCTGTTGAGGATCAGGCTCCCTATGGAGAAAATATAAACAATAAAGCGTGTGGCACACACTCACGTCGAGCCCCCTCCCATTTACACATGCCCCTCATCTGCATATTCACAAAAAGGCCCCTCTGGCTTTCCCTCATCAGCAAACCCCTCCCCGCAGCCTCATCAGCACACGCCGGTTTGACTACGGAGAGGCAGGCGGGCAGGCAACGTGTGCCGGCTGGGACCACACACGCGCGCACATCGACATGACACGCAAATACACACAAATGCACAAAATCAATTTTTGCAAACGCGGTATACAAATGTGCAATGGCAGAGTAAACAGAGAAATCAGAAAGAGAGTTAGTGAGATCTGGTGATGTGAGCACTGGCCATGCTCATCTAATTTCCACCCCTCCTTCCCTCCCTCCCTCCCCTCCTCCTCCTCCTCTCCTCTCGTCTCTCTCTCCTCTCATCATCAGGTACCTGGTGACGAGCGGCCCGTGATAATCCACAGCCTCTAACCAATCAATCAGCAGCATCGTAATCAGCAGCGCAGAGAGGGAGAGAAAGAAAAAAGCCCATAACTTACCCTGGGTCGCCTCCAGTCTGCTCAGCACAAGTAGAGGTCTGGTCAGGGCTTTGGCTGCAGCTATGTGGACTAGTTCACCAGAAATATGAGAAATACTCACATTCTACCCTCAAGCCTTGTTTTTTTAAATTGAAATGTATATTTTTCACTGCATCATAAACATGTAACCAACATATAAAGCTCTCCCCCCTCCCTTTTCCTATTTCTGTCTGACTCTCACTCTACCTCTCTCTATTCCTCCCTCTCTCCCTTCCTGTCACTCTCTCTCCCTATTTCCCTCTCTCCTCCCTCAGTGTCTGCCTGTTGCAACAGTGTGGACATATACACACTATACAGTGAAGATATATATTAAGAAGCATGCATCTCTGTGCAGAAGATAGAAAAGGCTCGCTGGTGTGATATCCTGCAGATCTGCTGGACCCTGTGTGGCTGTGTGTGTATGAGTTGGGGGGGTGGTGGTGGTGGGAGGGAGTAGAGAAAGCAAGGGAGGGTCAAAGCTAAATGTTCTACAAAGAACAGGGGGACTGAATTGACTTTTTTTTCCCTCTTTGAATCAAATACATATTCCCTCCCGCCTCCTTCCCTTCTATTCAATGCCCCCAACTCCATCTTATCCCCACCCCACCCCAAACCTCCCTCCTTCTTCCCCATTTCTGCTCATAGGCATTCCCTCTCCAGACATCAGCATCCTTTGAGGGGGTTAGCTGTCTCGGGGAAGAGGAAGAGGTAACGCCGCCTAGCAGCCTTGTACATTTTGCCTTGAGGGTGAGATAGCTGAAAAGCCATGTGCTATCATCATTTTTGAGGTGTGCAGGAAAAGTAAAGACAAGAAAAACATACTGGTTTTACACAGCTCCCCAAAAGATCTGATGCTGAATTTAGCATAGGATTACACAAAACCTCTCTTCTGAACCTCTGAACAGAACCCCCATTTCAACAGACTCTGTGATTCCTCTCCTCCCCCTCACCAAAGAACGAGATGTAGAAATTCCACACAACCTGCAGCTAGGGCATGGTGCCTAAGTTTAGTTCTACAAGAGAGCTCAACCAAACAGGCGCACAGAGAACGAAATGGAGCAACATTGCAACTGTTCAAGGAGTCTCTCCGTGGAGATATTCCTAAAAGAGCACACATGCGCTCTGTATTTTTGTATCCATGTACATGCAAAGAGCTCTGTCTGACTGTCCTGTTGTATCGGGATGTCAGGAGGCAATACTTGAGGGTCCAGACAGAGGAGAGAAATTAGTAAAGAGGAACCCTGTACACATACGAGGCCCTTACTGGCTTCATGCAGACAGGAGCAAGGTGCTGGCTAAGTTCTGTAGCACTGCGCCGAGATGGAAAATACAGCACAAATGAAACATAACGTTAACCCCACCTCCTTTCCAAGGACTCGTGGGGATCCATCTCTTACTTATATTAAGGTAGTGGTGGAAGAGCGAAGGGAGGGTTAGAGTGAAAAGGGAGGGGAGAGAGGGTGTGTTGGTTCTGGAGTCCTATCCTGTGTGCTGTGTTGTTTTATTAATCTTGTGTATTTCTGTGGCTGCAGCCCACAAACTCCTCAACTGTGAATCTCCTCATGCCGTCCTGACCCACAGACCACACCCCTCCGCCCTTGTCCTCTCTGTCAGTGCAAATAAATACACACACAACCGCACATGCGCAGACAAATCCTGCATACACAGAGCCCACCAATTTACTCTGGCTCCCTCTCTTTCAGTTCAACCTGAGGAGATTACTCTGCATGGTTTCCCCCTGTGAGGGGAGGAAGGTGGGCTACACCTGCAGAGCACATGTACTCTTCAGTGACTGCACAGGGATCCAACACCTCTTGAGTACAATCTGATGCTGAACCGCCACTCAGCCCAAAGAAGAGAATACACAATACGCACACACACACACACACACACATTTAAGACAACAGGCCACAATACCATCAAAAGGGATGACTAGGACTACACAGAGTGAATGTCATTACAAAACTCCAGAGATGAAACAATAGAGGAGTAGAGAAGCTGAAGTGCACTGGTGTACCATGCTAGATGAGAAGCCTCCATGTTCTCAATGAGGAGAGACAGAGAATTTACGCAACATGGCAGCACTGTGTTGTAATGCATCAACCCTACTGAGAGCAGCACTGTCACTACCACTCTTCATCATCAGCAGGAGCAAAACACCAGCCATGCATTGTCTTTGGGGCAAAAAAAAATGTGCGTGTGTTTGTGAGTGTACAGAGTAGAGCAGGCGTGCAGGAGTGCATTTATGTCCGTGCGTTTGAATGTGTGCATGCGTGTCCGCCTCCACGGCATCCATATTAAACAGTTTTGGAGGTGACTGTGCTTCCCTGGATGTCATGAATATAAGAGAAAGCATCCATCTTCGTGGAATACAATTTCACAGGTAGTGACAGTAAAACTGACTCTACCCTCTGACTGCAGACATACAGTGAGAAAGAGATGGAGGGTGGAGAAGGAAAAGATACAGAAACACAGACATAGACAGACGAGGCTGCCAGCCATCTTCTGACTTTCAGCACACTGCTAGATTTCCCGGCTGCATGCCATATTAAACTTAGGCTATCATGTTCTCTTTGGTTAAATTCCACTAAAGGCTAACCACGCTGATTGATTCAGCTTGATTCAGCACATGCTGATCTTATTCAAGCTACAGTTTCTGTGAAATGGGCCTAATGTCTCTTTCAAACTCATCAGAGAGTCAGATATTAGGTCACTTTTCAAACTCTGTCCCATGCTTAACAGGTAATTACAATTTAAGAGATGCAAAGTCCAATCCAAGGTAAGATATCTGAAAAACTTTGGAAGCAGAAAAATTATATTTGTTAAAAAAAATCTTTCTTCATAGTAAATCCTAAGGCATAGAAATGTTAACGTTGACCTTATTTCTTAAGGACAAAACCCCACACAACCCAGTAGAACCTTTTTTTCAGTTAAATAGTATTAAACAGGTAATGTGGAGAAATTACCCACATTTCTCATTGAAACTGTGTGAGCCGTCGTTTCTAATTAATTACCTCATAAAGACACATGCGCGTCTTCATTTACAGTGATTTTTCATTAATGGTGTGAAAGTGGAATTGCAGGTGGGAACTTTCACAATTATACCTGGTGTATCACTGAGTATAATTAATCTCATTAACTAATCAAGGGGAATTCTTCCTGTCTTACAGGGGAAAAAGTCACAGTATTTAACACTAAGCTAATTATCTTAATCATGTACAAGATAATGAAGTAATTAGGGCAATTAAATCACAATTAATGCCTAAAGAATAAGTAATTATTTAATTTGCAGCGACAGTTGTGGGATTAGGGGAAACAATATAAAATGAGCTTTACGTTACCTGTAAAAAAAAAACAAATTTTAAAAGAGGAAAAACATTATGGACATAAAATAGAGCAGTAAGAGATCAAATTAGCTGAAGAAAATGGGGTATGACTAATGGTAAATGACAGCTGTCTGAGAGGCCATCACTCTTTTTTGAGGATGGAGGGAGATACCCCTTTTGTCACAGCTAATCATTACAGCCTTGAACTTAACCAGGGAAAACAATGTCAAGTTCAGGTTGAAAGAACAAAGTATCCAGGAGGCAGAAAAAAACTGCACCAAAAGAAACATGGCTCACATATGAAAACAACTACAGCTGAACTGACAAGCAGCAGAACCCAGATGCAGAGAGGAACACCAGTGATAGTAACTGGCTCCTGCCATCTGAGAATCGAACCAGGAGGAAACATTACAGTACACACGCCGCTCTCTTGTTTCCTGCTCTCTTTGCCAGCTTTCACAAGAAAACATGGTTTTCCTCCTCCAAATTCCTGCACATCTCACAAAACATTTTGCCAGTAAAGAAACTAAAGTCCATGCAAAGATGTGTTTTTGTCAAGTGTACACACTGTTCCAGTTCTCATCTGTTCAGTCGGTTCACCTCTAAAAGATGTACATGTAATTCACAGCAGAAGAAGACATTTTACTACCATGTTTTCTTTCAGGACTTTGCTTCTGTTGTTGCTTTTGTCGGTTGGTGCATGTCTCCAGCTTGAACTTATAGAGACACTGATACCGCCCGTTTGTGTTTTTCTCTGGCTTGGTTGTGTGACTCTCTTTCTGACCATTGCATTCGCTTCAGCGGGAATCTCCGGGACTCGCCACACGCTCCATGGACATGAGTTGATGAAAAACATGAGTGACAAGATTCATGGCTATCAGAGCAGCTGATGAAAATGGTAAGGCGAGAGGAGGATTTTTTTTTTTTTAAATGAAGCCTTGTCTTTTTTTTTTTTTCTTTTCAAAGGGGAGACAGAAGATGAGGAATACAGATATGTCAGGAGACAGAGAGAGAGAGAATAAAAAATAAATAAAACACACTACCCCCTCCTTCTGTCCTTAAACCCTCAATACCCCACCTACGTCAGGGGTGAAACAAGAACAAAAAGAAATTACCTTTTATCTTGGACACTAGGAACATCGCAATAAAGCAAAACAAACTATTCAAATAATTTATGTAACATTGTATAATATGCATGATATGAATTGGAAACATATCACATGAAATTAATATAATACAATTTATGTATTGTGAATATATGAAATTATATATATAGATATATTTCAGAAAATGTACAGTTTTTCAGTCTTTTTTCTAAAAAATAAAATAGAAAACCCACATAAACAAGAAACTATAAAACAACAATGCAAAAATAGCTCCAAACTGCCTTCTGCATGAAAACAAAATTAAGAAATACATTGAAAATGCAAGTAAATTATGAAAATATGTAAATAAGCATTTTTGATTATTTGAGTAATTTTGGACATTGCATGAAGAAGTCCAAGAAAGGACCATTCTGGAATGTTTTTTCCCTTTGTTCGATTACATTTGTGATTTTTTTCACTGCTTGATACAGCAAAGTCAAGCGCGATTCCATCATGCTTGACTTTGCTGTGCTGTGGACACGCCAGGGATTTAGTCCGACCGGGCTGTGACTTTGGCAGTGCGGCCAGTGCTAAAGCATAACAGCCTCTTTCACTTTCAGCTCCCTCAGCGGGGTCAACTGATTCCTACCAGATGCATCTGTACATAAAATACACCATTAGCCAGGGAAAGCCCCTCTGTTAAAATGAAATAAACAGTAAAGCAAGTCTAAATAAAAAAGCTGAAAACTAAGATGTCATAATTTAACAATTTAGATTTATTACATAGGAATATATTTTGTATAACAAAATATTCAGTAGTAAATTGTTTGCAGCTGACATCTACTTTGATTCTTTACATAAGAAATGTTAGAACATTTAGGATGTACAAATACAATTATATTTTATTGCTTTTAAATAATTTGTGACATGTTTTTAAATTTCAAAATACACCGTTATAAAATATACTGAACATATAGACTCAACCAAATATCTGAAATATTCTTTGTACTGTGCAGTTTTATTAAACATCAATTTGGGGAAAGTGTTCACACACAGACACACAGTACAGTGTGACGTTATAAAAAATATGATAACATGCTGTTTTACTACAATGTGAAATAGGATAGAAATGGCACACGTCACAACACCTGTGCTGCAGCCGGCTGAATTGGTGCTTCAGCAAGGGGCGAGGGGCTCCAGGGACAGAGGGAGGAAATGGCTGCTGTGTTTGTTTGAGAGAAGGTTAGCAGAGGGGCAGGCTGGATTCTGCTGTGGCCCAGATTTTCTCCAATCCCTTTTGTCTGTTCACTCCATGTGTGAGTGCCTTTATAAAGAAATTGCTTTTATTGTGTCCACTCAGGAAAACCAAACGCAAAAACACCTCCAGTATTCAGTCTGAAGACAATGCTCACAAAAGCATCCAGGAAATAACTTCCCAACCTGGATCAACGTACCAACAATAGCTATAGTTTTTCTCAGCTGTTCTAAATTATTTCTTACTGTTAATGAATACCTCACCACATGTTGCTCCTTCACACAAAACTGTCTCAATGCGTGATGCAACTCTCCTAACAATTTCTGGATGGTAGAGAAGTAGAGTGACTGACACCCTAGAGATGAAGGCAAACTAGAGTAAACATCTGCGTCTAGGTAGGTCTTTGAGAGAAGGCACGGAGGAAACACAAGCTCCCTGTTCTGATCTGGAGGCTGACAGATGCGCAGCCCAGGCCAGAGGTAATATAGTGACCATGCACACAGTGGCAGTATCTCGCAGTGCCTTCTTGACCTACTGTTTGGAGAGGGGTCGCAGGTGAACTCAGTAGCACTTTACTAAAATACACAGAGCCAAAAGTACTTTCCCAAGGTCCAGGACCAGAGAGATAATTATGTCTTAAACTAAATAATAAACAAAATTGCTCTGTGAACAAGTGTTTTGAAATAGGATTCATGTCATTAACACTAATGAGGGGTGTTGGTGGTCAGTCTTTCCTCATGTGCAAATTCTCCTCTGCATGTCTCATTTTCATTTCAGCTACAGAACATGTACTTACGTTTTCCCTGCATCTCGAAAAATATCAATTTGAGACCCAAATAATTATAGAAATAAATCATAATATATAGCCAGTCTGGAAAAATAGTTTTCACTGTTTAACCACAACATCTACCACTGATATATCGCTATTAATTTGACATCTATTAAACCTAAAGGACATTAACACAGCTGAGTAACAGTAAAAGTATCAAGAGACATTTATGTCCAGGCAGTATCAAGGGTTCTACTGACTTTCAGCGAGTGCTGACTGTACAAGTATGTTCCATTACTTTAAGATAACTATGCAGGGTTCTCTCAGGTGGGAATCTACCAGAAGAACATCTTGCAGACAATAAAAGGCTGAGTACTGCAGGTGATGCCATGTTCACTGTGTAATTCTTTAAACTCACAGAAAGCTTCAAAACACAGAGAAGGAGAAAAGGAAGGAGAGAAAACATTTCAGATATTCATTTCTGTACGCACTACATTTTGTAAATTGTGAAATCATTGTGAAATCCAGGTTCAGGGCTCTGAGACCGCACACACACAGACAAATAGGGGCATAAAACTGAAGCATTACCATTCACGTTATTATACACAACGTTTCCTATTCCCTTCTCTTGGCTGAGCAATTTCAATGGCTCTTCTTCCATGCCAGGAGCATTTGTGAACATAAATGATAACACAGGCTTTTACAATCAATGTGCACTTCCTTGTTTTCTGGCTTTAGGAAAACCATAAAGCCCTGCATCTGTATGTGTTAAATGAAGTGTGCAGCAACCACAAGTGTATGTGCATGTGTACGTACGCGCATGTGTGTGTGTGCATCTGCATGCCCACTCACACACGTTAGAGTGTGTGCTGAGGAAGTGGCAGACTAAAGCTGCACGATGGGGGAATGACACAATATGGTTTTTTCCAAGATCCACCTCTTTTGGTGGCGTGACCTGACACCATTTCATCACGGACCCCAAGAAGACAGCCCAAGAGAGATGCAAAATGCAAAAGGATAGCAACTGCACCACAAAATGAAATGAGAAATCAGAGAGGTGCAGAGAGAATGAAGAATGAAGACGGGGGGAAGAGAGGATGGAAACTTGACAGAGATAAAAGAAAATGATACAGGAGTGCTCTCTTATTAATGCCAGTCCACCAGTCAATGAATCTCATTGGTGTTGTAGTGTCTACATCATCCACCTGTCCCTGTATTCTCAGAAAGAAGGACATGGACACACTGTAAGGTTGGATGAACACTTCACTTGTCCACAACAAAACAGACATTTAAATCCTGTTCATTTTCATTTCACTGACTCTCTAATGTTCCTGTTCAAAAATCAGCCCACAAACAATTCATGGCTAGTTGGCCAGTTGTTTCTATAGTCATTTTGTTGTTGTTTTCTTGAACATCTTTTAATGTCTGAAGGATGTCAGGGTGAAGATGTTGACTGAGCACAGGGTTGTCCTTGGGCCTATCATGTCAAGCAATACAAATTCATTTCATATTCATCAGAATGGTTGTTCTCTACAGGGGGTTCATGGCGCTACCTATCCAGCTCCCCCTTTTCTCTTTGATTTGGCTCATTTGAGCAGCGCGGTCCCCGGCAGCTTGTTAGAACTGCCACCTCGGTGACTCTGCCCCCTGGATTGAGAGGGAGGGGGCGATGGGGGGAGATGGCAGAGATGGAAGGGGTGCTCAGAGGGGTGTTGAGGGGGGTGCGTGATGATAGGTTAGGGAGGCCTACCCCAGAGCGCTTTCACAAGTCACGGGTGAGCAAGCAAGGTTCAGTGAGAGGAAAACCGAGAAAACATGAAGGAGGTACACCATCTACTGGCTAGACACAGGTACTGCTGTCTGCTGTAAGGGGAGAGGTTGGAGAGAGAGAGAGCACTCCCTTACTAAAGGGTCAATAAAATAGTCTCTGTCTACTGTTAAAACAGCTTTTAGTGTGCAGCTCTTCACATCTGCTGAAATATAACAAATACTGAACCTTTGACAGATTTAAATGACTTCACTTGTCACGTTCTTCACCAAATTTGCCAGAAAATGTATTATTTTGTTCTTCCAATGTTTGCCAGAGAAGCCACAAAGAGACATATGGATGTACGGATGCAAAAGGACTGAAAATCAAACCATTCGGGGAAAAATGAAGCGGTGACATTCAGAAGGGAGCTGTTCCTTTTTTATTATTACTGACAAGGTGCAAAAATGATCCCTTTAGGTCAAAGGGACAAGAGACATAACTGCCTAAATTACCCATAATGGCTCACACATGTAGCCTGTGCCTCAATTTTGCGTCAGTAAATTTCAAATGCTCAAATGCATTCCTTTATTAGACATGGGTGAGAGTGAGTTACGCATTGCCCCTGTACCTGCTGAACACAGGCTACATAGGAGAAAATTAATTCATAAAAAGTGGAATTATTGTTCTTCAACCTTTCTATTTTCCAAGGTCGTGTTCATTTATCACAGCAGGGTGTGAAGTGGAGACTGGACAAAAGCTTGAATATATAAAGGCAGGTGTAGGGTAAACAGTATATGGTGTGGGGATGAGGGGCACACAGCATATTCAGCATCAAGACTTGGCCTGATTAGATGTCCAGACATGCCATAACCTTGGGGATCTTCCAGCAAAAAAGGGGAGCAAGAGGAGGGGTGGATCTGGGTGGGTGAAATGCAGACAGACAGAAAGGTGCAGACGAAATAAGAACAGAAAGAAATTGCATGAGAAAACCTATTCAGAAAACATTTTCATTTTCTTTCATCTGTACATATATAAAATACAGTGAGGTGCCATTACTGAACCCCACAACCCCCCTCCATCCCGCCTCTCTTCACCCCATGAAAAAAATAAATCTAATTTTCCCATCCCTGCCACAGAAACCTTCCCTCCACACACACACGCACACACACACACCCAGTAGCCCCACCCACCACCACTCCCAGCCCACATTCAGGCTCCCCCAGCCCCTTCCATCCTCGCTCTCATAGTGATGCACCATTTCTTTCTCTAAGCAAGGCTCCATTTTGTAATAAGTTCTGATCAGTGTTTTAACCAATTTGCATTCAATCCTGAGAAAATGGTGGTACAGCCCTGGTGGAGGAGAAAATGCTGGGGATTGAGTAGCAGAGAGAGGCACAGGGGAATAAGAGTAAATTATCAAATATCCAGGAGGGATTAGTGTGAATTTATACAAGTGTGATGTTGTAAGTCATGTTTACGACTGTCTGTCACCGTTTTCATAGATAAGTGGTCAAAATAAATAAGCTTGACTAGATTTTATACTTATTTATGTTCAGCTACAAAACCTTGCTAAGTACTAAAGTAGACAGGTAACAATGTGAATATACCGGCATGCTCAGCTAGCTAGTAGGTAAGGTGGATAGATAGCGGTGTGTTTTCTGCTTTCACTGCCTTCAGGATAAAGAGTAGAGAAAATTTACTTCAGACAACCTTTTAGCCTTAGGGCTGGGCAACAAAAACACATTCTCACAAAGTTTATGCTATTGAACAAAACGGAAACAGACGATGCTTACTTACTTTTATTTACTTACTAAAGCACAAGGAACAAGTGCCTGTTTAGTAAGAACTAAACACCAACAGAATTATGGTAAGCTAGCACCAGTTCCTTTAACTTTTAACTTTGGTGTAAATGGCGATGATATTTATTTATGGCCAAAAAATGGTGGCAAGCTAAAAATGTGAGACAGGTATTCTCCACAGTCAATCGTCTCACACTGAGATTACATTAGCTATTAGCTACTGATACATGCTGGGGCAGATAATAAATGTGATCATCCATGGACATGGTAATGATTAAGTGTGACAACAACGGAAAATAATATAAAGCCATTACTAAAATACAATGTAGAGGTATAATCAAACAGGCCCCTGTATTATTAACAATAACGTCATCTAAATTGTGAAAATACTATATATATATATAAAGTATTTTTAATATTGTTACAATGAATGTGAGAGCGGAGAGCAAATCCACCTGTGCAAATCCCTTTAGCCTCTATGAAGGACCGGATCACCAGACATGTGAACAGGAAGTAGAATGGAGGGCAGAACTTCCTAAGGTCCATTGCTAGCCATGACCTGAGTGCTAGTGGCCAGCTTTTTTAGGGGAAAGTTAATGGGCGGTTCAAATCACGTTAGGGGCTGGAAAGATAGCCAAGTTAATTACAACATTGCTGAAGACAATTTTTTTTTCTGAATCTGAATAAGTTTTTCATTAATGGTGTCACAGAGATCAGCAGTTATCAGTACCTCCGGAGGGATAGCAGGGGGGGAAAAACAATCACTGATTCTTTCACACAATTTCACCATCTAATTTCCGACCATGCATTTTGGAACAAAATTAATTTCCTTGGCTATCTAATAAATCAGAAACAAGTGATTGCTGTTGGTGCCAATCCAGGCAGGCACAATGAGATCTCTCCGCTCAGTTCTGACAGAATGAATTGCGTTTCCCTGCAGAAGCTGGGACACGTCATGCGGACTGGGCTGTAAGTCTGCGTGGGATCTCCCTGTTCAGCCATTTCCTCACCATCACACTCACTCCGGCTCTTACACACACAAAGGCTTCACTCTTACTTTTATTAGAAACAAAGTCAAGGCAATAGCACTATATTCTGATTGATTCTGGGAGTTATCCTCCATCATCCCACTACTTCCTTGTTAGCCCACTTATTCAAGGATCATTCTTATCAATCTCGTTAGTTTCAAATATAAAATTACCCACTCTGCATGCTTAGAGGTGCACCACATTAGTGTTATAATATTCAGTGGTCTATATGATCTGCTACATTATACATGCAGCATCTTGTAAGATCCAATGCATGTTTTCCGCATGGCTTCCCTCTGAAACAACTGGGGAGTCTTGAAGATCAGCTATATGCTAAAACGCCTCAGGCTATCTTTACAAGGTTATAGAGCATTAAGAGTCGAATGCACACCCAGGGAGGCGAGGGGGTGAACCCCCCACACACAAACACATACACTAACACACTACCACCACCACAGTCTGGAACTCTAGGGGCGGTCCCTGAGTAGAGCCTTCAGAGACGTTGGGGGCAGGGTGGAGTGGGTAGGAAGGGTTAAACGATGGTGTTGTAAAACATTTATCTGCTTCAGATAAAGCGTTAGATAGGTTGAACCTCATCCCCTGCCATTACAGAATTACCCTAACTGCTTCCGTAGTGTGGCTGAACATAGACTCTGTGCCCAATCCCTCTGCGCCATCCTATTGATTTTCACACCCTGAGACAGTGTGCTCCCAAAGGGCAGTAAATTATAGGGCGTTTTACAGGGAATTACACCTGCACCGGAAACTTTACAGGGATACGGGTGTCACAGACCACTCTCGCACTCTTCCACAGAGTACTGTGAGAAACTGGACATTGGGAGCTCTATTCAGTCCTTTCAATCACACACATTAAAGCATGCACTCACACAGGCACATAAACAGAGGTTTCCCCCAGCACAAAAGAACGATATATACCTACCGCTGTGACATTCAAGGAAAAACAGCTCTATAAGAGACATTTTCAATGACATTTATATAGCATTTTACCTTTACTAGACTGTTGGCAGTGGAGTGACTGAAACGCTGTGACAAAGTCCCAGGCTAGATTTGAAACTTCTAAACTAAACTTCTGTTGCCAGAAAATGTCAAAAGTAATATTATGAGAAATGGCTTAGGTTAATGAAACGCAAACATATGTGGAGTTCACAGAAATCACTCAATCATCTTTATCAATGTGTTTAAGATAAAAAAAATTAAATTTACAGGACAAAGGATACAATAGCAATACTTCCACTTCCTCTTTGTTTATGTGTAAGAGAGTTCATAGCTCAGAAACATCATTTATGATGGTCTGTTTCATATCAAAGTTACTGACAGGCAAAAGCCTTGAGGATAGAGGTTAATATTGTGGAAGTTAATACTCGGTGGAGAAACAGCACACATTCTCCCATAAATGCCTGAAACAAGATTGAAACGGCAGCTTGACAAAAATGTAGACTTTTATCTATGTGCCATACTGTTGATAATTCAAAAGGCACCAAGCAGACTATTATCCATCTTCTTGCTCAAAAGACAACTGTGCAATAGATGGGCAAGATACAATGCCAAGGGGGTATCTCTATAGTGGTGGAGGAAGGAATCAAGGAAGGAATTGTAGACTAATAAAACTTTCTTAACTCTGCAACGCCTGGATATATATGGTTTCTTTTCATTTCTTCTCCAGCTCCACTCACTCCTAGTAAAACTAGCTCCCAACACCAGCACTCGCTGACCTCAGGATAGCCCCTGCAAACATGAAAGAGCCTTTATATATTCCAGGTGTGGGCTGATTCATGCTGTGAGTGTGTGTGTCTGAGAGAAAGTGAGTAAGAGAGAGATACAGATGTTTATGTACAAGATCCACAAGCAATTTACTAAACTGAAACAGGAAAGCAATACAAACACTCTGTACATCAAGTTCCTAACATGGGAAAGAAATTGGATAGCCGTGTACACTGGCTCTGCTCTAGTATCATTACATGTATCCAGATATAGACTATGTGTGTATCTACATGGAGTTGAGAGCGATTGTAGTTTACACGTAGCATTAGGATATGTCTCTGTTGACCACTTTTGATCAGATGCCTATCATTTGATTGGGGTACATTACCTGAAGCACAACATTTTAAAAGTTCTGTATTAGAGCCCGACCAATTTATTAATATGAACTAATTGCATTTAATCAGCATCGTCGTTTATAACAGCAGATATATGACTATTAAAAAAGAAACACAGAGACAGATCCTTCACTCATGTCATGAGTGTTGCATAGTTTGCCCACCAGAGGGCGCTCAGCAGGTCCCCTGCTAACAACACTGCCTCAACACAAAAACCACAAAAGGAAGCAATGTAGAAATACGGAGAGTGGCTGTGTTAGCAGTGAGTTGGTCATTTGTAACGTTAATTACATGACTTAAATAATAATAACAATAATAATGAAAATAGCCTCAATCATTTCTCCTCTCCTCAAAACATTCATGACTTGCTAACCCTCCTGTCTTTCACTGCCCTCTGACGGATTCCTCC
>NC_060169.1:19185474-19223032 GCF_021292245.1 Micropterus dolomieu
AATAATAATGAAAATAGCCTCAATCATTTCTCCTCTCCTCAAAACATTCATGACTTGCTAACCCTCCTGTCTTTCACTGCCCTCTGACGGATTCCTCCCGGCTCCAGCAGCATGTTTAATGTTGGGTGTTGGAGGCTATGCTGTTGACAAACGTGATTGTAGATTTACTTCTGAAACAGTGCGGCGGTTCTAGCTACCGGTCCTATCATTTCAATATATTGCATTCAACAGCAGGTCACGGTAACGTTTTCGTAGACGGTATGTTTTAGAGCCAGCTGGTGGTTGAGAAGTGGTTTCTCGTAGATTTGAATATTATTAAAGAGTGCTGGTCCAATCTAAATATCGGCTCATAAATCGGCTCTTTTTCACTTTACTATCGGCATCAGCCCCCCAAAACCCATATTGGTCGGGCTCTATTCTGTATATGAGATTCTGAACATTATTATAGCAGCAAACAACTATTTGCTATGTAAAGATACAGTTGAGTAATGGTGTCCTCAGCAAAGAATGACATCACACCCCTAATGTGAGTGGTGCCATCCGAACTTCTCTGTTCTTTGTTTTGGTGGCAGGTCTGGCCACACGTGCATGTGAGTCCCTTGCTGTGAATTTTGCTTGGCTTTGAGAAGAGCGAAACAGCTGTTTCTTTTCTCATCTAACACCATGAAGTAAGGATTTATTTCGAGCAAACCTATGTCAGTCATTGTTGGAACAGTGGAAAGACTAGCAAAAACGGTTTTGGGGTTTCGACTAAACCAGAGTTTGTGCTCTAGTGTGACATTTAGTGGCAGTGAATGTCACATACAGCTTCTTTAAATATTGTTGGATTTATTTGGCATTGGCAGAATAGTTTGGCTTCTTTTAGGTGACAGAAAAAAATCTGTATCAGTTCTAGTGTATGCTATATTTAGAATATTTTCAGCTCTTTACCATGACTGTCTGATGGCAAGGTAAAGCGCTGAAAATATTCTACATATACCGTAGACTTGAACTGATATTGCTTTTATTTGGTGGCCCTTCTTTTAGGTGGCTAAAATACATTTGGCAGCTGATCCTGTCCACAGAAGTACATTTCTTAGTTTCCATGCCGGTAGAACTTTCTGTTTTTCCAAACTGGGGACACGCTGACCGCCATCTACTGCAGGTAATACACAGACTATGGATAAGTACCTCCTACAGTCCCTCTTCAAAAAACCCAAACTATCCCTTTAACTGGAAATGTGTGGTGCTATCCACACACTACAGAGTTAACTTTGTGGTCCGTTAATGCATTCACAAAGCACTACATAACGTTGGTCTACACATTCCTGACCACCTCATAATGTGGCTTGAGCCATCAGAACCCAGAATGTCCTCACTGGACTTGTCCACGTGAGAACGAATACAAACATAACCACAAACATACACAACGGACAACATTGCACACTGATGAATACAAACATTCACACTGACTGGTGCTGAGCAATATGCTGCACAGAAGTGACCCCAGCCCCTCCCCCCTCCCTCTCGCTCGGTCTGGTTTCAGGTTAAACTTGACCCCTCACACTTGACCTTTGGGGCTTGGCTCATTGCTGGTTGAGCGGAGAGAGGCAAGGGCACAGCTGTGAGGGAGGGTCCACAGCAGGACAGACTCCCCTCTGACAAAGGGAGAAATTCAATTGGAGCATATTAGTGTCCAAGTAGTTGAATATCACTCATTCTAGCTAACTGGAAACATCTTTTCTTTTGCACTCAAGGCAGCTTCCATTAACCTCTAAAACTGTGGGACGATTGGGGGGGGTAGTCACAGAGCTCTCAGCTTCAACTTTGCCAGCACACCTCTGCAGCGCTCTATTTTTAACCTCTGATACATATTGCTGTGGTCATTATTTTCAATGTTTCTGTCCTGCACTGTCAAACGCCTTGCAGGTTTGATGTATGAATGGTGGTCCATCACTTACATTGTTCCCCAGGACAACCAATGAGTGTGTGGTTCCCTGCAGTGGGCCAGACAAAGACAGATAGATGGGCCTGGCTCAGGCCATACGTACCAAGGGACACTTCTCAGGACAGCTTACAAATAGGACTGAGAGGGAAGGGATGAAGCTGAATAAAAGCTGATACTCCACAGAGCTGCTCAACCCATAACTGTCACCTCGGCAGATTGACCAGCCATCCTAAATGAAGATAAAGTATCGATCCACAGAGTAATATCTGGTGTTTGGTAAGTCTAAAATGAGAAGAAGAGATGCCAGAGAAAATATTCTCTTGCTATATTTGAATACAGAGCTCAATAGTGAAACGCAGACTTTCCGAGCATGAAACAGGAAAGCATTTAGGAGCTGGATCCAACTTCTCTTTGTGAGCTGCTTTACAACAAATTTAAAACAAGAGGAAAATCATACTGAAATTGGGTCCCATCTCGTTGCAACAGCCCTCCATCCCCACGTTTTCCCCCCCCCCTGCCATCCCCAATGTCTCTTTTCTCCACAATCAGTGTCAGAAGAAGCGGCAAGGAACGGTTTGTGAGAAACACTTATCTAGCACAGCGGCAGAGCCCTGTTCCTACACCCTTTATCTCACCAGGAGATGGAATTCAATATACAAAAACCCCATCATGCAGCAGCATCACGCCTGTGCTGGGGATAAGGGCAGGGTTGCCAGGTAATTGGTTGGTGGTGGACGAACACAAGGTTTGAGACTACCCGTGGAGGAGTGGAGATTACAGGAAGGGGTGGAGGGACTGGGTAACTGGGAGTCAGTAGGGGGGGGAGGGAGGGAGTGGTTCTTGACAATCTTCCTCCACATCCCCCTTCTCCTCCATCCACCCATCCCTACCCCGCCTGCTCATATAATCTACAGCCCTCACAAACAATCATGTTTGCTTGTGTGTTGCAGGGTGTTTTTTTTGGTTCTAGCACGAATAACAAAGCATGTCAAGTTTATTGGTGCAGCCCCAATGTCACAGCGTAACCCCCAAACCCCATTTTGAAAAAGGGAAAAACAACAATACTTTGATTCCATTATACAAGTTTGTATTTTGCATCCCCTGCGCACATTAATTAAGAAAGCCCCTCAAATCCATGACATTTAAATTAAAATGAAAGCAGATAATGTCATCACAAGCGCAGAATATCATTATGGAACAAAAATAATTTCTTTCCTTTGAGATAGCGTAAAAGGGGATTGGAGGGTGATGATCGTGCACATGCAGTAAGAAACAGTGGAAGAAGAGGGGGAGCACACAGGAAATCCACCAGCACACCATTTCCCGTTTTCCAGCGACTCCTCAAGATAACAGGCACAGAAGAGAGAGATAAAGGAACATGTGAGAGAAAGAGAAAGAAAAAGTCATTTCTCTGATTTATTTATGATGCAATGAAGGTATGCTGAACGCATCAGAACATGCAGCAATGGTCATACTGTCAGGGAAGATGAAGTGTCTTCATAGTCGACTGAGCGAACGAGCGAGGGAAAGAAAGAGGGAGAGAAGGAAAATTAGAGGGAGAGAGAGGAGGGTCGCTATACTGCAGAAGGGTGTTAACCATCTCATCTCTACCGCACCACCGCACTCGCCACAAAATGGCTACTTCGCTCGTTCTGATGGCCGGCACCAGGAGGGGGGGCCATCTGAACCACCTCATCTCATCTCCCACCTCCGTAGCCTATTCTTCAACCTCAGTGATTTCTCATATTTATGGACTGGTTTCATACAACACTCCGCTGAGTTTTTTTTTTCCCCACCTGCAAATTTATATATCAAATGAAATCTGTTAAATTATTCTTTTTTAAAAGCTCAGTTTAATGTTCTGTTAAATGGCAAAATTACATTCAACTTTAGACTACAGTTTGTCTATGAGTGCAGAGAAAAATTTCAAGGTGCAGATCTTGTGTATGCTCTATCATGAACAATAAAATTAAGTGAACAACAACAGAGAACCAAGAGATCTACAGCATGTAGTGTAAAATTAGAGAAAGAGCAGTTTAAACTTTAAACAGTAGTTTTTCATATTATAAATAAATGCTTTAGATCTGCATACAAAAACATTAAGTATATGTGAGGGGGAAAGTCAGTGCAGGAATTGAGCGTACCGCTGCGTTAAACACAGGACATGAGACCATGTCCAGGGCAACATCCCCCTCTGCAGGCAAAGAGAACACTATCACTCTCCACAAAACCTGTTTTATAAACTAAGATGGAGCCTTGGAGGCCATTTCCTTCATAATTTGATGTTGTTCTGTTTCCATTTGAAGACCACTTAAGAAAGTCCACTTTAAAAAAAGAAAGATGTTGCTTGGACAAGAAAGGGAAAGCCAATATTTCATTTTGTCAAGGGACTGAACAGCACAAGAAGTGTAGACATGCAGCAAAACTCAGGTTACATGACAAGAAGGCCTACTTCTGAAAAGTTACTAAATAGCAATGTGAAAATAAAATCAACTTACTTCCTCCATTCCCTGACTCAGTCTTAGTTCTATCCATTCTTATAATCATGTGAGCAGAGCAACTTCCAATTGATATCACCTTGTCATAACAACTATGTAACCAGTGCTCTCTGTCCTCCTTGTATTGCCCCAGGAAAGATTTATTAGAAGTTTTTAAACCAGCATCCATATGAAAAATACTAGGGATTTTATATGATTTAATGGGTAATTGACGGACTAAATTGTAAATGCTCAGTCAGGAGACTATATTTGCTGCACTTTAATATTGCTGGTACACTAGAGAGATGTGAATATACTGGAACTGAGTGTAAATGTACTTCCATATTTTGAGGCCTGCTCTGAATCTTTCTAGACGATGAAAATTGGACTGCAGCTTTGATTCAAATAAGCATGAGAAATGCAGCACATGTTCATCTTAATGCTGTAAAAAGGGAGAAGGTTAGAAATGGCTCTCTTCTAGAGAAGAGTGGAGAAGAGAGGATCTAGATGTCAAAATGACCCTACAAGTCTCTACACAAGAGAACGTCGACTGCTGAAAGCATGTTGAAATAATTATTGGCATTGTTTAATTCCAACTTCTTCAGTCATTCCTGACTGAACATCAATTACAAAGAATAGATTGTTTCCGCATTGTATTTAAATTAAAATCACTTATCACAATTTAATTACATTGGCTACTTAATATTTGTCCTACATATTTGACATATGTGTCCAAAAATTCCTAATTTTATCCACTGCTATCAAAAGTAGTTTAAGAATAAAACTTAACATAAAATAATCAAAAAAGATAACAAAATAAGGCGATCAATATTTCTACATTATCATTCCTTATTATCATATAAGCCTGATAAAAAAATCTCCCGTGTTTAATATGGAACCATTTTTTTTCTAAATTTATACAGCGATTGACCTGGCACTTTTCCCTCTGTGTTATGGAAGATTTTGCAGCTGAGCCTTTGAATCAACTGATGCTTTAGCACAAGCCCTCAACTCCAAGGTTATTTCTTCAGGATTTCCTTTAAGTTCTTTAAAGAAGAGCTAGCATTTGGAATACATATTATACATAAAAACTCAGTCAAATAAACTAACAAAAGTTAGAGGATCAGCAGCATCAAAGCATTCCTGGGCTGGCTCGAACCACATGATGAGCCTTATGTCTTTGTGAGCAGAAGCTCGTAGATGTTCAGCACATTTCAGAGCCTGGCTTTAGATTTTTTCAGAAGATTATCTTTGGGTCTTTGAAGCCCAGAACCCACCTGCTTCAATCCCGACAGCGCTACTCCTCCAGTTTCCTGGCTGCGGTTCCATTGGTCAACATAAACATCACCTATGAGCCTTACCCTCAGGGGAATTCCTACTTATTACTGACCAAAGTCTGTGCAGAAGCTCTGCACGGATCTTCAAAGAAGGACTGGCAAATATGCCCCCTATGAAATATGAATCATTTGAGAGAGTTTCAGGAAGTCAACAAGTATCCTTGATCTACTGCCATGGATTATAATATAAAAAGAAACCCCTTTCAGCAAATACAAATTAGAGTCTGACAAATGACACCGCTAAATAGAACTGTGTCAATATGGTGAATTAGATTTCAAAAATCAGCCAAATATCTGTCAACACAAATCAAGCTTATTATTGTTTTTACTGAATAAAACTCTCATCCTAATACCATGTTGGCGTACTGCACATATACTGTACATCCTAAATAAAAAATAAAAATGAAAGGCACGCCACTGACATGGGAAAAAAACAGTGCTTTTAAATATTATGCATCTCAATCTCTGATATTCAATGTATCTGACATCATTCACCATTTGGGTGTTCTAAAATGATTACATTAAAATCAACATCAAGGTCAGCATCCACACACCTGCAATATACTGCAAGTGTTTCTCCTTTCCTCAGGTGGTGTCAACAAATTCCAAATACTTGGTTTAGGAAGTGTACAAACTGGGCCTAGAATATTAATAAAATTTAATTTAAATTTTATAATGTTATTAAGTGTATTTATTATTGCTGTGTAAGACCTTCTGAAGACCCTCAATTGCACAGAAACATTGGGGCTTGATTATCCGAATCGTAGCATAGAGACACAGACACACACCTAGGGTATAAGAAAGCTTTTGTTCTGAGACGCAAGTAAATGCAAAAACATTTAAACAAAACTAAGCCAAGCCTTCACAACAGCTGAACAGGAGCAAAATGTCAGTGTAGGCACATTGAATCACAACTTATGAGAGCAGGAGTTAGCAGGCAGGGGCCTGAATAAAAAGGGGTCATCTTGCATGCTACCTTCAAGGTAGAATGAATAATAAATGGGCTAGCAATGGACACAGAGAGGTGTTATCAATATTTAAATACTTTCACCTCTAATTTCAGACTCACTCTCACAGATTGCCACCGATGTCCCAATACATATTCTTAACCTTTTCTACTAAGCCGTAAGCAGATTGCACACACACACAAAATTAGAATCTACACAGAATTCATCTGTAGAGTCACACTAGAGTTTCACTTGTTTTTACTCTCTTTGTGGTTGAGTGGAGTAACAGAGCACAGGTATTTTCAGATGAATTGTTGCTGAATTATAAGACTCTAAGAAGAGTTCTATTATTATTATTAGAAATAATTTGAAATTGTAAAAAAAATAATTTGAGAAAGATTACATTAAACACCTGAGATTTCCCTGCAATGCAATTACTACAGCAAATAACAAAAAAATCTAAATGAATCATGATTCTGTCAGCGTCTGAATTATCTGGTGCAAATGAAAGTAAACAGTGAAGGCTAAACTAAATGTACTCAAACTTAACATTCTTAACTTTTGTATTTATGCACTCAGGTTCAAACTCTGCAGGCAAATTAGATATATTCCTCTGCCAGGCTTTGTGTGTAAATCCTTTTGTCGTCCCCTCTCTCATAAAGTGTCACTGTCCTGATTACCCTGCAGTGCGGGTAGAAGCAAATGGGTGAGTAGTAATGGGAGGGAGCGGGGTGGGGGGTATGCGAATGAGATGCTCAGTGACCCTGCCACCATCACAAACCACCAGTCCGATCTAATATCCCGACTGGCTGAATGAATGGTGGCCTGGTACATATCAGGCCAACTCTCCCCAGCTTTCTGCATCAACCACCCTGTATACCACCCAATCACTGGGCGTCCATCACAGCATTACAATAACTGCTAGTGTAGTTGGTAGAGTGGATGTCTCTTGCCTTGACAAGGTTTGAAATAACAGAAAAGCAGTTCAGAATTGCAGCTCACAACAAGATCAATCCCTACATGTGGACATAAACAATCCAACACACACTCCACTCTCAGAGCATATTCCGCTACATTTGTTAAATTCATATAATTCTGCCGTCTGCATTTGATGGCGCCACTTTGAAGGTTAACAAATCAATATTCCAGATGCTTGTCTTTTATTAACACAGGAGATCTAGTTGGATAATGATTACTGTGCCAGCATCCAGAGATAGATCTGTGGAAACAGGCCATTAAGCATTGTAGAGACCATAAAGTAGAGAAAGGGACTCTAATTGTGAGTATGATTATTTGTCTGTAGAGCAGTCACCTCAAATATCACAAAGCTCTTCTCCACAGCGAGGCCTGTCAGTCAGATTTGTGTCCATGCTCCATTGTCTCAACCATTCTCAAGTTAAGTGCTCAGTTTCAATCAACCAACAACTGAGATGAACTTAATTTTTTAATTCAGGACAGTTCTGGAAAGTTTCATGCCCAACCCCTCCTCTCAACTCCACATGCCAAGACCAAGCTAAGTTGTGTATGTAATGACTAATGGATTTATTCAACCAAGTCGCATAAACTCCAGCACCGCAGCCAACAGACAGGCCTATGCACTGCCACTCAGAAGTCAGCAAAACGGACAGTAGCACCAGGGACCGGATGCATCCCATGTCTGTTCAGATTAAATGAGAGGCTGACGATGTTAATTAGGCAGAGTAAATTTACATCAGCAAATTATGTAAGCAGCTAGAAGAGTAACAAAGCGTGATACCAGTTAAGTCACAGCTTGGCAAACGCTGCCCTGCCACTTCATGCTGATGTGGCCATGGTCGATCAAGCAGAGAAGCCTCAAATGCCAATTAGACATGAGTGGGTAATTGTGTCGGGGGGGCTGGTGGCACAAGGGACTTTCTTACAATGTCCTGAGGCACTCTGTGTTTCCATCCTTTTCCGACATAGCAAGTGACACATCTGAGTTCACCGATAAGAAAGTGCCACCCCCCCCCCCCTCCCGCACACATACACACACACACACACATACACACACACACACACACACAGAGCTTGAAGAATAGAGCACAGGCAGAAAAAAAGTGTTTTTACAAAAGGATCTATTTATGAAAATGAAGACATTGTAGGTGTCTGTTAGTCCAATATGCTGATTTATTAAACAATGAGAATAAGAAACACTTAACTTAAAGTGGTACTCCAACCAAAAATCTATCTTCTGAGCATCAAACCCTCACCCCTTCTATGCTTAAAGGGTGGCAGTAAAAAGATATAACAAAACAAACCAGCAGTGGTCAGTTTGAATAATACTGACTATAATGGAGTCCAAAAATAGGCCATTTTTTTTAAATGGTGATAAATAAGTTTTAATACTTCAACTTTCCAAAACTCTCCTCTACATCGTGCCAGCTATGTTCCAAACACTCCTAGTTTCACCAGGATATGGCTAAATGCACAACATCTGTGTCTGCCCTGGTGCACGGCCCTGCTGTTAATTATTGCATGCATTGGTTTGCAAATTACATAAGATAAGATACGATTAGATATACTTTATTTACCCCAAAGGGAAACTTGTTTTGGACTCTTGGTCCGTTCTGCAGCTTTGCAAAAACAACAAAAAAATAACAATAAAATAGACATCTCTCAACACATACTCTCATGTAACACAACACAAATGATGTACTGATGCATGATTGTTTTTCATTATTAGTTTATCAGTCTGGGGAAATTTTCTTGGTGACATCGTAGCTGTTTTTCATAAAAAAAATTTTTATTGTTGAATACGACTGCATATTATGTTTCAAAGTATTATAACTTGTCAGTTTTTTAATCAATTAACGACCACATAGCTTAGTATAAAATATACCTATATCCAAAGTAATAATCATTTTACAGTATTAATGCAATAAGAGAAGAGCTTGGTAGCTGGGCATGTTATTGGAATGACTGAGTACAATGAGTGCGCTTATACTCAGGGGTTGTTGTTCTTTCATGCTAAAACTTAATATCTCCTCTCCTCTCTGAAGCTCTACTGGTTTTCATCAAGCCCCGGCTGTGATGTCCTCTATCTCTCTCTCTCGCTCTCTTGCCCTCGCAGCAGGACTTGGTAGCCCAGGATGCCCACCCACACCTCCACTTTTGAGGCAGTTCTTGATTCTAATTGGCTCGGACCCGTCTTATGCCTTTGTAATCCCTGCATGTTAATACTCCCATAGTAACACTCTCCCACCTAATGGCCAAACAGTGAGAGACTTTTTCAACCACATTACCTCTTATTGAGTTACGGCGCCCCATCGTTCCAAATAAGACAAATTTAATTGATCCAGTCTATAAAAATCTCAGTGCCGCTGTGAAAGACCTGTTTCTTGGGTTTCTTTATTTATTTATTCACTCCATTTTCCCACCTTGTAGAGCGAAGCCCTGCATGAGGCACAAGGAAATTAGGTTTATTCCATTCCATACAAAAAAAAGGAAGGATGCAGAGGAGAAATTCAAAGGTTTCAAAATTAGATCAATGGTCTCAACAATCAATCAAACGCAGGGTTCCTCAGGTGTCAGCCTTGGTTATAAGTTCAAAATGAACCTTTAAAACAGCAGGTACAGAGTCCACTCTTTAGTGAACTATGCGGGGGGACACAAGCTGTGGAAAAAGTGAATAAAAAAATACAAGCACAGAAAAACAGGCACAGCAAAGATGTTATATTACATTAATCTTATTTTTTGTGTGTTTTTTGAAACACTCTATCCATATTCTGTAAGGTATGTGTAATGCTTTAAAAGGGAGTAAAAAGGCAAGCAAATTTCCATTTCATTTATGGGCAAGTGCAAAAGATATATTCAAAGTTGATGCCAGACGGAGCTGGTGAAATGGACAGACTACAACTGTCAGCCAAGAGTGCTTTAAAGTAAAAATTTACTTTGGAAACTTTTTAATGCAGTATATATAAAAAGTATGTTTGTGCCCTGACTTTCACCCATAATACACATAATCCTGTTACTGACTACTAAAGATATTGAGCTCAGCGTGATACTTAAGTGATTAACCAAATAAATATTTTATCCAGTGTAAAAGCTAGGGATTGAATGTAGCTGAACATTAAAACACTGGCCTTAAACTCGCCTGTTGAGAAAAAAAATGTGATAATAAGGAGAGAAATGGCAGGCGTATAGGTAATCCTACCAACACAGTGCTTCCCCCGTGAAGGATTTAACTATTCCCAGCAACTAGATAAACCAGATATTATATTGCAGAGCAGAATATGTGTTGGTGTGTGTGCAGATTGCAGTACAGGTAAGGTATGTGTATGTGTGTGCTAGAAGGGGCATAACCTCTGTCTCCCGTTAGAAACGCTGTGATGATGGTGAAGAGGTCTATAATTTGCCCAGGAGGATTTTGCGCCTTTCCATATTTTGAAAGCAGCTGAATTAACTTTCTGTCCATTAAATCCTGTATCCAGATATATAATTCCTTTTCTATTGCCTTTTAGAAACATTTCTATCAATCTCATTTTACGCACGATTACAGTTTTAATGAATGATCGTCAGTGTTATTGCTGGGGTTAATCTGAGCTTTCTCTTCTTAAATGCTGGTAACTGGGCTAAACACTGCTGATAAAGCTCAAGACCTCAAAAAAGGCAATTTACTTTCTCTTAAAAGCATTCTTACATTATTAACATATTTGGTAATACCATAATATGAATCATGAACATTTAAAAGTTAATTGCCTATTACATACTCTGATTTATCAAACCTTCAGATCAAATCCCCCTGATGGATTTCATTAAATGTTAAATCAATCCTTAATTGATCTCTGAATTCTTCTTATTCAATCCCTTGCTCAAAATAAAAAAAACAAAAAAAAAACAGTACAGATCTAGTGACTCAGTTTGGATGCACATAAATACCTCTCATTTATTTTTCCACAATATCAAAGGGAGATTCAATAGTGTGCACAACCTCATCATCATGTTTTATCAGGTCTAGGTCTATCTGTCATTTGTTTTTCACCATTATTGCTCTAACTCTCCATATCTTAATATGTCTGGTTACTATCTCTAACATCAGATGGGAGTTAAAGCTAAAGTGGCCTCAACTGCACTTCTGAAATGGGAGTATTTTGCAAGGGGGCTATAGGAAATATATTTCAGTGTGCATTTAAGCAGTAATAACATTTGGCTAAGAGTTAGGAAAACAAGAATTAAAGAACAGTAAAGTTAAATATCCTTGAAATCAACATTCAAATGCTCATGCAAGATGAATTCTAATGAACTTTAGAGAAGAAATTGCTGGAAAAAATTAGGAATAGGGCAATTAAAGAATGCCTGAAGCAACTATACAGAGGACAAAGCATCCCATCTTTCTAATTAAATTCTGTGGCAGACACCTGGCCTTTCACCTCCTCCTCCATTTCCTTGTGCTCCCAAGTGGCATTCACGAAGAGGGGCGTCTCAAGCTTCATACTCCTCTTCTTCACTCAGGCTACAAGAAAAGCCCATCGTATTCATGGACAAACGCTCCCAACAGATCTAATCAGCGGTGGTAGACTAGGGTCATGGAGTAGACAGATATCACAGTTACTATTTACCACACATCCCTGGCTCTCACAGGATTAACCCAACACAATATGTCTGACTCAAAAGTCTGCAGCTAGTGACAAGTCAAACTAGGCTCAGAGGCCTGGTTTGATCTTTTAAGAGGACCTACTTCATGTTACCATAAAATATCTCTATAAGCTGAGCAGAGATCCACAGGGGATAAACTACAGTTTTGGCTGGACACTTGTGTCAGCTCTTAGCCTAAGTGTAGATGTTACAGTGGTTTATGCAAGTGCCCTCACATCTGAAATCTGAGACGGTCACAAACCACACACTTTTGGCACAAGGCTGGAGAGTGCTGAGGCACAGTGCTTGGCGATTAAAGGGGAACACAGAGTACAGGATAAGTGAGGTTTCACAGCCTTGCTCCCGCAGGGAACTCTTAGAAGTACAAGACAGTGAGGAGGAACAACTGTCAAAGGGAAGCTCCTGGTAATGGTACGGAAGTTAATAAAATGAAGGCAGGTAATGGAAATTGGTTTTAAACCACTGGCCACATTCCTCCTGAGATAGAGATGGCTTGGGCTAATGAACCTTGACAGCCTATTCCACCGCAGTTCCACACTTACAGCACATTCACCTCCAACACCGTCTCCTCCCACCAGTAGGACAAGCCAAGGTAGAGAGGATAAAGTTACAACTTCACACCGATTAACTACTCCCCATTATCTAGTTATTTAACACTCAATCGAAGTTGAAAGTGTGCAGCGGGCAGCATGGTCCCTCTCACATCAAATGCACTGACAATTCCCTTCATTCGGCACAATTAACTAAAGTTTTGCTTGATTCAAAAAATAACCTTTATTTAATATTAAATACAATACTACAAGTTTGATAATACAAAGTTTTCCAAGACCTCAGCAACCAGCTGACTTTGTAAACTTAAAGAATGCTAATATTACCACATACCCTCAAACCTGAAGAGTAGGTGTTCTTAAGCTACTACCTACTCTAAGTTCTTTCTTTCTTCAGAAAAGTGTACAAAGGGCAAACATGTTAAAAGGATTAGGTATCAACTTGACTTGACTGATTCACATTAAATACAGTGTCTTAGTCATGCTGTTATAAAATTGTAACAAAACAATCTACAATGTACTTCTCTGTGCTGCAGTGATGTACACAGATTGAAAAAGAAAAAGCAGCACTGGTAAAAGATCTGTATACTTTGTATCAGACAAAACCCTGTGTTCAGGTATTAAAATCATTGTCAGGAGAGTAAAGCTGATAAGAAAGTAAATGAATCTTGTACAATGTACATATGATCACTGTCAGACATTTTGGTACTAGATTAGAATTTCCACGCAATAATCATTAGTGATTAGTTCAGACCTTAGGTGATCTATTTAACGTGGAGAGAACTATTTTTAGACAATTAACACTTAAGGCTTACCTAATTTTTGAACATTCTCAGGGTTAATTGCGTTGGTGCTATTGTGTGATAGAATAAGGGCAACCATGTCAAGGAGGAAAAAGACTCACAAATCCTGAAGTGAATCTGAAGTTGTGAAACGCTTTTGTAGGTTGTGTTAGTGGACAGAGAGTATTTATTACCATACAAGTCATTACCATTACAACAAATGAATAACTCCAAATTAAATGACAAAATATATTTTATGTCAGTGCCCTCTACAATGAAATACGGAAGTGTTTCCAGCAGGACGACATAATTTGCATGTCACTTCTAAAACTGACACAAATCACTGTTATATCCATTGAAATCTGTTTTATGATGTCAAAAATTGTTACGCTGTAAAAAAACAAAACAGTTGTAATGCTATAAATTACAATGAAGTTAATAAACGTATGTAACTTTATGTAAATGCTATAAATTTAGGTTAAAGCAGAGCCGTAACTACTACAGAAACTTTTTAGGAAACTGGATGGATCATGTTGGTAGGCCTTAAAGGCCTGTCTCACTGACAAAGGTCATTTGTTTAGAAAATAATCACAAGAGCTGTAATGTTTGTCTCACTTTAAAACTTATTAGCCAGGCTTTGTAGTTTGAAATGGTAGGGACAAGAAAGAAGGAGGGGACAGATGAGATTCAGTTAATCTACATCACATGGCAAAAGAGCAAAAAACTTTGGAGGACAGTGAGAGAGAGAGAGAGAGAGAGAGAGAGAGAGAGAGACTGACCCAAAGACTGATGTGCTCTGCTCACGCAACCCATCATCATTTGTAGACAAAGAGTGATTGAAGAAAGGGGTATGTGGGGCAGGGTCTATGAAACAATGTTTTCCACCAATTTTAACAACTTCTCCCCAATGTTGTATTATTAGTAAGTATAGTATGTTTATTGTATAGTACAGATATTAAAAGCATATTTACTGGGAGCAAACTATTTAATTATATAGCAAAAATTATTACTTTTCAATAATGTTTTAAACAGCAGGTGTTGTTCACTCTGATTTCAAAAGCCAGTAGACCAAGAAGTTGTACTTTAAAAAATGAACAAATAAAATAACTAAGAACTGTTTGTTTCGGGGTTATGAAATAGCATCCCTTAACAACTCCACTACACCTGGTCACAAAAAAAATCCTTACAATTAGTTAAATAATCTTCTATCCTTCTATCTCAGGGAAGTATCCTTCTGTGGTTCAGAGAATATCTGTGCCTTTGTTTTAGTTGATGGTGAGAAGAAAAGCTGGACATTTTTGAGACGGGTAAAATCAGTTGCTTTTGGCACAGGCCTCTTCCTTTATAGGAGGTAATGCATGCTCTTTCATGATTCTCTAGGTGATAAGACATAATCTAAGATTGCATACGCTGATAAAGGTCCTCCTGCACACCCTAGTGGATACAGAAGGGGAATGTTTGAAGTCAGGACATTGGGTATATAGCAGTCCACTGCTAATCAGAGCATCAGAGACGGAGAGAAATATAATCTAGTCCGAACTCTCTTGAACATTCATAAATAAAATATCAAGTAACTGAGAACCTAAGACAATCCCCACCATGCCACAGTGGCATGAGAAGCAAGCATGGCTGGCCATGAGGAGGGAAGCCAGGGGAGAGTTTGCATCCAAGCGATGTTAGATAGTCATATTTAATGAATTGGAAGAAGGAACAGTTTTGCTGGGTCCCTGTGCCCCGGGTTGGCCCCAACTCAACCAGGCCCAGCCTTGAGAGAAAGGTGCTCTGTCTAATCTGGCCTCATTTTATGCCTCTTTAACCATGACCAATGTATTTAAATGGCTGTTTCTTTGACAGATGCTCAGTTCAAATTATTCCTAACTGGAAATTTGTAGGAGTGATATTAAATATCCTTCAGGCCAGGCTGCCTAAAGAGAACATAGGAACATCAAAAGGCCAAACACTTCAAAAACTAAAACTAATGATCCTAGCCCACCTCCAGGGAGAAGGAGGGCTTCAACTTTGTCCAACATCCCCCTGGCTGCAAAAATCATCACTCCTTTAAATGGAGATTTGACCATTCCCCCCAATCCTACTGCATTTACAAGTGATTTAACATGAGATACATAATGTATATCTCCCTATCACTGAATCCACAGGGGAGCAGTTAGGGTGAAAATGTACCATCTCATCTGACACATCTAGCCCTGTCTTTGCCAAATGAAATTTACAATACAACTCTACAGAATGTCCTTCCTTTCACCTGTACCGTAGTGTGCTGATGAATCAGAGAATTTTAAGAACCTGTTTGCTGGGTCCAGAGTCTGGGTGTACAGTAAAGTACTCACCGTTGAAGGAGCTTCACCACCACCATGAGAGCACTGCATGTGGAGCAAATCTGACAAGGAGAGAGAGCAAAAGACATAGTCAGCAAAGGAGGGAAATAATGAGAGCAGGGAAACAGCTGGCAGCACTCATCTTAAACGCTGATGGGAACTGACGGCAGCAATTAAGTAACAATAAACTACCCAACCTGCAGTCATGAGTAGGGTGACTGAACAGACACACCTGGTCAGACAGGGCAGAGGTGTGAGGGGTGAGAGAAGGGAAAGGGGTTAGAAGCAGGGACAGTAAAGTAAAGACACACTGCCGCAAGTCCTACATGCACGGGTGGATACTTAAACTAATTTGAGATTGACAGAAGCCTAAAAAGTAAATTTAAGTACTTAATCACTTTTGCATGTTTTCATCTTAAGACAAAATCTCTTCTGTGTCCAGCAGATACTGGGCTACATACAGCACAATAGGGACAACCATCAAAACTGTTTTTTTTCCCCACCAGTCTCAGTCCTTTCTTGTGTTTAAACATTAAACATTGCATTGATAAAAGTAAGTCATCAGGGTTTTAATCTAACATGTAATTAAAAAATCACAAACAACAACAAATGGTAGTTAATTTCGAAAATGAATGTGCAAAAGTGCAAACCAACCATCTTGTAATCGGTAAATGGTTTCAGGCAAAGAATGGTTTCCTACATTTTTTCTCACATTTTTCTACCCTCAAAATATGAAACACCAGACTCTGCTAACACGTAAAGACAATTTTCTTTGATGGACTCCAAGTACATGTCATATGGGACTAAGAGAGAAAAAATGAAAGCATTGCTATAAAGAATAACCTATGCACATCAGTGACATTTTGAAATATTAACAGTGAAATGAATGGGCACCGTATGTTTGCAGAGTGCTTTTTTTTCCTAATGAAGTGCTTTCTATCCCAGTGAAAAGCCATATTTTCTTTCTACAGGCTGTGCAGCTAAACAAAAAGCAAATGTTGTACTTCATTTCTGTGAAGTTGTGCCTGGCTTTGAAAAACAAAACTTATACTCTCCAGCCTAGAATCACCCACTGCTTCATGAGTCAGAATGAATACCTGCACCGATTAGTGCAAATAATTTATGACACTACTACTTTAAACACAACCAACTTGTTTTTGTTGCAACAGTCAAAAGAACCAAGAGGGGCAGAGTGTCCAACAGTAATATTTCAGGCAGCTACTTCGAATAAACAAGAGTATGGTTGTTTCAGTGTAAGCTGGTGAAGGAAGAACCACACTCTCCCAGCCAGTGTGCTAATATTTACTTAAGGGATGCCGCACAGAGACAGACTTAACACAATGCATTCCATTTGGCAACTCCCAGCATTTTTTTCTTACCAATGCCATTGCTGTACTACTTCCAAAGGCTAAAAAAACAAATACATATGAGAATTTGTCTAATTCAAATACATTTAAAGCTGTGAAAAGGCAAAGTAAAGCTTAACCACAAAACATAGCTACCAAAGTACAAAATACTTCTATATTTCAAGTTCTTTCATATTTCCAAATAAAGTCAATCTAATGTCTGCAGCCCATAAAAAAGGAAAAATTGTATTATGAAATACTACTGTAATACTTATTATGGAACAACATTTCAGAACGTATTTGCCTCATGATAATTTTCTCATTGCTGACCACTTAAGGACTCTTCCATAGCTTGGATTTTTGATTGTTTGTTTACTTTACACAGGACAGAAATAAATCTCCCTAGTGCTGCCATTGTGTGTCCCTGAAATCTTTGCAAGCACTAGCTGAGGGCACCCACAAAGCCACAAGTGAGCATCAGGTTCCCTCTGCCAGTCATCTACAATTCAAGTCTTTTCAGCTATTTTAAGTAGAACCAGTTGTCACTCGTAGACTAAAATGTTTCAGGCCTGCACCTGAAAGGAACTGAGCTCTCATGAGTCTACACGAGTTTGGTTTCATCCAAGTTAATTAATTCCACCGCCGATTGTGCTGTGTTGCAAACTCCTGAACAGTTTTAAGGAATCTGACTTGATACTACACAAAACTAATGTCAGTTTGCCCTGAAGGAAATTTCAAAAAATCTTAGCTATGGCTGGCTGGATGTAAACCTGTAAGTATTAACCTGGAACAGCTGTCCTCTAACCCTCAAGAACTCCAGGGTCCACCATCAGAAGAATAAGCCCACAGTCCTGTTAGCCACATGCCGCATGTATTTAATTTTCAACATCTGCTGGCTTCATGCTTCTATGCTTTCCATTCCCACTGCACATTCTTTACAAATTCAGTAGCTTCCTTCTTCTGCATTTGTAAATGTTGTTGATTGTGGAAACCATCCACGTTTACTTTGAATCCCTGGCCATTTCTGGGGCCAGCTCTAATTACCTGCAGCTGTTCACTTTGCTGCTTTCATTGGCTATATTCTTTAAACACAGGGTTAGTGTTTTTAATATGAATTATATATTTGTAACACACTGAATAAAAAAAGTCTTCTGTTAACAAGCATCCAAAAGATCACACATTCACAAATGGCTAAATAATTGTTCCTATCATTTGTTTTTGCACCCAGCTGTGGACACATGGTTGACCTCTCATAAATCAGTATAATGACCGAGTGAACTAACACACTGTCAGTTTCAATATACAGCCCGTACACGGCACATGATTTCGTTGCCAACACAATGTCAACATCACTGTTCTCAACAGAAAATTCTACCCTGGAGACATCATCTGTATGAATACCTTTATATTTTTCTTTGATTGTCGGACTATTTAATAACATGTTTATTTATCCCCTCACGCCTCTAATGTCTGACTGCAAAGAGGGATGAGAAAAGAGAGAGAGAGAAATTTAAAGAGCAGTCAGCTGCTCTTTGCCTGAGGACCTCGTCTGCTCTCACCTGCTCTGTTTGGCGGCAGTGTAACAGCAAATTTTACACCGTCTGGAACACAAATTGGCATTCTGAACTCTGGTTATTCCTCCAGTATAATCTAATTAAAAGACACTGCCAGTGGGGGAAAAATCAGAGCATTATAAAGTTTGATAGACAGACAGACATAAAAGTGTTCGCAATTTCACAACATACTGGGCACAAGTGTAAAACTTCAGAGCCTTGGCTGGAAGAGGTTTGGGCTAACTGAATTAGCCCAACTACACGCTCTCTGGTGAGTATAAGCAGAACATTAGGTGCTGAAATACGATTTTACCGTATTTTCAGCTTTGAAGTGCAGCCAAAGATTTTGTGACTGACATTAGATATCATGCTATGGAAGGATGAGTGAACTGGGTGCCCCGTGTACACCAAAGATGTTTTTATTTTCTATAAAAGCACGGCTAAGTATAGGGTTCCCTGGTCACATTCCAGTTTGGACATTTCTGAGTGAAGGCACAAGAGAAAACCAATAAAGAAACACAACTGCACAACTATAAAAACGTACAGGGTCAAGTCAAGAGATTGTCTTTTGGAAATCTGCTTCAGATAGTACAATCTATTTTCAAATGAATTTACATCAATTTTAGATGCTTTCTTGCCAAAATACATTCTTTTAGTGTTCTTACCCCGCTATTTTATTCACAGGGTCACGAGGGCAAGATTCTAGCCCAGCATGCATTGTGCAGAAGACAGGAACAGAAGCTGGATCTGACAAAAATAGGCAATCACCCAAAAATTTTGACAGTTTTGTCAGAGGAGTTTCCAGCTCACCTGACTAAGATAATGTAAGACTGTGGAAGGAAATTGGATCACCTATTGAAACATAGAAACATGGGCACACTCCATACAGATAAAGTTTGAGCTCATGTGTTAGAGTATCAGCCACAACCTGATATGCAGTGTATGGGTTTTCCCATCTACAGTCAGATCTGATTTGGAAAATTTGTAATTAGTCCTAATAAAACATTGTGATGGTCAGCTGAGGCTGATTTACTGGATGTGTACTGCTGAGACAAGCCTCCCACTAGCAAAATATTGCATTCTGCTACCTACCATTGTCTGTTCTGGTGTCCAATGTAATTAGAAAATGAGGAACAAAAACAAAAAGTGGTCATATAGCTAGCAAGCTAAATGCCAATAATAGACACTTTTGAGAAAAACTATGAATTATTAACTAATTTAAGCAAGATTAAAAACATGTCTGTTATTCTTCTGCAAGAATTTATTTGTTTAACCATAGTGTTCCTGGTCACACAAGGGATGGACCTTCGGTGTTAACTATGGGGAAGGCTAATCTCAAGCTCCATTAATGCTTTCCAATTAATCTGCCCATGCAGTTACATTACCAAAACTTATTAAACAAAGTGTCCCAGAGACAGATGCAGCTCAAAAAGAGTATTCAGATGAATAGCAGGTCAGAGTATTTTGAGGAGTGTTACAATAATATGAAGAATACTCAATTTTTGTCACTCTGTTGTTAATACACACAGGTCCAAAATACACACACATGCAAAAAAAGGACCCATAGCAACAACACATGGAGAGATGTCAGAGCGAGGGGGCTCCCGCCCCGAGCGGTTGGGGGTTCAGGGGCTTGCTCAAGGCCACCTTCGGCACTGCCCAGGAGGTAAACTGGCACCTCTCCAGTTACCAGTCAACACTTTGTATCTCTGGTCCGAGTCAGACTCGAACTGGTTTCCAGCCAGGTCCTTACAGACTGAGCTACAGCTGCCCCCTAAACCACCACAATATAGCCTAAACCACTTTAAGGACAGTTGTAAGGTATATCTACCTCTAAAACAACAGAGTAAATGCAAAGTTTTTCCCTCAAACACCTCATCAGTTGAATTTCTGAGAATTAAAAACAGTGAGAGTAAAAAGAACAGCATTCTAAATTAGACATATTTAGCAGCAGCCCACAGTGCAATGCGGGACCTCTTACGAGATGAGAAGTAATCATAAGGCTCTCCAAAATGTCAAGGACAGCTATGTGAAATGTTAAAAGGCAGTAAAACAAGGCAAGTAGGCTAAAGACATTTTCTGTAGTGAATAAAACACCAAACAGTGTAGTAAGGGAGATGCTTCACAGAGCAGGATATAGTAAATCCTGCTTCTCAGGAAGCATGAGACAAAGGCTGTCAACATAAAGAGGAAACAACCATCTCATATTTTGCCACTGGAGGCAAATGTGACCCCTGCAATTGGCAAAACAATGACAATAGCCTACATCACTTCTCCAAATAGCTGCAAATAGGCTGAAAGAGGAGCTGTTTAATTTCAGTGCTAACTTTGCAAGATGATCACATTTGACCTATACAGTATTCCCTTAATCCAGAGGTTTGTGATGGTTAAAAACTATAAAGTCTGACCACATTGTTGAAGCGTGAGGTGTGACCAAAAAGAGGAAGCATGAAAAATAAATTCACGTTAAGCAAGGGATACTAACTTAACAGTTCTGAAACATACTGTTACTGTATCTTATTGAGTGTAAGTCTCTCAATAATGCAACTAGTTCAATACCAGGTCCAGTCAATGTTTTGACACCATATCAATAAAACGGACTCTGAGTTACTGAAATATATACTGTGTTCTCTATGGCCAATTTCTAGGAATTGTGGATAGGACATTTTGCAAACTAGAATTTCTGGTGGACTGAACACCTTCACAGGCTGGGGGAGTCAGGTTGAGGCCAAAAACGCCTTAAGCCAATGCAGAGTATGCCACTCTGAGTGGAGTCAAAGTGAGATGAAAAAATAAAATATACACTGTTGATACAATACAGAAGGCTAGGCATGTTGGATAAGAAATAAAAGATTTTTTCCCTCTTTTTGTGGACTATATGTACATTTATCCGGAGTAAGTTGGCATTTGGCATTTCAAAATGGTTACTTTTTAAATTTGTGCATCGTATGCGGCAGTGCTGGGACTGGGTTAATTTACTTTTAATCTATTTTTTTCTATCAAGTTCTCTTACCCATAGCAGTCTAACATTTGCCACAAAAAATACTTTTGAAAACTTTCCTCGTTTTCCAAATGGAAAGAGTCCATATTTCCGGAAAACTTTTAACCTGGTAAGCTGTCATTCAATTCAAATACTCTAGACAGACAGTCCATCACAGTCCATCATTTGCAGCACTTAGAGGGATTCAGACCAAAAACAGCTTTGTGTTAAAACAGATGGTGGGGGCGTGTTGTTTAAGGTACCGGTGAGCCAATGAAATACAATCCAGTTAGTCTAGTTGGAGTTAACAGATACACGAGTTTGAAGGCTTATGGGGCAGGATTTTACAACTCTGCAAAGTTATCAAGGTGGCAACTTCTGTTATCTTTCTTACCATTAGATTATAACACACTGTACTTTAATCAGAGAATTCCATAAAATCTTAAATGAAAGATCACCTTTGTCAAGCAATTTAAAAAAAAATAAATGATTGTACTGTTGGCTTGAGTCAGCTGTGACCCTAACCAAATCTGCCAGAGCTTAACCAAATCTGTGATTAGATCTCTTTTCTCTGGCCGAGCAGCAACAATAAGCACATTCAATTTCTGTGTACACTGTGTGAGAATAAGAGTGTGAAAAAAACCCTGAATATAATTGTGTCTCCATTTACTATCCATCAATATGTTGAAGACATTGTATCCCTTTCTTCTTTTCATAATTCCACACGGTAAATTTCCTGAGACCCTAATGAGAAAGAATGAAAGAAAAGCAGAGCATGAAAATGGCTACCGGGTGTTCTCTCTTTCCTATTCTCCTCAGTCTATGCTAGCGGAGGGTTTTTTATTAATTTTATTTAATTATCCCACAAAGCTTTTTTTTCCTTTTACATTGGGCCATCTCTGCCTGTGTCCTACTCCCACTGTGTGAGCTTTGTAATTTAATAAAGCTTCATTTAAGGGAGAAGTTGATTAAAAAATTAAGCTCCAGTGATCACCACTGCCTCAGCCCTCCCCATTTTATGAAAAGATCCAATATTTCGTGTTATGAACATGTCGGGCAGAAATTATCACCGCAGGACAAGTTAATGCTTTCCATACAATCATATGACAATGACAGCAAACCCCACTACGGAGAATGCCCCACTAAAATGTGGAGTATTACAGGAGTTGAAAGAATGGCACTCCTTTACTGTAGGTCAGGCATGTTTTTTCTTTATCCCTTGTCCCTGCTGTCTGCCTGTCATCTGTTAATTTTTTCATTCATAATTCATATATTTCAACTTTTTCTGACAGCAAGAGCCTGCCAAAACTTGCCGTACATGGTTGTGGAGGAGATGTCTTATATTTCTACCTCTTTAGAGCGAATGATGACACTATACTGCAATACTGGATTGAAGAGAAGGAGAAATTCCCGCCTACTGCCCTCTGCTTGGTTTCACTGTAGAAAACTGCACCAACAGCATAATTACTTATACTCATACAGACTCTTTGAAATACAATCTCCCTAAGTTATCCCATCTGTGCAGCAAAGTGTACAGAGGCACACAAAGTCACTAATATAGAAAATGTGCAAGCTGTCAATTCCTATTGTAAAAAAAAATATTTAAAAATTAAATGATAAACGCAATATCTACACTGCAGCTTAAAGCTTAAAGCTTAAATACCTTCTCACTGCTGGAGAAACATAATGCACACAATTAATGTTTGGAAATTATAGCCTGGATCTAGTGGCAGTTTTGAACCATAAGTTATTGATTTGGAAATGAAAACCTGTACTCTTCAAGGTTAAATCCAGTCCACCCTCATTACTTCTCTGTCCTTGAGAGGCCCGCACCAGGGCTGCTGCAAGGAGTAGAGAGGACTGCTTTAATGAAGGTGAATTTAATGGGATTTAATGTAGCTGGGGGCAATGGTGCTGCAGAGATATGGTTTTAACAAAGAGCAAGGGACCAAGGGTACAGCCAAGAGAGCAGCCATTTTCCTTTCTTTTTATTTATTTCACATTTGGCTGAGCAGAGTAACAGCACACCACATTTTCGTCTGACTCAGCCCCAAGAGTCAGTGGTTACACTTCTGTAGTCAGGACAATACAGGCCTGTAGCTTTCCATCTTAGCATTCACACAGATATTGTATAACATGGCATCATTTTAAAAGATTTGAATAATCTGACATTACGTTGGAATTTCAATGTTTAAACAGTGATCCCCGATGTTTAAATGTTACTTTATTTTTGCATGGAGATAATATTTTTTTTATAAATAATAATTTGAGCTTTAGATATTTTTATAAAAATAAGCAATTTCCTTTTCTCCAAATGATACTTAAAAAATTTGATCTTCATTATTGCTTTCTGCATTATAACACTTGAGCTGGAGTGTTTTAATCCTGCAGGAAGAAAAAGCACAACACTATTGACTCAGTACTGAAGATAATGTGATTCAAGATAATTTGATGATGCAGGCAGTATTCCACATTCACAATCACACGTAAAACATCTTTAGGGAGCAGAGCAGACACCAGAGTAAGATTTTTGATTATTCCTACACACAACTTACTAAGATCTATTCGCTCTCTCTCTCCTCTTACAGAGAATATGTTTTGATAGACTAAGCAATTGCATCATATCAAGCCTCTCCAGTTCGGGTGCCTTAGGCTGCTTAACACAAAGCTGTAGGAAAAGTCCTATATTTTTTTATTTTCATAACCTGGCTCTATTATTAATTGTGTGGAGCGCTCACAAATCCTGAATCCCATTTGCCTCATGCAGTTTGGCCCTTCAGCTGCAAGGTCACGATCACATGGCTGTGCCTTCAGCTTTTGTAAGCTTGATGTGAACAATGTGTGCTTTCTGTAAATAACATTAAATGGCCTGCTCCTACAGTAATGGCCCATAAATATGCCAATCCCTTCTCTTCTCCTCTCTGAAAATCTGCTTGGGAGCTGACAGGGTGCTAATTCACAAACAGAAAGAGAGGTGGAAAGCAAAGATGTGATTACAAATGCCAATGCCATGATATAATTCATACACTGTGTGTTGTTATCAGTAGCAATTCTTAATAATCATACTGGGCCAACGGCCAAACTCATTACTGATCACTGCCTTCCCTTCCTCTAGAGCTGGATGCAGTATAAAAATGAACTGTACTTCCATCCCTCACTTCTTCCACAGTCTCTCACCAAGACACAAGCTAGAAAAATGTTTTATCTTCTGCTTCAGTTGAACAATACTCATTTTAATTGCTGAATCACAGCGCTGAAACACCACTGTAGGCGGTAGGTTAAAAAAATAAATCTCTAAAAAATAAATAATAAAATAAAGCAGCACATATATTTTAAAGACATATAGCTAAGGTACATGCACCACCTAATTAAGGCATGCTTTTCAAAGACAGTAACCCTCGGCCAGGTCCACCTTATGTGGCTATGATATTTGAGCGGATGGTACTAGGAAGTGAGTAATGGGCAGAGACTAATCAGCCTGCCCTTTTTTCTGTCCTGAAACATTTTAGAACATTTGAGGAAAAAGCTGAGAGGCTTGAATGACGGGAATACTAACCCTGAATCAAGGGTCATTAACAATGCATACAGACAAGCTACAGCAAATTAAACTGGATAACATGGCCATTATTAGTATTTTAGCATCCCATATAAAAGTTCTTCACAAACCAGATGATGAAATTAAGGCACTGCTTAGCACACCTCTACCTGTATGATCAAGGTGACTCTTTGTATAGTGTTATTTTGTTTGAGCTTAAAATGTTTCATAATAGGTTATACCCCATTCCACTATGATGAAATTAATACAAATCTGTCAACTTCCTTTAAGAGCTCCCCTGCTGACCCACTTCCAAAATACGCCTTCCAGATTTTTCTTTTTCCAAAGAACGTCATCTTTTTTTATTTTCCTAAGTGGACTTGCGAAACTTTGTCAATGCCAGTTAATTTTTCAAAATTACTAAAACGCCGTGATCGTTACAAAACAAGCCGCACTGTTCACACATCTGCATTTTCCATTTAATCTTTAACTTTCATTGGTGCTGTCTGTAATCCCTCAAACATGACTAATGGGAAACATTAAGTACAGATTTGGGAACACGTGGTCTTAATTAAAATGTTGGTTCACAGAGGACCATGGAAAAAGCAGTTTTTAAATCATTCTTCACAATACCCTGTATGTTTTTTTTATTTGCACTTTCGGACACACACACAGAAATTACAAGCAGGAACAAATCACATTTTCTCCATTGAAACTTTAGAAACAATAAATAAGCTAAGACACACCTTCAAACTGTTATTAACCCTGATATACAAAGCCCCAACACTTTTTAGGATGTTGGCTTTCCTGTTTACATAACAAAAAAAGTCCTTAAACCAGATGGGTGGCATATGAAAGCATCTTGAGAAGGCCACACAAAGATTTGCTTTATTAAGTCTGACAAGGAAACAGGCAGAAGAGGTTCGCCACTTGAGCTATTCTTTAACTTCTGTTAGCAATAGTCCGTTAAACCCACATCTCAACTTACTTAATCAACAGCACTTGAAGAAATTCAGTCTCAAGGTCATAGTAACACCATGACCTGAGACTTTAAAGGATAGTAAGGGCATAATCACCATAACAGCTCTGACTTTAGAAGCCACTAGACTAAAGCTTTGGGCTTTGATGTTACCAACTTGTTTCATCACTATCAAAGAGTGGCAAAAAGCAACTTAAAGATGGGGTATGCAATTCTAATCCAATACACTTCTTTTTGTCAAATTCACTGAATATCTCCTCACGGTCCGTTTGCTGTCCATTCTGTGTGTGTGGTGATAAAATAAAATCAGGTGCACAGTTTGTACACAGCCTTGCACAGCTCTGTGAATAGGAAAACAAACCAGACCGACCCACGCAACACTATTCCAGCCATGATTTGTGTGTCAGGTAATGTTAAATTACTCACCCACAGACATTCAGCTTACTTTCCAGTTCACTTTAGATATGCTGTTGTGCTTATATTTATTCACATAAACTGCATATTTGTGATATATATTTGCAAGAGTATCTACAATATCCCAAGACTATAAAGAAAGAAAGACTTACTTACAACCAATCCCTGGTGAGTGCAGGAACCGTTTGGCATTGAGGGAAATATGCTTATTGTCTTTCTTGCTGAGAATTACATGACTAATAATAATAATAATAATAATAATAATAATACATTTTATTTCTATAGCTCTTTTCCGAACATTCAAAGACACTTTACAATAAAACCAGTAGTTATGTACATTTAAAAAAATAGATAAAATACATAAATGAATGAAGTGAAAAAACATGAAATGCAAAATACATAAGAGCTTAGGGGCAACCATATAAATAATAAATAGAATCAGGTCCAATGTAACATTATTTGAAGTTAAAAGCTTGTCTAAAGAGGTGGGTTTTGATAAGTGATTTGAAAGAGGGGGATGCAATGGTGAAAGCGGAGACCATGTCTACGTATGATATTTCCGAGTGGCAGGATGTAGATGATGAACAAGCACCGAACCTTGGGGGACGCCTTGTGATAAAGGAGCAGCTGAGGAGGTGCCTCAACATGAGAGGATCTATAAGACCACTAAGATCTGTACAGTTAATATAAAGTCAAAGCCAACAGCCAGTTAGCTTAGCTTAGCATAAAGACTAAATACAGGGGGAAACAACTAGCTGGACATTGTCTAGCACTTAAAAAAAAAAAATTAAAAAACACACCTCAAAAGATCAATGATTTACCCGTTATAACTCCTACGTTGATCTGTTGTTTAATCCAAATAAAAACAAAAGTGTAAAAGCTACATTTTGTGGTTGTGTGGCGGCCTGTTTCTTTGCCGGGTGCAGTGACTTTTTCAGCGCAGTGCAGTGTCTACTGGCAACCTCACAGTGATGATTAGACTTTAGGGAGTAACTGGTCCCCACCAAGAAATAAAGTTTATGACTGTAGACACATTTTTAATCACCTCACGGTCTATATTGTCATATCACCGAACCTTCCTCCCAGTAATAAAGACAGCCCTTATGTTCCTGTTTTTCAGCACATTAATTGCTCCAGAAAGCTCTTATTTGGTCATTTGCATGTCACACAATATCTACACCTCTAGGTCACCTTGATTTAAACTTTGAAATTTGTTTGAAAAATTTAAAGTTTTTATACGTCTATATAATGAATGTTTCAACTGAAGTCCTATGATTATATTTATGTGTTATTGTATGTCAGGGCATGCTTTACATTGATATACAGTCGTCTTGTGCTGTTTTTTCAACATTAATACCATGGATAATTCTCTTAGTTATGAAGGAGCAAAGACATTTTTTACCCACCTCACCTGTAGGCTAGTACAATTCCTGCCCATACATACTCATTTGTTGTCCACTGAGTTACAGAAAGTGCTGACCCTTTTCCCACAGCACTTTGACTGAAGACACCTGACTGAGTAGAATAAGTTATGCACTTTAATTAGGCTTTGTTGACCCTTTTGAGCCATTGCTTATCTTTCCTTCTTTAAGCTGCATTAACCAATTTTTGACAACTGGAGGACAAATACATAAAACACAGCAATGCAGCCCTTGGTCTAATATGGCTAACAAGAAGTTAGTTAAGTTATGCTAAAAATCAACAACCTAGGGCTAATTATCCATCAGACAAAAAATGCAACATTAACAGTTACAGTGTCATCCTATTGGTGTTGTGTTTGTAATAACGTTACACCTAAATCTAAGTCTGGTTCACTTATCGCTTAGCTTTGGTCTGGTATTCAAAGTCTTCAGACAAATCTACTAACTTTAACTGTTAGCTTGCGAAATGTCTTTCAGGGGTTTATCTGGTAACGTTAACTTACCTAGCGTTGTGCTTTTCAGTGCTGGGCAGGTGTTCCACTCTGCTTGTCTTGTTTGTTGTTTGCCTTCAGTCTCCTGTAACACTAATCTTGTTTTTTTTAAAACATCGGATAATTTGCGTTGATTAACAGCGTCATAGTTGAGGCATAGGATTAACTAGGCCTACATCATTTTTCAGCATTCAACATTGTTTATGTAAGATAACGTTATCCTACGTGGAAAGTGACGGAAAACTTTGCTTTCCAGCTGAAACCAAAAGTGTTCAGTCTGCAGCACAATAAGCAAGATATTTAACTCCTGTTTCAATTAGGCCAAAAAAAAATGACGGACGTTTCTCTTTGCTTTTTGATAATGAAGCACCAATTAAAAGCACCAAATAAATTTAGGAATTGTGTCACAATGTCATTGTTTGGCTAAACAATCTAATCTGAGAAACTGTAAAAGTCCTTATTGTGCAACCAAGTGGAAACTTTTATTTGACATAGGCTGCAGAAAGGATGTTTCAAGCTGTTGACAGGAGGTAGGCCTACCACTTAGGTAGTACTACTTCATGGAGCATCAAGTTGCCATGAGCTATGTGTTTCATTAATGTAGGTGGGTTTATTTTCAACAAATACTTTTTGTCTTTTTGAGGTTTTGTTCTTTGTTGCATCGACATTGGTGCCTTATTGGTTACCACAATAAAGCATTTTCTGTTCTCATCATCTGGTTCTGCAGCTCTAAGCCTTCTCAAGTCTTATCCTTTACTTTGCAGTTGAAATATCCATCCCTCATCACTGCTGTGACAATGGAGTTCCAGAGCTGCAAAGACAAAGCACTCGTCACCCATCTAAGGTCTGTATGTGACCATCTGGGGAACAAATAGGTTGTAGGGGCAACTGGAGTCTCTCTCTCTCTCTCTCTCTCTCTCTCTCTCTCTCTCTCTCTCTCTCTCTCTCTCTCTCAAAATGCCTCCCAGACCTGGTGGTGTCTGTGACAGGCCCTCTCCTGGTGAGCTAGCTTCCATGATGAATGGCCACCTTTCCACTCTTTATCGCCCCACTAAATCATGCGCTTACCATGCTTTTATGACCAATTGTCACTGCTTTGTTTTACTTTCCCCCCCATTTTTTTGACCGAAAGTCCAAAGGCTGTGGCTTCATTTTTTTCATATGTGTATCACATTAATCTTTGAGGGTTTATCATTGCATTGGTATTCAGTTGGAGATTTGAGAGCTACCTTTGTTAATAAAATTCACTGAGACAAATGTGTCAGACCTTGTTTGGCCTGGAGAAATGTTCCACCGAAAATGCTCCTATCTGTTATGCAGCAGTCCTGTCTTTTATTTCTATTGTAATTCTGGAAAATCATAAATTATTTATGTGAGTGAGGGTCGCACTTGGAGTTGGTCAGAGCCCAGAGATTGACAGGCAGACCGTATGTCAGGGCAAGGGAGAGGGCCGAAGAAGAGGTTGAATTTTTTCCCCTGAGGTGTGATAAATTACTAGTCAAAGGAGTTTGTTCTTTGTTTATCAATGTCCTAGTCTTTATGTGTGTCTGCTTCTAGTTTTAAAATTGCATTCTGTGATGAATCTGCAAGACAGCTTAGGGTGTAACTTTGCTGTTTACACACATTGCACACTTTAATATTTTATTTTTACATAATACTAAACAAAATGAAAATGCCATTTTAGCTTGTAGTGGTGCCATTATAATTTTGTGGGAAAACCAGAATGATTTTCTTACCAATTCTGTTTGTTCTTCATGTATTTGTATCATTATTTATTTATTTATTATTTGTGTTTTAGTATGAGAAGCTGCTTTAGAGTCAGTCTTCCATTAGAGTTTTCTGTAAAGTAGGCAAAACTTCATCATAAATCAATAGTCAAGGCATCTGTAGCTGCTCCACTTAAACAAATTTGTGGTAAATAATGCAGTCGGCTTTGGGACTGCAGTGGGTAAAAATCTTCATCGTGGTTCTCTTTTTTCATTTTTATTATAGAAAATAACTGGCTGTATATTAATGTTTACAATACAAATAAAAAGTCTACATTAGAAGTGTACTTTCTAAAGAGTAATTCAAAATAAATTGTTGTATGGATGCTGACACTTTTTGATTATGCACTAGGAGAAAAGCCAAAGCTGTTTAGAAACATACAAATAAATACCAAGTAGATTATACCAATAAAACTGTTTTATAACTATCTTGATGATGCCCTGCTTCAGTAAGCTTTGGCTGCTGCACAGATTAAAATCGAGATATGTTTGGTCAGATATGATGTACTCTCTCTCCCCCTAGTGGATAGAGAAAATCCTGTCTGGCAATTTGTCCTGAATGGTGTTCATCTGTATGATTGATTTCCTCATCCACAGGGAATTGATTAATACAGAAGGACAGAATTAAATGTAACACTTTTTGTTGTAATTGATTAATATTATAGTCTGTCAGAACAAATTGTTAAATTGATAAGAGTTTAAAATGAGAAATTAAATGAGTAAGAGTTGAAAACATTTGGGTTTTTTACTTCATGGGACAATATATCTTTTTTATTTTGAAGGTGATGTTTTTTGTATTCGCAAGCAAGACGATCAATATTCATGGGTCATTTTTAACTCTTTCCTGATAGAATCTGACAGCGCATAGAAGCCTATTCCGCAGTCAGATTACGACTTTGAGGTTCTGATGACCTATCAATCACTTAAACAAAGCTTGAGTGTGCGAGCCACTGCCAGGGGAGGTCTGACCTGCGGCCTAGCGTGACATTCAAGGAAGGAGTGCTACTCACCCAGGAAATCCCATTACACCAAAGTATGATGGATATCAGTACTGGGAGAGCTCATATGTGGTCTGACATATAATTTGTTATAATTTGTAAAAAAAAAAAATAATAATAATAATAATAATAATAATAAATAGTATGACCACATTCACCTTTATCCCTGTCTTTCACTTTTTCAAAACTCTGTCCCAATACACACACACACACTAACTCTTATTCCTAATTTCTAGACATCTGTAAACAATGTTCATCTGTATTATAGTTGTATTTGAGATCATATAGGTTACTGAATTGGTCATTTTAAATAAATAAGCACTTTAAAAATTGATTCCACAACACTAGATTATTGCACAGAAAGTAAACACTTAGACTTGCATGTAGAAATTAATAATGAAATCTTTTTCCATCCTAAACCTGACTATAGTTTTTATAGATGCCATGGAGTTTACTCTCTTTGCCACAAAGAACATCGATACAAATTAATTATTTACATTTTCAATGAATAAATAATGATAATAATTATCTAGTTTTTCTGAATTACATTTCTCAATTTATAACAATGCAAAGTGAATAGTTTTGCCAGTAGTGAATGAACAGACAGCCAAACTGTCTTGCATACCTGTGCTATCTGCACAGGTATAGATTAGCTTTATTTGTAAGCTTGTAGTTGGACTCCGGTGCTGATCAATAACACCAAAGATATGATGGGACGCTTCTTATGGATAAAGGTGAATAACAAAGTGAAGTCTGAGTAAAACACTCTTTATCAACACTATGGAAACAAAAATGGCTGTCGCTCTAAGCAAATGTCACCTGTACCCCCTGTGATGAGGCTAGGTATTGTACAATATCACTTACCTCAAAACTAAAAGTAAAGGTTAATCAGGAACCGTCTGTTCTCTTATCAAAAGTCTTCCATTCTTTTTGTCTGTTCTTCTGTACCATATTGATTGTCCATGGTTAGAGAATACCATGGACATTTTCAGGTAAAATTTTATAAAAGACACCCCAGCATGCCACCTGTGGACTTCTCTTTGACTTTATTGACTTTTCTGATGACATTTATCTTCCTAAAAAAATAACTATTCCTGACTGTAGTGTAACACGCAAGTCACATGTCTTTCTCACATGTCTTATCTGTTTTTTTTAGTTCTCACAGTGAGTGTTGTTTACCTGCCTCTGAACTTTCCCCTTTATATGCTTTACCGATAAGAAACAAGCAAACAGACAGTGGACCAAATTTCACTACTGGAGTGGACCAGCACGGAGCAGCTTTTTAACTCACCACAGAAATGTTAAAAGTGACATTTTGAAGAAATTCAACAGCTTCACAGCGGATCAAGAAGGCGAAAACAAAAGCTAGCAAAAACTGTGATGAAGGAAAGGTACTGGGTGCACACATGAGATACCTGTGAGGAAGAGGGACTGAGTCGAATGCATGTTCTGGAAGTCACGGTGTACATATCAAAACCTAAAAAACCCTTCTAGCTGTAGAACCTCAACAGAACCATGAAGCTTACTGGGACTATCCATAAACTGGAGTACGCTCATTCCAGCACAGACACGGAAGATTTGAACAATGTTATGGTGATACCACAGCAAACAAATACAGGTATGAACAACTTTACCTAAATCATTGGTCTACAAGCATATGCCTCCCAAGTGTCATCAGCTATAACTCCAAAAAAAGCTGAAACAGTTTAGGGCTGCTACTCATGATAATTATTATAATTGATAAATCTATTGATCTCTTTGTCGATTAATTGATTGATCTAAAAGAATGTCCAATAAGTGCTTCTTTTAGCGGCCCGGGGTTTGAGTCCACCCTGTGGCCCTTTGCTGCATGTCGTGCCCTCTCTCTTCTCCTTTTCCAGACGCTATCCTCTGTCCTGTCTCTCTCAAGAAAGGCACTAAAAAGCCCCAAAATATCTTTTTTTTTTTAAATCTCTGATCAAAATAGTTTCAGATGAATTATCTGTCCTTCAACTAATCATTTCAGCATACTACTTGCATTCTGATCTAATTTCCTTCATAATCTTGTACTCGGTCGTCATTATAATTAGGGCTCCGTTGAGTTGAATCAGAATCCTTTCCTTGCCACTTAAATGGAGAAGCTTTACCAACAGACCGCTCTCAAATCCAGATAACTGCGAGGCAAATGTATTCTAATCTCTTAATTCAATCTAACTGATCTTTGACCACAGAAAGCATTTTCCTTGTTAAACTGTAATCCCTAGCTGCTTCATCTCCCTAAACTAAATATGCAATTTACATACATTATAGCCTGCAGTATGTACAGTACGAGCATCAGTGTAGGAACACTGCACCATGAACATGTATTTGGAGGTCAGTGCCTGTAAGAGAGACAATCCTGCAGCAATCAAACACTGACAGGATGCAATTTAGAGCAGCATGGAAGGAGACGGAATTTAAACAGAGCGCCCAATGTAAAATTAGTCAGAGGAGAGAGTAGTGGACTTTGACTTGTCACTGACCTCTAACTGCTTTAATTAAATGGGGAGTTTTCTCTTCCTCTTGAGTAATAACTAGCAGTGCTCCTCAGAGGCCTATGGCACTGACAGTCAAATAGAGCAGTGATATCTCTACCTATAACCCTGCTCTTATTGTCATCACCACCGCTCTTGCCAGATCTACCAAACAGTGCCCAGGTGATTCTTAAGGGGTCAAGTTCACATTCAACATCCCACTCCAAAGATCTGTCCATGTACAAGGTTATTTCTGTTCACAGAGGTGGAATAAGATTCATTATGTGCCTTGGTTGATGAAAGGGATCATGAATGATTGTCTCTGTCAAGGTGCCTGTCTGCCGCAATCTGTTTCAGATTGTCAAAATGCTTGTGGGGCTTATTAGATTAGACTCTGAGATATTTACTTATTCATTAGCAACAAATAAAAGTGGTCCATGTTGTAAAGGTCATAGAAAATCCCACTCTCCTTATGATGCAAATGTCCATCATCTGCCTCCGATGCAAACTTTTCCTTGGGCATTTTCATTGTGTACTGTAATCTTTTAATTGGCAGACTTGCCAGTGTCAGCACCCACCTCATCACTGTTACAGCCCAATGGAGGTCGGACTCTGTGTTCCATATGTGCAGACAGAGCCACAGGTAAACATTATGGTGCATCCAGCTGTGATGGCTGCAAGGGCTTCTTCAGGAGGAGCATTCGCAACAACCACGCTTACAGCTGTAGGTGAGACCCATCATAGATCCTCCTCAGTACTACAAATCACTAATCAGAGTATTTTAATAAATCGTATATTTTAATACCCATTAACATATTGCAATAAACTCTCGGACAAGAAGAATTGACAGTAACTTTGCATATTGTCCAAATTCAAGTTAAATTGAGTTAGAAGTTATTCTTTGGTAATAAAGTTATTACCCATAGGGTGCTATATATCATTGAAGAAGCTTCACCTGGCAATAGAAAAGCAAACAGATGGTCATAATCACTGGGACCAGTCCAGGCACGGAAGCAATAGTGTATATTTAATGACAGAGAGGACTCTAAATCAAAGATGAGAAATAGCTGTGGGACTGACCTATTCTTTGTAGACAACATATTTTGTCATGTCCTGGCTGCATTAAAAAGTGCCCTTTAAATGCTCAACAACAAAATATGATTAATTCCTCAACCCCAGAATATTCAACATGTGCATCTGTGTCTTCCTCTGACAAATATTAAAGGTGGTCTCCAGTGATTTTACACATTAGAGTCTTTTTACAGGTCTTGGGGAGTACTACTGCCAATGTAAAATAAGTTGTATAAAGCCTTTTGTGGCTCCACAGGGAGCTATGCGAAATCTGATAAATTGCCTCAAGTGATGTCACTTGGGTCAGTGTCATGTGGGGCTGAAAACTGCATGTTAGAAAATGAAAAAAATCTTACCAGACCTCTGTAGCCCGCTGCTCATCTCTGCTTGAGGCCAGCCGCTATAGGTATTTTAGCTGCTGCTAGCATTACACTGCTGAACCGCTGTACTGATTTTGACTGTAGGTCTGACAATGTTATAAGAGAGTAATGTTCAATCTGTAAAGTACTCTTTTAATATAATCTTACAGTTGTCGTGAAAGGATCTACAGCAGGTCCATCTGTGCTTATATGCTGTACATGCTTTTTTTCAGGTTCAACAAAGAATGTATTGTGGACAAAGACAAAAGGAACCAGTGTCGTTACTGCAGACTACGAAAGTGTTTGAAGGCTGGAATGAGAAAGGAAGGTCAGAGGAAATATTTTAGTTACAGTCTTACAGAGTATTTTAACACCCAGTGTTTTGCTGCCCTCTCTTGTTAAAAGTTTCAAGTCTGTTTTAACTCTGACTACTGAGGAGCAGACAACCCTGCTTACTCTGAAATGGCACCTGACTGAATAGCCCTAGAGCCAAATACCACCCCAGCCACGCCCCTTAAAGACACTACACGTAGCATCATTGACAGGTGTGGTTGGGTGTGGTCAGAAGTGTGCTCTGTTGCACCCATTACAACACTCAACAGTGATGTCACAGGGTCCCAGCGTACATGTATACATCACTGCAGCAAGGTGAGAAGTTAAACCACTGGAGGTCAGCAAAGACAAGATTCAGTAACTCTTCCAGCAGCTTTCATTTTTCATTTAATGCAGTGCACCTTCTGTGTTAAAATTCACAAGGACCTGCATAAATGGTTTAGATATATACAATATTCAAAACTTTCACTTCACCAGTCACAACTTCACATTCAAGAAATCCGGGGTGGTTTCACAATGGAGAAAATCTATTCTTTCTTGAGCAACAGTAAGTTTGTCAGCTTTCATGTCTGTGTGTATGTGTATGGTCACCCTGTATACTGTTGGCCTTATCTTCCATTGAATCCCGCAGATAAGCAGGGATAAAGAGATGCAATCAGAGGAGCCATGAATAGTATCTACACATGAATAATTAACATGGCTAAGCATAAGCAAATATTTGCTCTACAGTTTTCTGGAAATGTTGCTCACCACCCCCTGAAGTGAAGGCCAGGGCCACTAATTTAAATGTTTACTTCACTAATTTGTCTGCTTTGCATATCATGCTGTAGCATCACTTTCAGATTAAGCCAGAAGTACAGCTGTGATGGAAACACATAAGAAAAGGATTAAACAAGACTCCTTGGACAGTCAGTCATTTTATACTTGACCTCTGAGCACACTCCCTGTAACTGTTTACTCCACATCCAGACTTAACTGATGGTCCACAGAAGATTCATATGGCACATTGTCATGCAGGACCGTGTCAGTGAAGCACAGAGGGAGCCTCCCGCTCCTTCTCCTCCTCTAGTTTGATTAATACGCTCCTGATTGGTTGCTGAGAGGACAGCTCTGATGACTGATTACTCTGACACTCGGCCCTGTTGTCTGGCTTTGTAGAGCCATACTGGAATCAGTCTGAGGCCATCCAGATTGCCCTGTTTCTAATGACTGTCGTAGAGGGGTCATCAACATGTGATGACATCCCCTCTGCTAAACATAATCCACACCATCAAGAATCCAGGCATTACGCCCACTTTTTATTATCAGTTGCAAATATAAGAAGCTATTATCAACATTGGAAAATCAAATCAAGATATGTCCGCGCAACAGTATTTAAACATTACCTTCTACAACTTTGTTGCAATGTACTATGTACTTCGGAAAAAGTTTTCTCTGTATTTGGCTTCTCTCTCTCTTCACTACAACTTTTTTCTTATCAGGGAGAATCTTTGAGAAGAAAAGTAATAGAAAAGAGAAGATGAATGAAGAGAGGAAAGGGAAAAATAATATTACAGATTCTTTCCATCAGCATTATAAATACAATTTGTGGTCACTGTTTTAACTTTTTAGTCACAGTATACAGCATACAATGTTGATGAAAATATTGTTTTCTTTAACATTTCATTACATTATACAAGATGTAATTTACTACCCATTCATAACACATCGCATCCACAACCCAATTATTTCACATTAAATAATGTGACATTTAATTACACCATACTACTTTACATCCAGAAACAGAAACACTCAAATTTAAAATAGAAGGATTCTTCAGGAGACCCCTTAAGAGGGGGGGGGGGGGGGGTTCT
>NC_060169.1:19223052-19237555 GCF_021292245.1 Micropterus dolomieu
GGGGGGGGGGGGGGGGGGGGGGGGGTTCTGCCACATTTGCTAAGTAGGAAACAGCAATGGTGTGAACAGCAATGTCGCAGAGGATAGGGAGACCTTGTGGATGCAAAGAGTAGCTGAGTAAAAAGGTTGAGAGCAGAAGCGATGTCTGGAGAAGCCAAGAAACTTCTCTAATGGTTCTTTCCTCTCTTTAATCTCCAGCTGTTCAGAATGAGCGAGACTGCATCAGCAGTCACAGAAGCAAAGGACAGACAGTGGGCACACTGTCCATCAGTGCTCTGCTAGAGGCAGAGGCCAATGTGCAACAGGTAACACGCCAATGCTTGACATATCAAATACAAGTTCTGTGACAGAAATGGGCACTTATATTTCTCAAATATGCCAGCCAAGGGACCCTTTCCTATTTCTAGAAATCATGTAGATAAAGGCCAGAGAAAGAGAGGACATTGCTTAGACAGGCAGAAATTCAATTCTGTGGAGGTTCTAACTGTAGACTGGATTCAGTTACTCCTTAGAAATGACAAAATTGCAGAGGGACCCCCCTCATAGCACATTTCATTGCACCACTAGGTCTGGGATTGTGTGCCGATGTTCAGTTACGTTCAAATGCATAATAACAACCAGATATATGAACGAATATATATATGAATGAACAGAAATAAATGAGATGATTAGCAAATGAGCTACAACAGTATATGCTGCTGGGATGTTTTTTCACATTGGTCATCATGTGGTCTCCATCTAGCATTGTCTACCTGCCTTGTCTTGCTTTAACCTTCACAGCTCTCTGAGTGCCAAAGCACTCATACACCTAGCCGCATCATCACCTTCCTCATACCCCATTTATCTCCCTCCACGCATACACACTCACACAGCCTCTCTAAGGTTCATTCCCACATTGCAGTATCACCTGAGCCCACTGTGAACTCACATTATGCTTTGCTGCTCTCAGTCCCCAGCTCTGGTCTCACCTAGGAGTCATGACATCAACACCAAGAAGACAGCCTGCCTGAGAGATGTGTTTGAATCCATGAAGCAGCAACTCCTCCTGCTGGTGGAATGGGCAAAACACATCCCAGAGTTTTGTAGCCTCACGATAGACGATAGGGTACGAAGGGGAGAATACCTAAAGACTTTTATCTTTCTAAAAGCTAACTTATACCTCAATGCAGAATAGTGTAACAGCAGTTGGATTTATAAATTGACAGTGTTTGCATCTGTCTGTTCAGACTAAGGCATTGCTTTACTAGCCGTGCTGCATGTTACATGTATGTAACATGAAGTCTGTGTATGTCTGTGTGCAGGTAACTCTGTTACGAACCCACTCAGCAGGACATCTCATCCTAGGGGCAGCAAGACGCTCTTTACCTTTTTACAATCTCATCCTCCTAGGTAGGACAGATTAAACCTCCCACTGGCTGTGTGTTATTTTATTTCATTACTCAGTTATATGCAGAGAAGAAACATTGTTTTTAAGTATTACATGTAGTTACAGTAATTTTCATGCTACACTAGCTTTCATAATATGAATGGATATGTTGTGTTTTTTGAGCAGGTAATGACTTTGTGATCCCCCTGAGAGGTGCAGAGGTAGAGGTGTCCAGAGTGGCTTTGAGAATCCAAGAGGAGCTGGTCAAACCTCTCAGACAGCTGGACATCACAGACAAAGAGTTTGCTTGTCTCAGAACCATTGTCTTCTTTGCCCCAGGTCAGTCCATTCCGAAAGAGTGTGACTGTGGATTGTAATTTCTGTTCTGCCACTTGACCTCATCTGTTGCACCAGACAAAGAATAACATTTTTTGATGCTCTCTCTCTGTTTATTTTCTTGGCCTTTTGCATCTGTGGTTTAGTCTGAGTGTCTGGCTTCAGCATGTTTCAGGGAGTCTTTAATAATATCAGGATGTGGCAAGGTCCTTGGCAGTTGGGCAGAGGCGTCTGAGTAGCAGTAGAGACAGGCTGGAGACCAAAGGCACAGTGATTTAACTCTGCCCCACAGCCCAGCAAAGACAGCCACTACAAACTAGGCTTGAGAACATCACAGAATTTTAAAAACAATTTTACTTTACTGAGTTAACTATGGTCAGATACTGTCAAAGTTGCTACTGTACTATTTTTTATTATGACCACTATAACCTATTGTTCTTTGACTAACTGATATTCAGTTTTTAAATAAATAATCAGATCTGTCAGATACATATCATATCTGACCTGATCAATATTATCGGTATATACTGTAGTTCCCTTATGGTGCAACATACGAGACAACTGATCGTACACAATACAAGTAAGACCTGTAAAGAGATGGTGACCTACACAAGGAGACAAGGAAACTTCTCTGTTCTGACTGCCATTTCAAGCACAAAGCTTTTCCATAATATAAAAGTAGCTTTTGTAACAGCTCAGAAAAACAATCTTGAACCCATACTCAAAGACAGGCAGGTTAGGTAGTTAGTTAAGTAGTTAATAGTTCACATTTACTTAAGTAAAAACACAGGCAATGTTCAAAACCAGGCAGGTATAAAAAAGGCTGAAATGCTAGGGCAAACACAAACTACACAATCCGGCAGGGAATGAGTGAAGATGGGCCAGTATCTACAGGTGTTTCTCAGAAAATTAGCATATCATGTAATATCATTTTTTCCCATAATTTAATTCAAAAAGTGAAACTTCATATATTCTAGATTCATTACATGTAAAGTGAAATATTCCAGGTCTTTTTTGTTTTAACCTTGATGATTACGGCTTACAGCTCATGGAATCAAAAACCCAGAATGTCAAAATATTAGAATATTAGAATAAATACAGAAATAACAACAAGCACTTGGTCGGGGCTCCTTTTGCATGAATTACTTCATCAGTACGGCATGGCATGGAGGCAATCGAAACCCAGGTTGCTTTGATAGCTGCCTTCAGCTCGTCTGTACAGTTGGTCTGATGTCTCTCATTTTCCATAGATTTTCTAAGGGGTTCAGATCAGGTGAGTTGGCTGGCCAGTCTGGTCTCTGGTTCAGGAGTAGATTGACACTTGGAATGCAACACTTTTATATCTTTTCCTGGACACGTCTGAGCGTAGTGGTACTTGATGCACTGACTCCACCCTCAGTCCAGCTCCTTGTGAAGCTCCCCCAAGTTCTTGAATCGGCTGTGGCCATCTCTGTTGCTTGTGCACCTTTTCCTATCACACTTTAACTGTCCAGTCAACTTTCCATGAACATGCTTTGATACAGCACTCTGTGAACAGCCAGCCCATTCAGCAATGATCTTCTGTGCCTTAGTCTCCTTGTGTAGGGTATCAATGAGCTTGGACAACTGTCAAGTCAGAAATCTTCCCCATGATTGTGGTTGTGTGTATTTAACCAGACTGTGAGATTAAAGGTTCTTCTCAGGTCGACATTTCTGCATTATACATTCTTCATTCTAGCATTCTAATTTTTTGAGACAAGGATTTTTGATTTCCATAAGCTGAAAGCCGTAATCATCAAGATTAAAACAAAAAAAAGAAAATTTTCTCTTCAAGTGTAATGAATCTTAAATATATGAGAAAAGGTTCTAGGGACTGAGGCAGTGATTGGTTAAAAGGCATCTTTGCCTGTAAGGAAACCCAGTAAAAAAAACACCCGCAGAAACTGTTTTCATTTGAAATTATAACATGGTACAATTAAAAGCATATCTCTTTATTTCATTTGCCTCTGTCTTACATTCATCAAACATGTTCTCGTCTCACTGATCTTACCTACTGCTAAAGTCCTGCCCTTCTTTCATATTTTGTTAATGTTAACAATTCCCTGATAAAACCTAACTTTAAGTGCATTCAGAACCTTTTCTTTATAATGTACTCTCTCCTCTTCAGTTTATAACCTCTGACCTTTCTCTCGCAGACTGTCCAGGTTTGGAAAGTCCTAGGGTGGTTCGACATCTGCGTTTCCAGGCCCATCTGCTGCTAGAAGAAGCAACCTGTGAGCAGCGAGGAAGGTTTGGGGAGCTCCTGCTCATGCTACCTCCCCTGCAGAGTGTGGCCTGGCAGATGGTGGAGACTCTCCACTTAGCACAGCTGCTGGGCGAAGCCAAAATGGACAACCTGCTGCAGGAGATGCTGCTGGGTGAGGGAGCCAAAGCAGGACAGGGACAGTGTACAGGTAGGAGGCTGCTACTGTATTTACTTGCAAGAAATTGACTTAAATTATACAGCACGTTAAACTTTGAACCCTACTGAACTTGTACTAGCATTATAATTGAGGCTTTTCCATGTAGCAGTTGTACTTTCACATTGAGCTCTTGCATAGACAGGGTACTATTTTGAATGCTTTCACTCCCAGTATTGCCAGCTCCAGTTTCTCCTCCTCCTTCAGGCCATGGCCTGATTCAAGACCAGCAAAATGAGCAAAGGGCTTCACCTATAAACTTCACCTCCGACATCTCTCATCTTTCAACATGTGAGCACTCACAAATTGACCCTAACAACTGTTTTGAACATGCACCTTGCCATAGAACATCGTATATCTAAGCATTTCCACAAGTAAAAACATATATGCTTTTATTCCATGTAGTAGTCTTATTATGTCCAACTGTAAACGTTATCTCACTGTTTAGTGAGTCTCACCTGACATTTGTTTTCATGAAATTTAAATTTATTAAAAGACTCTGAACCCCAATGTGCTAAATGCCATTGCTGATGTCTGTCTGTCTCACACAGCTCTTTCAATCGGCTTGCCTGCTGCCCCCACAGACTGGCACTGAGGTGTACAGACATGCCGATGCTGCCAATGTGCCCACGGCATACCAGTCCACACATAGAGACACCTCAAGAAGCAACAACTTAACCAAGGAGTGGAGGGGTGTTTTGAGCTTGAGACAGAACACAGACTAACATATACACACACAGCCACATACTGTACAAAGACACGGGAGATGAATGGAATTTGAATTTTATTTGAAACAGGAACACATGAAATACTGAATTAATAACATTTAGCATGTCACAAGGTACAGTTAAAACAAAAAGTACAATCTGAAAAGCATGTAAAATAAATACATACGTAAATAGGATAACATTGCACTAAGCTATAACTAAGCATAATTCACTCATTCCTATCACATCTCTGGTGTGTTTGACTTAAACTTAATCTTGAAGTGAAGGTCCTATACATTATCAGCAGAGGGCGCACAAATCCTATTCAGAAACAGATTTGTTGGCCCCTGTGAGGCAACCTTTTCTTTGTGAATAAAAACATTCAGTCATGTGGTCAAAGACGTGTGTCTGAATGCAGAAATGGTTATAATTTAAAGGTCAACTCACTATAGTGAGGATTTAAGTTTAAAAAAATCACAACCATTTTGACTTAAAGAACACTAAGTGGAATACAAGTATACTGGTTGTGGATAGTGTCCCATCTTGATGACCAGAAATTTGCCAAGCATTATGTCACAGTGAGATGATGAAGGATGAGGTGCCTCAGCAGCACAGAAGCTCAGATGAACTGCAATGACTCAGTATAACTTGATGACAAAAGTGTGTTCTACATAATGAAACCCTTTCTCTTTCTAGGTTCTCTGTTTGTTTTCATATGTTAATTAATGAATACCTACAAAAATAGAGAAAGAAATCCATCCTTTATTGTCCCCTGATGCCGGTGGCAACCATATCCACAACAGTGGGTATAATCTAAACAACATATTGGTTGTTAATTCTTAAAAAAATACTCATGCATCACAGAAATCAGGTTAGCTAAATAGTGACGTGTACTCTTTCCATTTGAAACTGTATAAGGCCTGTTACATTTTGCCTGAACCCAGTAAGTGGAGGAATCTCTGATGTTATAATAAGTTATGTACAATACCATAAAGCTAAGTGGTTCAATGTAATGAGAGAGGGGGGATAAAAGCTGCCTCTTCACAGACAGTGGAAGTCTTCTTCAAAGTTTACATTTAACTGACTGACATATACTGTATATGCTTGGCCTGCACTTATGTCTGCCGCATACAGCGGGTTAGCTCGTGTAGACGGTCCAAATTCCTCTCAACTGAAGAGCGACATACCGCTGTAGCAATGGGACACTGTGGAGGACAGCATGGACAGATCAGGTCAAGATGAGATACTGTATGCAGCTGCAGCTATTAAGCATCCATATAAAAGTATTTACAAGGGATGCAAGTTTATCATAAGTAAATGTGAAGAAGTTACCCATATTTTTTACCCATATTCATATGATATTTTGCCTCTGTGCCTGTGGCTTTCTCTGGGTGCTCTTGGGTTTGCTGTTACAATTCAAAGACATACTAATTTAAGTGGATTGGAGAATGAAAATAGCCCAGTCTGCAGGTACAATATAAATGTGAGTGGACATTGATTTCTGAATGCACCTGCTGGACACAGACACAGCAGCACGAGGGGTCAGAGAGGGTCCCAAAACCAGTGACTCTGAAATGCCTGTTATTATCTATTTTCTTTGGAAGGTTGAAGAACTCACTCAAACGTAGGGATGTCTAGATTACATTTGTTTGCTCCTGATCCTTAATTACTGAGCTTCTGCTGAGTCTGATTCATTTTTATTAACATACATACAATTAGATTTTTGTACTTAATACAGCTGCACAGTGCATATTTAAGCTACAGTAAGGACTCATCCTTGTCCATGGAGCTCGCTCTGCCACGTGAACTAACTGGTGCCTCAAAAACACCACAAAAAACACCACAAAAAAGGAATCATATGACAAATGGACTAATGGACAAATAAATGAAGTGAATTAGTAGTCCGCCAAGAGCACTTTCAGTGTTTAAAAAAGGCCATATTTTCCACCACTACAGAGGGAAAGCTATATTTTGACATCGTCAGATAGCAGAGCTGTACACTCTTCAACTTGCTGCAATCAACTGACGTGACCTTCCTGTTCCATGTGCTACATCTGGCCTTTACCATCACTTTCCTGGATGAAAATTCAAAAAAGTTATGATCTATGATCATCAACAACTCTGTCTGAGATTTAGGTTAAGATGTCTCTGTTGACCTGCATTCACCATTAGCGAGAGAGGGATCCTCCCTAGGCAAAATCTCTGTTTCATCATGTTGGAGAAAACTTGGATGCAAAACATGCATATGCATAATGGACACTCTATAAACAAATGTATGCTCCTTGAAATCTTTCTCTTTCACCTGGCAAAAATAACACAGTATAATATGACATTCCAAGCCAAGCCAGGGCTCCTTTGAAAAAAAGTTTATCATTTTAATAGGTATAGCTCACTGAATACAGTCTAAATACTGTATAACACAGGTCAAACCTTCAGTGTCAGACTGATGCTGTCAATGTAGTCATTTTGAAGGCAGGTTAGGGACTGTGGTGCTCAATCATCTCTACCTTGGGTTGTTCATTTTTGGGTAAAAGTTTAGTTTAGAACAAGTCACTTTAAGTTAAGTAACTTATCAAAGAATCTATTGCTTTTTAGCTTACTAAACGTTGCTCAGATCACAGAACAGGATGTGCACACTCACCCACCGTTCATTCTCAGATCCACACAAACCATTAACAGGTTTTAAAAAGAAACATGAGTAAGTTTGACAATGGGTTCCCTCATCATTCTCAGGTTTCACTGTTTGTTGCTGTTAAAAGGTTTAACAGTGACGCTGCTGTAATGTTGATTCCTTTCCCAGAGGCCTGCTGCACTGGGAGTCTATTGATCTGTCAAGCTCAGCAGGTCGGTGTTAAAAGCTGAACGCTCTCTCTCAGCTGTCAATGTCATATTCTCCACATCCTGAGTAGAATGAGTCCAGAGGCAGGCGATACATCTGTATTGGCATTGTTCTTTTACACAACAATATGCTCTTCATGTTATTTCCTCATTCTGCTTCACAAGCCAGCTGACCGTTTTAAGTGTTTGAACCAGGAGATTGCCAAACATCAAGTGTAAATATTATGCAATCACTGGCCACAGACCTGCTTGATTCTCTCTAGGCTACTGAAGGGCATACAGGGCTTAGCTATGCCACAGTATTATTTGATTATGGTAGTTTGAAAAGGCAGAGGGGAAAGAGTGGGGAAACACTGATATCATCAAATCAGAGGTTGTTAAAATCTAATTTGCATGTGTCCAAGTTTTGAAATCTTGGTCAATGTTATGACCCTGGGGTCATATTTTGTTGTTTGTTTATCTCTCCCTGCACTGTCAGCTGTTCTCCTCCCTTAGAGTGTGTGTGAGTGTATGCAGGTACTGGAGAACAGGTGGACACACTGGATTGGTCCGGTAGAGCTGATTGGAGCCTCCTGATTGGGCACCTGGATGACAGCAGCCATCTTAAGCCCCACTGACAGGAACTGTTCCCCCTCTCTGCCATTCCCAAACTGCCTGAGTACTCTGTGTTATGTCTGTGTTCATTGTACGTAGTGAACTGTTGTGAGTATATTAGATTTAGATTGTAAGTAGTTTACCTTAGTCATTCTGATTGTCTTATGAAAACCTGGTTTTGTTGGCTTTGTCATTTCTGTTTGCTTTGAAGCAATTTTCTTTGTCGTAGCTATATTGTGTCAGCTACTAGCAGTGAGTAGGAGTGAGAAGCACTTTTTTGTTTGCACCGTTTTCTCCTGTTTTTGGACTTAAAAGCCTAGTTTAGAGCTTTGTCTTTTCTTTACCAAGTTTTAGGTTTTCTTAGACTGTTTTGGTTGTTGTTTTGGGCACTACTCCTCTCCGATGTAAATAATAAAAACTGCTAAATTGTATTTGTGTGCTGGCCTTGTTTGGGAATGGGAAGAGTGGGAAGCCACACATTTGTTACATCCAGGACACCCCTAGACCTTGGGATGTAACATAATTAAAGCCAAAAGAACTTCTTAACCTTGACGGTGTGCATCACATTAAACAAGTGAATGGTAAATTGGATAGATTACTTGAACCATATTTCAACAACCATATTTATAAACATACTGTGAATAGAATAAAGGATAGTGTGGTCACTCATATTTTCAAAGCGGTGTTGTGAAGACACACTCCCACAGCATGACAACGGAAAATATTTCAGACAGGAGTTTAGTACACCTTGTTGCTATTTTCAGAGGTTCAAAACTTTACACAATGAGGCTTACTTTCCATCTCATGGCTGAGATCCCTCTTTGAGAGTGATATAACTTGCTGGAAATCACGTGACCTGTAGAAAAAAATCTACTATTTCACAAGGGAATTCAATATTTGTTTATGTGGATCATTATCAGCATTTGATTTTGTTTTGTTTCTAACAGGACTGAATCAGGTACTCAGCAGAAAAGCATAGTTTCTATTAGCTAGTTGGTTTTGATAAGATTTAGGCACTTGGATCATGATTTACTAAAATTGTATAGTTTAGATCAATCAATTTCAGCTTTTATGATAAGTAGGCCAAGAAGTGAGGAGAAAAGAGACTGAACCTGTGAGAGAGAAATCAGAGTGGATCGACATGCTAGTTGCTGGTAGACTGAACCCCTCGAGAGTGAATGAGAGTCCACTGCTCTCAGTGTTTTTGTCTGGTGCCCAGAAAGGCAGGAAACACGGCTTATGATACTTCCAACAGTGGGATAAGACCTGATGCTGTTGAAGCAGTTGAGTTCAATCTAGGATTTTTCCATTCTAACGCTTCCCGTTTCTGTCTGTATAACAGCAAGAAAATCCATCCAACGTTCAAGCCTTTATAATAAACATCATCCTTTCACATGATCTTATGATAGTTGAGAAAGGTAGCATTGCTAATGCTCATAAATATTCAGGCTATAATAAACACTTCTTTTAGCTGGTAAAGAAAGACAGTATGTATCTTTCTACCCAGTCAGGCCAGTAAAGTCCAGCATGTAGATGTTTTCACTGCCCTCTCAGGTAGCAGAGACAGACAGCAGTCTTCTTTGTGTTATGGATTTATGGCTGGAAACCGCTCCACCTAAATATAGCTGTGCAGAGAGCTGCTTTCACCGAATTCTGAATTTCAATCAGGGACCCTGTAAGGAGAGGTTGCACTGCAAGTTTGAACTTGAATGTTCAACTGTGGCAAAATTAGTTGAATTATTGCAGCAAGAAAAAAAAACATAAAAGAGGTTGCTTTTTGAAGCAACAGAAGAATTGGCCAAGATAAGATCTACTGTCAACCTCCAACAAATCATCCTCTTGAAGAGAAAATGTGATCACGTTTTATCCTTCAGTCGTGAAAGTAAAGCCAGACAAACGAGAGGTGCATTCAGCCCTGGAATCAATCTATCCATATTGTTTGTAGACATGTAGACTTAAACAGGACAAGAACAAAAGGAATGTCTGCTTTGAGTACTCTTGGAAACGTAAGTGTACTGTCCAATAAATTTTGTATCACTTAAGTGATGGAGACAGACAACAACCCGGACACCAGTACAGGCTTCAAACAGTACTCCACCCTAAGATCAGTGCAACTATAAAATGATCCTCACTAAAGCTACAAAAGTTCTGTGGTCCAAATGCACTTCATAAGATTGCCTCAAAGCCTCCTTACCTCGGACATACAGTAACTAAGTAAACTTGTAAGCACTCTTTTATGGGACGTTCCGGTCTCTGCTTCTGGCATATAAAGTTTCACAAGGCTCTTATAAATGTAGAAGGCTTGCCAGGCCACATTGTACAACAAAGCAAAAGAGGGTTGTCATGTTCCAGTGACACTACTCAACAAGACTCAACAAGGTTGCACTATTATTACCATTAGTGGTAGTGTGGTGTAGTGAAACATTCCATTTCATGTGAGCTCTATGTAGCTGTGATGACCCATCAGGTTAACAGAGGTCATTTTAGATGACCACTGACAGCAAAGGTCCTGATGTGATCTTGACGTTCCTGAGCTGAGAACTTCTAAATTGTCTCCTGAGGATCTAACTTAAATAACAACACTGGTGAAATCCTCGTAGTCTTGAGATTCTGACTGAGAAAATCAGAAAGTCTTTACAGTTCATTATACATACAGACGACATAATTTTTCTGTGCCCTCAAAGAACGTTAAAATCACTGTTGCAAAATAAATACGCTTTATGAAAAGATCATGAAGAGGATAAGAATTATTTTACTAATGCCTGGGTATAAACAACTGGTGCTTTCTCCATAAAGACCATCAGATGGAGCTGGAAAGAAAGATGATGGCATCCTGTTGATAATCCATCCATCCATCCATCTTCATCCGCTTATCCGGGATCGGGTCGCGGCCTGTTGATAATCTCACTGTCCAATTAGAGTCCAAAACAAGTTTTTGAGATTTTGCCTTTGTGCAGCTGTTGCTCATGACACACTAGAAAATAAGTAGAAGGTGCAAAAGCAGATTTCTCTGTCCGCTGAACTTTATTTAAAAAAAAACAAAAAAACTTAGTCCTACCGATAGTAATGAAATAAAACAGTTCTGAAGCAGTGTTTATGAGAGCAACTTAAATGTTATGTTATCATCAATTACACAAAACACACAAACACAGTCATAAACAACCACATATGTAAACAATTACAGTTAAAATGGGAGGAAATTATTCCCTCTGACCTCATTGCATAGTAAGCTGCATAGAAAAGGTGAAAACTGATTTCATTATGTTGTGATACAGGGCAACTTCATCAGTCACTACAATTACATCCTAATGTAAGTGTGCTTATAGGCAGTGTATTTTATTATGGGATACTGATATCCTTGACAAAATCATGTCAGGCGCAGAGCTCACCAGAGGCAGCACTCACCAGAGTAGCCTTTGAGCTCTAAACTAATAATTCTTTTGTGCAGTTCAGCATAAACTGGCCACTGTTGCTTTGTTGACCAGCTCGGTTTGTTTGGCCAAGGGAATTCTGAGCAAAAGAGTTCTGACGGAGAGGGGTGACGCGGGGACGCAGGAACAGCTGTGTTTGCTAGGACGAGGCAGAGACGCGTGTTGAGTTTCTTGATTCCCTTCCCAAGAGCTCCACAATGCAGAGTTTTAGCCAGACTTGTTCCCCCACTCATCGTGAATGAGTTGCATATCCAAAGTAGCCAATCCACACATGCACACACACACAGCACTCAAGCTGTGTGATGCAGTTTAATAAGTCGAGGGTGGATGAGTGGCAGCAGACTTTTAGGGCTGTTGGCCACCGTGAGGCAGAGGAGCCCTGAGAGAGCAACCAGCTTACACAGAGACACTCCAGTGGGACCAAACCTCATCACAATCCCTAGCACTTTGGGTTTTTCCACTGTAGAGAAGCATACTGTCAAGAGCCCTGTCTTAGCACCATGAGGGCACATATTATCTTTTCTTCATGAGATGTGCCTTTTGGTGTTCCAATATGTGCATTAGTTTCCCCAAATCAACAAGTCATGTAAATTTATATCATGGTTTAAGAGGGCTGCCAATCTGGTCACTGGCAGTGGATTTCTTAAATGTCAGATATGACTGAGCGAGTATTAAACTGTTGCGGTCTAAGCTCATGGGGAATACAGCTGGAGAACAGACGCAGAGTTGTTGGTCTTTTCATCACACTGAAACAGATGAACAGAGGATTAAGTGACTGGAGAGGTAAACTAAATATGAAGGATGTTTTTAAAGTTGTTGCTGCTCAGAAATCCTAATGAGGAAAAGTGATCCATGTTTACAAACAGTTGTGAAGCAATTAAGCTAAAGTCAAATAATTTCACATTTGTCCACTTCAAAGTTTCTGCACACTTTTCGCTGCCTCAGCAGATAACGTGGCCTACAGTACCTGGCTCACCTCTGATAACTCCTTTCCCTAGACAAACATACAGTGTACAAGCTGATTTGAATACCTGCCTCCTTTCAACACTTACCAATGCCAGCATTAGATGGTTACCCAGAATTCTTGGACACTTAACAAGGAAAACAGACGAAAAGCAAGAATTTATTAGCTACAGCACACTTCACCTTAATCTTATCTGGCACTTTTTTTAAAACTTGGAGCTCCATCTGGCCAAAATCTGGAAACATCTGTCTGACCTTTTGCAAGAAAGTGAGTTTACTAATATTATAACAAATACAAAAAAGTGTCATATTCCACATTCAAATGACATATTTTCATGCTAATATAAGGCTGTTCAGACTTCTTCAGTGAATGGGCAAATTTTATAAGATTTAACAGTTTGGTAAAGATTTAGTTGCAGATGAGGAAGGAGTCTTTTTCAACATTTTGTTTCCAGCGTGGAACAAAACTTTCCACGGAGCAGATTCTTACTTGTTTATCAAATGTTTTTCCACATGGGCCACGTCAGAATTTATCATTTTCAAGGTCTCATCTTCCAACAGATTTTATAGTCATGCATTTATGTGTTCTTTGTTTTACGACTACTGCACACTATTTAATTTGGATATATTCTAAATTTAAAATTTTGTGTTGAATTCATGTCAACATTTTTACTGTGTTTCTGATCGTGCTTTAACTTTTGTATTGTTTTAAGTGGTTACAAATGTCTCTGAGGAGGCAGTAGCACCAGTAGTAGCAGAATTATCTGTAATAGTATTAGTAATGGCAACAGCAGTAGGAGAGGTAGTGGTCGTTTTACAGAGTCGATTACCACACAAACATGCAGTATCACTTAATTTATTATTGGCAGAAAAATAAAAACATATTTTGGGGGAAAAATTGTAGTGCCTTATCTGGATGGTGCAAAGTCAGAATAATTTGTTTATTGCCTTTGTTCCCATGTTTCATAATCACTTCGTAGGATCATTAATTCTTAAGGGGGGATGATGATGGATGGTGTTGTGATAGAGTACATCCAGGACAGCAAAATCCACAAAAGCATTAGAGCTGCCAGTGCTGAATAAAAGTTACGTTCTTTTTCCTGGGAAAGACTTAAAGCTGTGGAGAAATGGAATGACACATGCTGGAAGACGATGACAGGCGTTGAAAAACAGATACATAGTGGGATGACATGAGCAGAAAATGTGTTTATCATCTGTGCATCAAACTAGCATGTGTAGGAACTAACCGCCTGCCTTTTTAAAATCTGTATTTCACAGTTTTCTTAAAACTAGGGTAGTCAAATTATTTCAAAAGCATTTTTTGTTATACAGTGGGTATGGAAAGTATTCAGACCCCTTTAAATTTTTCACTCTTTGTTTCATTGCAGCCATTTTCCAAAAATCAAAAAAGTTCATTTTATTCCTCAGTAATGTACACTCAGCACCCCATCTTGACAGAAAAAAACAGAAATGTAGAAATTTTTGCAAATTTATTAAAAAAGAAAAACTGAAATATCACATGGTCATAAGTATTCAGACCCTTTGCTCAGTATTTAGTAGAAGCACCCTTTTGATCTAATACAGCCATGAGTCGTTTTGGGAAAGATGCAACAAGTTTTTCACATCTGGATTTGGGTATCCTCTGCCATTCCTCCTTGCAGATCCTCTCCAGTTCTGTCAGGTTGGATGGTAAACGTTGGTGGACAGCCATTTTTAAGGTCTCTCCAGAGATGCTCAATTGGGTTTAAGTCAGGGCTCTGGCTGGGCCATTCAAGAACAGCCACGGAGTTGTTGTGAAGCCACTCCTTCGTTATTTTAGCGGTGCGCTTA
>NC_060169.1:19237655-19251362 GCF_021292245.1 Micropterus dolomieu
AGGGCTTCGCAACGGGCGCAGGCAGCCCCCTCGAGAGCTGCCCGGGCGTGCTCCATCCCCTAACATGAGACACACATCTCATGAGAATCTCCATCCGTGATGTACCGAGGGCAAGAAAAAAACACACCTTCTGTACATCTGGTTGCCGGACATGCTGGTAGACTTCTTCTTCAGGTAAGACATACTGCTCGTAGGACTGGAGCTTTCTTCAAACAACATACAGAGCGCCTGCTGAATAGAAAAAAGCTAATGATGAGTGTGTACAGGTGTGCTTTATACTCCTCCGGTTATTCCGTCACACCTTACCGTTCTAGCAACAAGCCAATAGGATTGGAGTGATTTCATTCACGTTCAGACCTGCTTCGCCTAGAGGCGTTCCCATAGTGTCTTAACCGACGCAGTTCGAGTTCCCTCGAAGGGGAACTGCTCTAGCATCCCTCCCTTTGAACTCAAGACTTTTTTATCGCTGTGTGCAACACTTTAAAGCCAGTCTTTAAAGCGGTAATGTTGCACTCTTTATGGTTCAACAGAGATGCTGAGGGGGCGTTTTCCTCTCAAAAATCCATGTGGTGGAGCCTCATAGACTAGATCACTAGAGACAATTACTCCCATGACTTTTGTGTTTCGATAGACACATTCAGTTAATCTCACGTGATAGACCAGCAATGATTAAGTCATCTTAGAAAATGTATAAAGTGATGGATCAAGTTCACATCAGTGCAGCTGCATGTTTATACAATTTTGCTTTGATGAATTGTTGAAAAAATAATAACATGTTGGGAAAGGCAGACAGAAAATACAGATAATTGGTGAGTTTTGACAAGTCATAGGCTTGAATGAAAAAACACAAATACGAGCATTACTGCTATTATCCATTGAGTCCTATGTGATGCAGTGGTTGTACAACAGAACAGCGAAATATTGTGCAAAGCACATTGTAGGACAAGAAAACCCAAAGTTGGACTGAGCCCCTGAGTTTTATCTCTGAGCAATCTGGGGATTTACACAGTGAGTACAAATCTTTATTTCCATTAACAACGGGAGTAACACAGTCATACCACAAGCCACTTGCAGCTGTTTATCAGTAAGGTGGCCAGGGCCGTGTCCAACCAGGGCTTAACTGAAACTGAACATCTGCCTCTAATAAAAGCCCTGGAGGTATGAAGAGTTATTAGTGCTTACAAGGTTGCTCTGGTCTTGTCTTTCTCTGCCACTCGCCTTTCCTCTTCCTATGTCTCTCCCTCTTTCTCAGGGTTTAAGTAAATGAGGCATTTATTAATGGCATATGTACAGTGATCTTGTCCCAGTGACCTTATCACAACCAGCTGTTAAGTGACAAATGAGACCTTCAGCCTGGATTGTGAAATGAGAAATGACCAGGCCATAAGATTTTAGTCTGTGGAGTGTCTTTTATGTCTTCTGAAATAATTCCACCATAAGCTAAAGTCTTATTGGCAGAATATGTATGTGGTCCTTGAATAAAAGCGATTTCTTTCATTTATTGTTCCACTTCCCTCTGCATGTGTGTGTCCGCAGGAAGCGGAGCCAGTTTATGAACATGGTCAGTGATATTCTTCCAAAGATAACGTACAAATACTGGGTGGCCTGGGTCTTCATTTCATTCATAATGCATGACACACAGATTTTAGCCTGATGCTCGGGTCAAAGATTTAATAAAGTTCAGATCATATTACAACAGTTAAAGAGTTTTTCTCATGCCATGATGATACAGTAATCCACATATGCACTTGGGAGTTACATGGCTACATGTTTGTTACTTCGGACTCTTGACTTTGTATGGTCCATGAACCATAACCTTGACTTGTCTGGTTAGGCTGCACTAAACATGACAGGGCCTCTCAACTTCCTATCAATTGACGGAGCAATGTCACGACCTTGGATTTGAGTGTGCTGTTTTTCTGTGTATCCATTTATGTTTTACTTGTTCTCTCTGTGTTCTTGTTCAGGTTTTGTTAGTTGAGCATTGCTTCCTTGTTTTCTGTTGTATTTAGTTACATGTATCCTTCTGTGTTTTTGTGTAGCTTTACTTCCTGTTTTATTTTGTGATTTTGGTGATTGGTGTTTTTGTCTAGCTTTGTTTCCTGTCTACCTTGATTCCTAATGCGTCTCCACTGTGTTTAATTGACCTGCCTGCTTGTGTGTGTGTGGTGTGCCTTTGTGTATATTGCCCTCAGTTGTGCTCAGTCCTTGTGGTGTCGTAATCGTCTATTTTGAGGGTTTTGTCCAAGTTTGTTTCCTCGCCACTGAATTGTTTCCCTTTTGGATTTCCCTGTTCTCCATGTCTTGGTGATTTGGATTGTTTCTGCCCTGTATGGATTTACCTTAGTTTGGACTGTTGGATTATTTCTTTTGGAACATTCTGCCTAGTTTGGACTATGTTTTGTTGATGGTATGTTACTTTAGTTTGAACCCCCTGAACAACAAACTCCTTGCCTATGTCTGCATTTTGGGTTCACATTCAGTATTCCTGCATCAGCCTTTCTGATAAGCGTAACTGAAGCGTAATCAAGAACACTAATACAAACCCTCATTCAATAAGTTTCTTGTGTTAAAATGCCACTGTGGCCCAAAACATGTGCAAAATACATGAAATATTCTAGCTTTCCCTTAAGATCTTGTACTCAGTGAACACATCTTGTACTGACACAGAAACATGTGTTGTAGCATTTGTGAGTCATACTTTATTTTCAAATTGTGCAAAAAATATAGAACCCATCCTACACCTGTATAAAAACAAGACAATCAAAATTAATTTACAAATTTTAATGATATCTTACTGCATAATGGATTATCCAAAAACAAGAAATCATAGTATTTACATTTCCCATAAAATTCCCATATAGAAAAGACCTAAATGCCTAGCGTAGCGATAGGACTGAGGTAGAATAAAGAGATAAAGTTGAAATATGCTTGAAGGAAATTATTTTGGTGAGTCAGATTTTTCAGGCCAGGTATCTGTGACATTTTTACGGTCTTGCAGCATGTTTGTAACCTCAAGGAAACTGACAGGGCGGCAAGGCTTAATGGTACTGTTCTATAATGTTTGTGATGTTATTTAGGACCCTAACTGGACACCCCAGTCCAGCAGCACAAACTGGACATTTGTTTCATTCATTTCCACAAGGGATGCTAACTATGCTAAGTGTATTGTTTTCTGTGCATTTAAGTGACACTTTAGAAACATGTACAGAGAGCAATGAACACAAATTCAATTCATAAATTCAAATCAGGGCTGTACCAGTGGCAATCGCGCCTCAATCCAGTATAGTGATAGACATTACAAGTGAAGTGTCTGTGTCCTGCATGCACTGGATAGTGTTAATTGTTCCAAAGTGCATAAACTGCAGTTTGATGATGATAATCTTTAACATATTCGCACAGTTCAAAATATGGTCTAGTCTCTACACATAAAACTCTATCTGTACCTGAAACATGTAACACATTCATCTGTCTTAGGTGGGGAGAGGACAAATTTAGCATTTTCATACATCTTATTATGGTACAATTTAGACTTTGATTTGGTTTCACAGTCTAAATCTTCAAGAGGAGAAAGCATAGATTATTCAGGTGAGCAGAAACAGGCAATGAAATAAAAAAGAAATCATAATAATGTTAATATATGGTACTCTATTTTTAAAACAAACAAAATATCATATATTCTGTACAGAATGATTAAATACAGTGTGATCAGTATACATTCCTGTGTATGAAAACCAATTTGAATTTGTAAAAAGAACATCAATGTAAACATAATACTTTCTGTAAAACATGTCTAACTCAAAACTTCCAGCACCAGCTGTTCACTGCACCATAATATATAAAAACATTCTGTATTCACAGATTAAGTAAGTATGTCTAAGAAATATACATATCTGGAGTTAAAAGTGAGAAAAAAACAAAAGTCCATCAAAATACAGGACAACAAGTGTCTATCAGTCTGCTGGGACGTTCTGTTTCCACTGAAGGCACAGAGACCAGATTAACAGCCATGATATCCAACCTGTGGGCACTTCCTGCTCTTCAAGAGCAGCTGAGGTGGTCTTTGGACTTCTGAACGGAAGTCTCACTCCCTCACAGCAAAGACTCGGAGAGAGCCTCCATCTGTGTTGCTCTTGCTGCGAAAGACAACACAGAAAACATGTTACATTTCATAACCACTACTACAGATGCAACCACTGTCTACTAAATGTGTTAAAGCGCTATTGTCCTGAATATAAATCCCTTGTATGGGTTAAGCTCCAAAAGCATTGCATCCTCATTGTAACCAAAATAGTCTTTCATTAGACCCTCTGTGCCCCCTAAATGTCCGCTTTGAAAGTGCTCTAGCTTGCAACGCATGCTTTCTGTTAAAAAATGTGGTACTCCCTGTGACAAGAAAACTTCAAGTGTAAAATCAATGGAGTGCACCTTAAGTCAAATAAATACATCTTTTTGCAGAGTGACTGTTTTTCTGATACTTTGAAGTCTGCTTTTTAGTATTGCCCAAGTCCTCCCAGGAGCCAAATCTATTAAAAAGTACACAATCATGGTGTTCACAGCATCTTTGGAAATGGCATGAAATGGCACATTGGCAGTATGACTCATTGTTTCTGTATTGCTGAGTCTGACCTTTTCCAGCTACCACATGTGTTATACTTGATGACTTTGTAATTAGTTCATTAGTGGAGAGACCTTGAAGCTCTGCCATGATCAATAATCACGATATGCCTGTGCGATTGGTATCACATCACAGATAATTGTCCGTATAGGAAAGCACTGAGTAAGTGGCTGACAGCATTTCCATCCTCGGGTAATCAGATAGGCTGTGATTACTTCCCCAGCAACAGGGAATCCAGTCCAAATTGCCCACCCTGCCCTGATATTGGTACATGGCACGGACTCTCAGCCATTTATTGACCTCCTATCCCAGTGCCCTGAGTGGGGCCTTCTCAGTTCTGCATTACATTTCATAGTATTCAGACTTGGATTGTTTTGGCCATTCAGCACTTTGCACACTCAATTGAAATGCCTGGGTAAAGTAAGCAAAGATCCCATGTGTGGCCCATCCACACACTAAACCACACCATTACTCTTACAACCCCATATGCCAGCAGAACTGGCCACAAGAGCTTCCTTGCCTAAGCTTAGTCCACTGGAGTCAGCCACAGACATGAGAGTGATGTGAGAAACATGGCGTGCATGCAGAGAACCCACTAGATGCAGTATTACAGGAGACATAAATCAAGGTAGGGTAGAGTGATGAAAAGGCACCTTTCTCAAGCAGATTCTCATGTCAAATTTTACTACAAGTTTCATGTTTTCATTTGAATTGTGTCTCAAGGTTTTCTTACTAAATATCTAATATTAAGGCTAAATATTATTCTGTATCTACCCTGTGTCCACCCACACAGGTGGTCTCAATCTTGCCTAATTAGACCTCTTCATATGACTGTGTAGTTGTGTGCAGATTTGATTCACCTTTTTTATTTTTTTTCACCTTTCACCTTTTTTTTTATTTTTTTTCTTGCAAACACTATGTATTATGCCATTATTCAGGAATCTGAATAACTACCACACCATACATGACTCTTCTGAGACATTGGCGGTTAACGTGTTGCACTCCTCAGCATTCAACGTGTGTTTTCAGGATGCATTTGGGATGTTTTCACAAACTGTGTTTTAGTTTTCCCACAGTGGCAGATTTGTAAGATGCTTGTACGTGTGTTATTAGTGAAAACTAATTCCCAAACCTCCTCTAGCTTTAATACTTAACTGATAGCTTTCATTACAACAAAAGAGGCTTTGTAGTTTTGCAGCTGCTTGTTGATGGAAGCTGTCACATACTATGTCTAAACATGTATGGACAAAAGCTTAAAATCTCCAAACCTAAATGAGCCAAATCTGAAAATATAGATTTCTGGAACTCAGAATCACTATCTCTAATGTCACAATGGTAACCTAAAACTATTTGACATGATGCCTGACCCATTTATTTACTTTGTTCATTTTTGTTATTTATTTGTTATATATATTTACAGTTTGTTTGTTTTTAAGTTGACCACAAAAGATTTCGTAGTACCTCTCAGACTGGATGCCATTTTTCAGGACTCCAACATAGTTCTTTCTCTTGTCCAGTGGCAGAACATCCACCAAACCGCCGTCTGCTTTGATTACCCCTGCATGGATGGCTGCTTTACAAATACTGGAGCTCTGTGAAGAGAAAGTGTGGCAAAGAGGACAAATGCTTTTACAAGATGTTAACTTTGTTTATGAAATACAGTACAAAATGTTTTGCAGTAATTCACTGACACACAAGCACAGTTACACACACGCAAGCATTTGTTTCGCAGTCTGAGCCAACACAACAGACCATAAGCTCTTATCAACAGTCTGAAGCAGAATCATTCATTCCTAGTCAAAACACAAATCACACTGTCCACACACCCCTCCAACATTTCTAACCAGATGGTTTATGTCTTGTATTTAACCAACATCCAGCCTCTACACCAATGAAGAAACACATTTAGGTGCCTGAGATTGCAAAACATTCTTGGGCATACTTGCTATGAGCCACACTGTTGCCTTATTTTTTGAGACATAAAAGTTCAAGATCTCTTGGGAACTATGATCTGTGTCCAGCCGGACATCAGCTAAGGTCACTTTCATCCATGGTAAAACCCAATTAAACATCACATTGACATCATGTGACTGTGCCAATTGACAACTCCAAAATGATCCACAAGAGTGACATGAATACTAACAAACTGTGCATCTGATATGCTTAGTTTGGAGGGTACTTTACAATGACTAATCTACTCGTGATTTGATCATGAACATGATTTATGTGACTTCTGAGTTATGATATAAACCAGTTTTCTATGTCTCTTACCGCTGAGACACAGGCACTCACTATAAGATAATGCTTGAATAAACCTCAGAGTGGTCAGGCATGGTAATACATCCCTGGAAGTCTCTGGCTTATCTCACCATTACTCCATGAGCTATATTCATACAGTGTTTCAATAGTTTTTTAAAGATACCATGCATCACCAGGCGTGCAAAGTCACTCTAACTTAACCATGCTGCAGATCCAAATATCCATTCCTTTCTTTCTGAACTTATAGCACATAAATACATTTTAAAAAGAGCACATAAATGCAGGAACCTAGTGACTTACATCTGTGTAGACGTTGTTTCCAATCACAGGTGACCAATAAGACGGCTGAGTCTTGCAGCCGGCTGGACAGACAATTCTAAGAAACAAATAGGACATTAGTATGAATTTGCAGCAACAGATAAATGTTATATTTATGGAAATAAAACCTTACTTTAACACCCCCTATTTAGCATTTAAAAATGTTTCATAACACACTATACTAGGGTTGTAAGAAGTTATAAGGACATTTTAAGTATTTAGTAATGTACAGTATATGAGGACATATTTTATATTTTATAATATTACATTAGTGTTTTACTATATTGTCATTCATTATCTGTTCATATACCAGCATCCATGTTATAGTTGTTGACAAATACTTTAATAAACACACTGCATATAGCTATATTATAGCTGCTTAAAATGGGGTATATGGGGTGTTAAAGTGAAGGGTTAACTAGGAATGTGTCTTTGTTGGATACATGTATAGATATTTCATGTTTTAGAGAATGATAAGATGGCATCTGTGAGAAGGCACCTTGGACAGTGTGAGTAGGGCTTTTTGAAAGGGCAGATTTCAGCCACTGTGGTGTAGCAGTCAACAGTCATTTCTGTCACAGAGAGAGAAGTCATATATAACACTTAACATGTCTAATATGTGTTGGCTGACTGTGTGAATCTACATGCAATCATGACTCAAACTTCTTCTTAAAAACAGCGCTTTACTTACCTTCCACTCGAGCCACCACAAAGGCATTCCCGGGTTTATGTTTACTGTAAAAGACAGCGAAGAGTTTAGAAATAAGGAAAATAAAAAGGCTCTCAGGAAAATCCATTATTGCACACACATTTCCCTGCTTCTGTGAATCACAAATGTGTTGCATCAGCAAATGCAATTGCAACATATTAGGGAAATTTTGGGTGAATTTTGGGGAAATTAGGCTGACCATATATATCTACCTGAATGACTCAATGCCATTCTTTGTGACTCTGACAAAGAATGGTAACTTGTCACTCCTTGTGACGTCGACCAGTCCTCCATTGTTGTCAATGACACCAAAATGGATAGCAGCTCGGCAAATACTTGATTGCTGAAACAATACAAATGAACATTTAAAAACATGAATTTACAGTATAAATTGTTGCATGATGCAAGATGTTAGGTAGACTCACCACATCGTAAAAGACATTTCCCCAGACTTTCCCTTTCTTATTCAGACAATTAGCGGGACAATTATATCTGCGGAGTCAGAAAATGAGTTAAGAGTGAGTTAATGTTGGAGAGTAAGTGTATGGTAAAGACAATGAATGAGACATAAACATCCCAAAAATAACCTGACCTGTTGCAGGCTGCACCTCTACACTTATCTCGCAGTCTAGTCTCGCACTTGATGTTTTGAGCTGCAAAAACAAGACAGACAACTTGTAAAGAACTATACAAAACATGACATATTAAAGTTATTTTTGATCATTCCTTTAGCTACCGAGATAGGTGTTGCTGGGAGTCTTTGAAGATGGCATCTTGGGTGTGGGGGAGTTAGGAGTGGAGGGTTTGGACACTGGTTTCTTCGGAACAGATGGTTTAGGTTTGGGGGCAGGTTTGGCGGTGGTACGAGGTAGCAGTGGAACCTGAGGCTTCTCCACCTCATTCATGTCCTCTGTCTCTGAGCGCTGAGAGTCTACAGATGGATGAACATTAGATTCAGCTGGCCAACATGTTTAATGTTAACATATTTGAATGAAAACTATGTGGATTTGCTCACCTTTGTAGCACAGGTTATTCCTACATCCTCCTCCATAGCTGGGAGGGCACTGAGAACATGGGCGACCATGCTGGTATGGAGCCTCACCGATCCAGTTTCCCCTGCAGAAGTGAACAGTGGACAGCTTGACTAAGGTGGAAATGAGTCATCAGTCAAGCATCACTAGGCACATGGCTGTGTAATTACTTCAGCACTCTTTGTCCAACTCTCCTAATAGTCATTAATCCCACAAACTAATAAAAATGCTCCTTGTTGTCTCTCAGGCAGTTACATCCTGTGGGCTGTCTGGAAAACAAGCGCCTGCTCTGCTCTTGTTTTTCTTTCCCCGTGCTTCATTATTATTTTTCTATTCTGACTTGTGGAGGAATTTTAATGGCCCCAATATGTCATAAAAACATCTCAGACAACTAGCGCTACATATGTGCAGAACAGCTATAGTACACACACTGTAGCATTTGCCCCAGCATTGTAAGGAGGAAGAATGTAAACAAGAGTCAAGAGAGAAGAAGTGTTGATGAACAGTGAAACATGGAGGAATGTTGATCTTACTTTGGGGAATAGTTGCACACAAGGTAAACGGAGTTCTCCCATATTTCTCCCCACACGTTCATCCTTGGACACATATGCACAGCACAGCCCACTCTGGTAGTGGTTGCCCAGACCATCTGTAAAGAGGGAAATAAAAGAATGGTTAGTACAAACAATTGCTGAATGGACAGACACACAGCAGAGTAAACTATTGAGCTTGCAGCCTAGATTTCCTGCCTCACATTTCTCACTGCCCATGGTTCAGTCATTCATTCCAGAGGAAGCAACTGGATAGGCAGTCACGATTAATGGGGCCACTGGGACTTCCAGGAGTCCCAGGTTTGTTTTTCTGCCCCAGTCAGATGCACATCCTGTGTGAACCCAGTTTACCCTCTGTGACCTCTGCAATCATGATCATTTTAATCATCCTGTTAGAAGTGGAAAAAATGGCATGATTTCTTAATATCTTAGTTCTGATGAAACAGAAGTCAGTGTAGGCCCAAAACTGTCCAAGGTCAAATAAAATGCCTTATTAAACAGAAAGCTGCTGCAGTGGTGTTACAGATGAATGATGTGCCATTTGACGGCAAATACAACACAGCATGTTCCATAACTCCTCCTCACTTTCCTCCCCAACTCAGAAACATGTGCACTCTCCCACCTCAGGAATGTTCATCTTTTTTTCCTGGTACAGTTAGAGGCCACTGGAAGTAGTGAGTCAGCAGACTGGCGTGTGCTGAGTGATGGTAGTTCAGTTCAGTGTGCTCTTCACTCCAGAGGTTTAAGCATTTCTCTGTACAGGTAGTTATGGCGTATGACTGGCTGGACTGCAGATACATCAGAACTTCCCACAAATGAAAGACAGAGACAAGGCAGTGATGCTCAGTTTTAGACCTGTCTCTGCTGTCTGCAGCATCTTCAAAAGAATCCAGGTCAAGCAGTGAGAGGTGTCTGGTGTGTATGGAAATGACTACCAGATGGCAGTGATCAGGTTTCAGGGTGAAGGCAGAGGGAGGAGTCTGAATGTGTCTGTAAACTCATCCCAGCAGCTACAAAGTGAAGTCTGGGGGAAGAGGAGGCCAGCTCAGCCTTTTCTGTTTCCTTTTGATTGATTTCTTAATTTTTTCACCCACTCTTCAACTCTTCAACCCCTCTGTTCCATTATTTGCATCAGACTTTTGATCAATCCTCCTAACATCCTTGTTTTCACTGTCTGCAAGTTACTATATACATGCCTGTCATTTAACCCCGCAGTCTCCCCACACCTCTGCCCATAAAGACTGTGAAATGCCATACAGGGTGCACACCACATGTTGTATTCTAATATTACCCTGCATCACCTGTCAAGTGACATATGTTCCACATTACAGATAAAAGAAGGCACATGACCTGATACTAAACAGATTGTATCATAAATATACTAGAAATGACAATATATGGTTCAAAGGGAAGTTGAAAAATATAATTCAATTTAAAATGAAACTTACCCAGTTAAGAGTAAGCTTATAACTCACTGTCAAGTGCTTTGTTAGAGGAGTACTCCACTGATTTAGCATTGCACACCTATAAAACTGATGCAGCTGAACCAGAAATACTGTCATTTTATTCCAGGCATTCTTCTTCCTTCTGTCAAAACCAAGGCGCCTACAATACCCACAAGGTAACTCGACCACTGGCAGTTCGGTCGGAGAATCGTGTTTTTTAAGTAGTAGCAGCTAGCCTCAAGCAGAAATGTGGAGTGGGCAACAAATGTTTGTAACTTCACTTCTTGCTCCACACTCCACACCCCCAGATTTTTTTCATCTTCAGCCCCAAACAGCGCTGACTCAACGCTTTATACTTGTTTTTTCCATATTTGGTATCACTCTGCAACATATTTTGATGTGTAGAATTAGTGGAGTTCCCCTTTAACCTATCTCAAAATGTTCTCCTGAACTCTTTCCCATTAACTTCCCCTGCACTTATTTTTTTTAAGTTCATCTCACCTGGGTGTAATGGGTGCACATGGGACCAGAGCAGCGTTCTGGACACCAGGGATTGCACTCATGTGGGTAGGGATAGGTGTAGTATTGCGACTCATCATACCAGGTCTGGACGTGAAAGGCAGGAGAGCGGTACCTGTAGGGCCCATGCGCACACACACACATACACACAAACAAACACACACAGACGTACAAACAGTAGGCTCAGTCACAGGCAATCCGGGTACCAGGGGCAAAAGGGAAATATCTGAAGGAGCTGCCAGGTGCTTTGGCTACACTTGAGAAACATTGCATTTACCTCCTTGCTACTCCCCCTCCCTTTAGGCCTCAAATGATGAGTCTGACTTTGACCATGCACAACGATAGTCTGTTCCCCTCCATAACAGGGGACATCAAATGAGGTGAAAAAAAAAGAATCAAAGCAAACCTAAACATGGCTGCAAAGCCTAACAAATCAGTTCTAGCTCTTATTATAAACATCTCTTTTTAAGGTATTGAAAAGTGCTGAGCTGGAGAGTAGAGGGGGAGTGGGAAAAAAGGACTGCACATCAGGGTTTGCTGGCACAGGAAGAAAAGAAGGGAATAGGGAGGGAGGAAAGGGGCTATGAGAATGAGAGCAGATTCCTGGAAGGGCACCTGCTGCGATAGCCATACACACAGAGGCCTACTGTGTCTGGTGTCTACTCGTTCACACGAACATCAACCTTCATGCGGTAGCAGTGACCAGTACTACCCATGCTTGTGCTTCACACATGCCAAATGGACCAATATTTCTTTTAAAGGAGCAGATCAGTTCAACTGATTTTGACTAGCTGTATTTCCTGCTGCCAAATGACATTCATCACTGTAGTTTACAGGAAACAACTTCCTCTCGTAACAATGCAACGGCTCAGTAAATACTTACAGTAATAAAAAAAAGAAGAACTATGTTTATATGCCATGCTAAGACTGTGAAAGAATAACTCTGTACTATTGTTGTGTAAAGGGTTATCCTGTCTACTATTGTGTTGCTCATTTTTGGGTACCTACCAAAAATCTGTACGTCTTGTGTATAGAAAACTACCAAAGTACCAGAAGTTGGCGTCCAGTGTCAGATTTGTAATGCCTTATTCTGCAGGTGTTTACTGATTTGAATCATAATTTTGCCAATTTTATTGTTTTATTTGGTATTTGTGCTGCTGCTCGTGTTGAGACAACATTTCACATTTGAGAACTTCAGCGTCTTTTACCACTTTGTAATAAGTCACGCTTTATAGTTTATAAGTTGTAACTAATGGCTTTATAAATGTTTATTTAATAATTGCTAATGCTTCATATTAGTTATAAGCTGTTATAAGAACATATTTTGGGCTGCCAGGTTGTGAACAAGACTAAGGGTCTACACCATGCTAGTGGATCCGTAACGCTGAACATGGTCACAGCCCTGTTGTGAGCTAAATGCTAACATTAACATGCTAATAGGGTTACAGTGAAAATGCTAACATGCAGATGCTAAGCAGGTATAATGTTTACCATGTTTCCCATCCTAGTTTAGTGTATTAGCATGCTAACATTTCCTATGTACACTATGTACAGTTGAGGCTGATGGGAATGTCATTAGTTTTGCAGATAAACCGAAAATACTGCTAGCATTTCTTTTTTTTGCCTTATGCTTAAAATAGCTTACCAACTATGTGTGTTATGGCATCTCACCTTCCCCAGTGAACAGCCAGGTTTTGTCCAATAGACATGAGCAGGTCCTGAGGTCCATGATCCCATTGACACTCCTGTGACCACTGAGTGGCAGACCGCTCCAACTCATCATCCCAAACCTGTGCACACAAAGTAAAACAAGTTTCTCACAAGGAATTCCCTTATTTTATGGGAAGACGTCATATTGTTCACCTGCAGCGTGTAAATTATTATAATCACACATCACCACATCTTGTTCTGACTCAGTAGATACCAAACCGCAACCTGTTCAAGGCTTCTGCTGTTGCACTTCCTTCCTTCCAAATGAGCTGAAAGTGAGCTGGATACAAGTACAACATTAACCTTAGACGTTGACATTTGACTGAAGCAGCTGGCGCCTGGCCCTGGTCCACTACAAATCTCCAGCAATCACAGCTGAATTATCCACATTTCCTGAGTGGGTTTCTTTACAGTGGTGGAGAGGAGGGTGGAAAGCGGAGAAGACACCTGACTCCCACTGTGGAAGAGGGGCGCTATGAAGGGAGAACTGCATACAGCCTGACCCCTCAAAGCACATCTCCTCAGTAAATTTCCAGCCTTCTGGTGG
>NC_060169.1:19251462-19262661 GCF_021292245.1 Micropterus dolomieu
GACTGTGAAAGAATAACTCTGTACTATTGTTGTGTAAAGGGTTATCCTGTCTACTATTGTGTTGCTCATTTTTGGGTACCTACCAAAAATCTGTACGTCTTGTGTATAGAAAACTACCAAAGTACCAGAAGTTGGCGTCCAGTGTCAGATTTGTAATGCCTTATTCTGCAGGTGTTTACTGATTTGAATCATAATTTTGCCAATTTTATTGTTTTATTTGGTATTTGTGCTGCTGCTCGTGTTGAGACAACATTTCACATTTGAGAACTTCAGCGTCTTTTACCACTTTGTAATAAGTCACGCTTTATAGTTTATAAGTTGTAACTAATGGCTTTATAAATGTTTATTTAATAATTGCTAATGCTTCATATTAGTTATAAGCTGTTATAAGAACATATTTTGGGCTGCCAGGTTGTGAACAAGACTAAGGGTCTACACCATGCTAGTGGATCCGTAACGCTGAACATGGTCACAGCCCTGTTGTGAGCTAAATGCTAACATTAACATGCTAATAGGGTTACAGTGAAAATGCTAACATGCAGATGCTAAGCAGGTATAATGTTTACCATGTTTCCCATCCTAGTTTAGTGTATTAGCATGCTAACATTTCCTATGTACACTATGTACAGTTGAGGCTGATGGGAATGTCATTAGTTTTGCAGATAAACCGAAAATACTGCTAGCATTTCTTTTTTTTGCCTTATGCTTAAAATAGCTTACCAACTATGTGTGTTATGGCATCTCACCTTCCCCAGTGAACAGCCAGGTTTTGTCCAATAGACATGAGCAGGTCCTGAGGTCCATGATCCCATTGACACTCCTGTGACCACTGAGTGGCAGACCGCTCCAACTCATCATCCCAAACCTGTGCACACAAAGTAAAACAAGTTTCTCACAAGGAATTCCCTTATTTTATGGGAAGACGTCATATTGTTCACCTGCAGCGTGTAAATTATTATAATCACACATCACCACATCTTGTTCTGACTCAGTAGATACCAAACCGCAACCTGTTCAAGGCTTCTGCTGTTGCACTTCCTTCCTTCCAAATGAGCTGAAAGTGAGCTGGATACAAGTACAACATTAACCTTAGACGTTGACATTTGACTGAAGCAGCTGGCGCCTGGCCCTGGTCCACTACAAATCTCCAGCAATCACAGCTGAATTATCCACATTTCCTGAGTGGGTTTCTTTACAGTGGTGGAGAGGAGGGTGGAAAGCGGAGAAGACACCTGACTCCCACTGTGGAAGAGGGGCGCTATGAAGGGAGAACTGCATACAGCCTGACCCCTCAAAGCACATCTCCTCAGTAAATTTCCAGCCTTCTGGTGGTCGCTAAAACATGCACACACAGACACCACTGTAACCCCAAACACCCATACAGTACACTAACACAAACACACACACTGCCTGTTCGCTGGAATTTGAGAGAGCACTGGGCAGAGTAAATCTTCAGACACTTTCCTCCCTGGCTATAACCGCACTCCAGAGACACACAGGCCACCACTGCTTTTCTCAACTTTATGGACCTTGTGGTTTTTAATAGTCATCTCAAAAAGAATCCCTCTCCCACTTTACCCATTGATGTGCCACGTCATCCCATCGTTTTCCTCTCTCTAGCCTTATTCTCTCTGTCCTGCTTTGACCCTCCCTCACTCTCCTGTCTTCTCCAGAGCTGAGCTGTTTGCAGGTAGGACAGAGTCAGCATTATTATCCTCCTTGTAAAAGAGCAGCGCAGCAGGCTGCCAATAGCTCACCATCATTACTCCATGTTTCCAGCAGAGAGAAAAGGTTGTTTTTATTACACCACTTTTCTAGGCAGAATAAAAGATCAAATCCTAATTACAAGCCTCATTCCAGAGCTCAGTGTTGCTGACACATTCAAATTAAGTTCTATGTCAGATTAAGCCAAAGATTAAACTTGATAACTTTTAATTATCTGTGTTGATTGAAGAATAATAGCGAAATAGGGGGGTAATGGGACATGTCTCACCATGTACTCCATGTTTGAGGCTGTGGGGTAGACGCTGCCCCTCAGCTTGTTGTGCAGCTGGAGGATCTCCTCACGGTCAGACCAGCGGATGGCTCTTCGGGTCCTATTGCCAGGTGCGTTGCTGGTGCCATTCTGATCCGCTTCCTCCTCGTAGCGGCTCAGCAGCTGCCTGAGCTCCTTGGAATCAGGCAGGAAGAGTGAAGCTGAGTCCCTGATGCACAACAGCAGGAGGGAGAGACAGAGGGAGAGGACATGGATCCAGGTCATGGCAGCGCTGGTCATTCTGACACTTCAGCCGTCTGGGTTGGACTTTCAGACTACAGTAGACAGCGGACTGTGTGTGAGCCCGCTCCTTAGAGTTCCAGACACCTGCAGAGAGAAAACATTTAATGAGTCTTTCCCCACCGTTTAAGGCAACAGAGTACATTTTACAAACTATGGGCATGCAGATTACTAAACTAACTAAGAAAACAGAAACAATTTCCATCAGTATCTGTCACCTGCCTCTCTTTGTTGTTGTTCTGATACAGCTGGAATAAAATATTGATTAGGAAATATATAATTTTTCATTCTTTCCCTTGTATTGTGTTACAGAATAGCTGGTGCTGGCAAAGAATCTCTTGTGATGCCGAGGCATAGTAACCTTAACTCTGGACTTTTTACCCTCAGTGGTTCTGCTTTCTGTCAGTTCAGACTTTTGCCAGTTTATGGCCGTTACACAAAAACTGTTACTAGGGTATCAGGCACACTAATAGCATCTGATGCAATCCAGTACAACTGCCCTGCAATAAGTCCTGCCTTTGAGAGGCTTTGAATGTTCAGTTGTTGTTTACACTGAGGTGTTAAGTATTCATGGGTTCTGTCATTTCTGAGGCTGTCCCCTGATATCTGAATGTAATATGATCCGATACAACACCCCCTTACAATAACTAAAGCATCGATAATGACCATAGAGTTAAATCAACTCCTTTCTGATACAATGTGAAAAAAGCAGATCATGTAAACTTGCAGAGCTGTTGTACTGGATTGAAAAAGATTGTACAAACAAACTTGTTACTCATATTGGTATATGATCAAATCAAGCTTTTTTGATAGCTAGTTTTGAAGTTATAAAAGACATTAAAAAAGATTATTGTCTCATTTCATTACATTGTGCATCACACAACTGGCTAATAATTGTGACTTCATATTGTTACATTATCATTTTGTGGGTGACCCTTTTGTAATTACCAACCCCAATTTCTTCATGTTTTTTATTGCCTTATTTTGAACCGCTTCACTTATTTCCGCCTTTTACCAACCGGTTAGCTTCTGCATCCAAAAGATAAAGTCTGTCTAAATTTGAGCAATCACCCAGTAATAAAATAGCTTTGTCAGTAAATATAACACTGACTTTGCTTTGTAAGTATACTGAATGCTATCCACCTCTCCTTGTCTTCTGACTCTCTCCTGATTATTTTCTAATCAAACTGAGTGGCAGGATTGGACACTGAGGAAGGAGACCTGAGTTCAGCTTAATGATCCTTAACCCAGCTGAACCATGTTTGAGCTAAACACTGCATTCCTGCCACATCCAGGGGCAATGTTCTGTAACTGACCCTGCGTCTGACCTCCCTCTGGAAGCGAACAAGCAAGAGGGTTGACGTCCAAGATTAGAGCTAAACAAAATATCACAAGCTTTTATAAAGAGGCAAGAGCAGCCAGTCAGTGTGATCAGAGAAGAAAGAAAAAATAAAACAAGCTCTAAGTCGCACTGGTTCTTATCCTTGAATCCCTTCACATCTTTCCCTCTGGCTGAAAAGGCGGCTTGAGGTCTGGCACTGGCTCTGCGTCAACATGCTGTGCCAGCTCCGGGCACTGTGAGCCAGCGGGCAGCTCAGACACCACACCCTTCTCCTCTCCCTGTGCCCCGTTTTCACACTGAAGCTCTACCAGCTTCTCTGTCTGGGCCCTTCTCATGGCTCTCATGAATTTTATACCAGAGTGACAGACAGCACAAGACTTGGACACACGTACATATCCACATCTGGTCTCTGAGTCCTCTGAAGAGGGACTGACCTCCTCTCCGCATCACCACCAGGTTGAATGTAAACACTCTTGTCACAATATAAATTGTCTGATTTATTAACTATTGTCATAGATGCTTGCTCACTTTGTCATGCCAGGGCCATATTAAAAGATTCTTTTATTTCACAAAAAAATTGCACCTCTAGCTCAAAAAAAAGATTTTGGGTGAACCATGGATTTTTTATTGTACTGATAACTTAAAATCCAGGAATACATTTTAAAATAGTTTTCTACTTTGCCCTTAAGCCTACTCCCTGCATATAATATTTTCCATCCTGGTAGCAACTGCTCTCCAATTGACGTTTCCTCAGTGAGGCTGCAGACTCACAATGAATGGCAGTGTCTTGCCAACAGCCTCTTTTACTGTGGCATAGTTTGTAACCCAAAACTGACATATCACAGTTGTTAGTGTCATAAGTTAATTTTGTCATACTGAATAAATCAATTCATCTGAAAAAATAAAATAGACTTATGAAGAAACATTTACCATAATTCACACAACATTTTGTCAGCCATAAAGTGTATGGCCTGCAAATCGACCAGGTACATAGTTCATCATCTTTTTTTTTTGGAGGCTGCAAAATATAGTATAATACATTTGAGAATTGACAGATCTAAAACCCCTGCTCTACCACAGCATACCTGAAAGCTATAATTTGCAAATAAATGTGTATAATATGTCGCTCACCTCTGTCTCTATTACTTATCAGTTGCTTGAATATCTCAGAGCAGTTTCCTCTGCGCGCTGGAGAGCTGTGTTATTCCCTTGTGAGAGGACCAGGCTGCTGCTTGCTGGCGGTGTTCCTGAGCTGTGTAACTCCTGAGCAGCCCAGAGTGCCTTATATAGAGAAGGAGACCCCTCAGGACCAGAGGAAAAAATGACTGTCTCTCCTCACTCCCCCACACTCGCCAGCCTCCTGAAGAAGGCTATATTCTTGGCAAAGAGCGCGCAGAGTGCGCACGCTAACGAGCAGCCTGATGTCAGGAAGAAAACTACAAACATTGTAAATCAGCGGGCTGTCAGACGAGTCAGCGGCAGGCAGTTAGATCGCAATCTCTGAATCACGTTGTGGTGACAGTTATTACCCAGATATGTACCTTCAAGAATAGCTACAGGCACGCGTAAAACATTACAGACTGAACAAGGGCAGCAGTGAACAGGGAGACTAAAACTAAAATCACTCAAACGAAACAAAATGGCTTGATTAATGGTTAATAAATGATTTACTAATGCTTTATACCTTAGTCATAAACAATGTTGGGTTGCCAGGTTGTGAAAACTCCATTGGCTGGAATTGATCAATTCTATTTTGGTAGGCTAATAATGCTTATTTAAATGTTTAGGTAGTCCACCATTTAATGTTCGTGGGTTTCCCGTTCTCCAATAAGCCATTACATCTGCCGTTAAAATTATTAAGTCATTAATTAAGGGCTATAATCGGATGAGGTTAATAACTAGTTTTTGGTCCAGATGTGTCTGCAGCTCTTTTCTGGAAAAAAGTGGTCAAAGGGAGTTTTCACAGTTTGTTGGTTCTTATGAATGGCCTATAACTAACAACAAAGCATTAGTAGATTATTTATTAAATATTAATAAGGCCAGTCAATGCAACTTAAACGACTTCTGTAAAAGGTGCCTTATTATAGGGACCATTTACCATCATAAGTCAAATAAACTTTCTTGTTTTGGGGTGCTCAGACACTAAGTTTCAACATATTTGTTGTAGTTGTGTATTTGTTTGCCATTAATCTCTAACATTTCAGCATCACTGAAATCACTGGTCCAGAACTAAGCAGCCTAATGACTATTCACCGTCACCACTCCACTGTCCCTAAACCAGGTGGGTCAGAAGTCAACCATCCAGGTTTTCATTCTAACATAATGATGCAGCTACACAACAAAAGAATCAGATCTTAAGGCTTTCTTGAGTTGGCTGCACCTGCACTAACAGTACACATCAATTATTCAAACATAAAAATTTTTATACTTTATTTCACTAGTTGCAGGCGTGCTAATCAAATAATATCAGTTTTTGTTGTTTGTCTGGAGCAAAACCTGCAAAGACATTTTACACCCCATATTGGAGTAATTGATCGGTTTTAGGGAATGCGGTATAAAAACATTATTTACCACCCTGCTGTGGACAACTACACATCAACTTTAAATGGATCTTTGGAGTATTAAAACACTTGATTGACACACACATCATTATAGGACAAGTGTGGGGATAAAGAGCAGAAGGGAGCTGGTTCATCATGTCTCACTGTTGTATCTCCTTACTGACCCTGCTGAACCCTCAGATTTTCTTCCCACGAGGGCTCTGCCAGTTTGGCCTCTGCACTCAGTCAAAATACATGTTTAACAGGAAGTCTGGCCCATCATGCATCTGCTTTCCTTCTTAAATGTCCTGCAGAGATGCTAGGAAGGGTAATTATGGTCCGCAGTGAGATGTTCACAGGTGGACACAAGAAAAGAAAAGCTAAAGATCAAGCTCTTGGGTGGACCTCATAGGGATCCATCTATATTATCTATATTACCAAGGACACTTCTGGAAATACTTGGCTTTCCTCAGATAAAAGGGCTTCGCTTTGCTTTTAGTCTTCTTTGTGAGACAATTTATCCTCTGTGCTGTATTTGGGATATCGGACATTTCCTCATTAAAGTAAAATAATTTTCTTCATGGGGTTACAGGGACTGTCATGTACCAGTCCAGAGAAATTGTGATATTTAAGTCTAGTGAATGGAATTTGGATCCATCCAGATGTGTAATGCAGACATGGGGCATTTTCCTGCAACTATATGAAATCGTTATTGGTCAACTACGTTATTGGACTACTACTTATGTGCCTAGTATAACATCTTGCCCATGGACTACAGTTGAAAATTAGCCTGCTGGTTAACACTGGCACATTTACAGTAATGTTGATTAATGTGCACTGTCCTTAAATAAATAAATGAGAAATAAATGAGAAATAAATGAGAAATGAAACTGGGCTTCAGGTGTGTCACTGAGAATCGAGATGGAGACATTACGCTCAGTGTCAGTGCTTGCACTGATGTTTTTTATCACCCAGATGTTATGAGTTTTTCTTTTTTAATATAGAATTGTGGCGGTTGTACTTTTAGTGTCTGTCATACTGTTTCTGCTTTACAGTATGTGCTAAAGTGCAATTGAATAAAATAATTCTGAGGTTTCATATCACTCAGGTTCTACTTACCTTGTAATCAATGATTGACAGGGGCAGGGTCATAGATACTTGTGCAATGTAATGTAAATGTATGGTGGATTGTATGATGTATGTGAGTGTAATGTCCATATGTGTTACTGGTGTTTACTGCAGCCTCATGCGGCACTGATGCCCAAGACAAATTTCCGTCAGGGGACAATAAAGTTGATCTTATCTTATCAGTGACTACACAACAATGCAATCAGATCCTGACGACTGTTTCGAATTGGCTGTAGCTACCTTTTCAAATCAACCATCCAAACATAAACTCATCCAGATGTAGGAAGCAAGTATGAAAGATTACACAATATTACAGCTCATTTTACTCCTTACAAGAAGTTCTGTTTTTGTGTGTTAACACTCAGTTTTAATCATATTCACGATATGACATTCACATGGAACATGAGAAACCATGCTCCGGTTTACATGATCATAATATTACCAAGGTTGCTGATAGCTTATTTCAGTGTTGATTATCTTTACATAATTTTTTATAACGAGGATATTAGTGTACATGTAAAAGCTCACTAAGCACCATCTACAAATACCAGCTTTTTTTAAGCATTACTTATATTCCAAGGTATTGTTAGAGGCTGCAGCTTTATGGTGCTCTAAGATGTTTCTGATTTTAAGAACCATAACCTTAACTTTGAGCCATATTTAGGTAGTTTGCACATGTTCAGTGTGTTGCTATGATTAGTTTTTTTTTTTAATTGTTCCCCCACTAACATTTTTTTTTTCCTCTTTGTGACGCAAGACCAATCCATCCACAAACAGGCACTAATTTATGCTCTGTGAAGCGGTTATTCTTTACAAACTCTTTATTCACATGTATTCAGAGACGTTTAGAAACACAAATTTGGCATTCAACTTAATGGCTTACCTGTATAACTTTTGACAGAAAATCAGAAGCGCATGTTCACCTTGACCTGTTTTGAACTTTTTTGAAGTCCATGATGTGAATGAGTGGATTTTCAGGATTACTGCAGATGCTTTTAATGACAAAACCTCATTCTAAATTTCCTGGTCCCGAGCAGTCCCTTGTGACAAACGTTAGTAATCGTGTAACTCAGACTTGATGTCTGTATTCAAATGTCCAATGGAAGAGGTCCTTTATTCTCAGAAGTGTTCTTTCCTTGGCTACATCAACACAGACATAATTCAAACGGAAACAGAGAACTCACAACTCTGCATTAGTCTCAGTTGAAGACAACAGAAGGATTACACAACTCAAACATAATTTTCTTGTTTACTTTTTGACATGATATAATCTTGAGCAGGTGTGACCCTAGTTTTTCTTTTGAGTTTAAGGGAAACCACCATGTGCGCACGCACACACACACACACACGGCAGGATTGTACTCCATACACAACACCAAGAGAGAGTTTATTTGGACAGATGCTTGTGGAGGTCCTTGAAACTCTGGTTGACATAATGTATACTTTCCTTAGAAACTGCGGAGTGCTTGTGGACCTCTTAACACGTCGCATGAAAGAAGCGGAACAAACTCGAGGAGACTGAATGACATATGGTGTACGATTATAAAAACAAACCAGCAGGCAGATGGTAATGGAACAGGAAATGCACGTAAAATCACTCCTACGAGGATAAAGACGTGACAGAAGGCCAGATTAGTCAATTGTAAGCACATGATAGGACAATGCTGTATATAGGACTCTGTATACTGTTAGTGGTTTGTAACAACTTGAAGGAAGGAAATGGCAGAAATAACTGCCATTTACAGTAGATATAGATGGTAAGTGTCAGTGTGGCAGCCTGAATGGATAAATAAAAAAATAAATATAGACTACTTAAAACATCTTAGTAAAAGGTCTACTAAAGGGATGAACACCATTCTTCCAAAAGATATTCCCACATTTGGTCTAAAAAGTCGGTCCAAAACCTCACATAAGTGCTCAGTTGGGAGATCCAGCGACTGGAAAGACGTGTGATTCAAATCGTTTTCATATTTTAACCATTCAGTAACCCTTCGAGCACCTTGTACAAACATCTGCATTTGTTGTGTTTCTCTGGTGATTTATTCAGGTTTTTCCTTCCGTCACTTATCTGTATTTCTGCCAAGGTGAACCTCCCAACCCTTTTTACCCCCTTAATAAAGCAGTTCCTGACCTGTGTGGATTGCAACCCCTTAAAATGAATCAATGAGATTAAAGTCAAAAAGTAGTAAAATAATTTTTAGTAAGTTATATCAACATAATCATCTTCACTTTCAAATTTATCTTGGTTCACCATTTTGGGCCTACTTAATGGAATTAGATACCAAATCTGCATGCACCAGCCATTAGATGAATCATCTCAAAGCTCAGTTAAGATGTGGTGGTTTCTGCTTGGTTAATGACAGGTTTTAATGGCTGGGTCATTTAAAACACGACTCAACATGGGGCAACACAGTCATAAGTTGGTTATGGGGGTCCTGGGCGTAGAGTCCCTGTGTTTCTCGTTTGCGTGCATGTGGTTTGACTTTGTTGCCCCGAGACAATAATTAATTTTGGTTTACTCATCTCCACCCTGAACAACTATTTCAATCTGTGGCACTTTGATTACCTTAATGGCACAACATGCTCATATTACAGAAAACTGAACATTCTAAAATATGCAACGCACGTTTATCAAACCACTCAAAGTCTCTAAAAGGGCAGCGGGTAGCAGGCTAACATACATACATCATTATTCCTAAAGCACGGCTGAAGGAGACACTGGTGAGTATAGGTGGTCTGTCAGTGGGTGTCCAAACATGTAATTTGCCCTTCAGGCTGTGGTGTGGGGCTGTAAAGTAACACGCTCTTATACTTGCCTTCTGACATTAACAAGGAAAATACAGCGCTTCATTGTAAGGTTGAGAGCAAAGCCACATTTCGGTCGAGGGCCGAGCTATAATAAGGGAGGAATAAACAGTAAGGAATACTAAAAGGGCAGAAAACCCTTACATGGAAAGTTTTTCAATGATGGGTCTGCTTCCCATTAAAGCAAACCGAGGCAAGCTCAGCCTTGGTCCTGAAGAGAGCACTGTGGACAATGAGGCAGCCAGCTAAACCACAGGAGCAGGAGATATAACATACTACAAAAACTACACATAGTATACAGTAAGTTGCCATACAGGATCAAGAGACCAATTAGCAGAGTGCCGTAGACCAAGACGCTGTGGATCTTTTGTTTTGGTTTATTGTGCACATTGTTCTGTAGGCCAGTCCGACTGCAGATGTTTTCAGTATTTACTGTATTATAAGAAAGCCAAGTAGTCTTCTGACTACACTTCATTAGCAAACTGCTTTTTGCACAATCCTTTATTTGAACAATTAACAAAATAGAATGCTGGAGGCTTAAAATGAAAAGACAGTATAGATTTTTGTTTTTAGGTCATTATCCCAACAATTTCCCAGCAGACAATAGTGTTAGGAGCACATACTGAAAAGAGACATTATTGAAGCATTTCACCAGCACATTTCCTGACCAGCCATGAGAGACTGAGATAAAACTATACAACAGAAAACTCAAGGTGTCCGTTCAAAGTCCCAACTCGCAAACATTCTTCAAAAGGTGAAAGAAATATGCAAATCATCAGATGTCACAATTTGTGCAGAAATGACCACAAAGCCAGCAGCACAACTGAACTGTCATTGAAGTTGTGTATGATGAAGATGTTTTGACTTATCTAAACGGCATGGCTCCGTTTCCTGTGCGGAATGAGTTGACAACTGTGACAAGACATAGATACAAGACCTTGGATGGAGAAGGCAAAACAAAGTTATTTATATATATATATATATATATATATATATATATATATATATGTGTATATGTATATATATATGTGTGTGTGTGTGTGTGTTTGTGTGTGTGTATATATATATATATATATATATCAAATATATATATACACATAGATAACACC
>NC_060169.1:19262761-19295052 GCF_021292245.1 Micropterus dolomieu
TTCACATGTATTCAGAGACGTTTAGAAACACAAATTTGGCATTCAACTTAATGGCTTACCTGTATAACTTTTGACAGAAAATCAGAAGCGCATGTTCAGCTTGACCTGTTTTGAACTTTTTTGAAGTCCATGATGTGAATGAGTGGATTTTCAGGATTACTGCAGATGCTTTTAATGACAAAACCTCATTCTAAATTTCCTGGTCCCGAGCAGTCCCTTGTGACAAACGTTAGTAATCGTGTAACTCAGACTTGATGTCTGTATTCAAATGTCCAATGGAAGAGGTCCTTTATTCTCAGAAGTGTTCTTTCCTTGGCTACATCAACACAGACATAATTCAAACGGAAACAGAGAACTCACAACTCTGCATTAGTCTCAGTTGAAGACAACAGAAGGATTACACAACTCAAACATAATTTTCTTGTTTACTTTTTGACATGATATAATCTTGAGCAGGTGTGACCCTAGTTTTTCTTTTGAGTTTAAGGGAAACCACCATGTGCGCACGCACACACACACACACACGGCAGGATTGTACTCCATACACAACACCAAGAGAGAGTTTATTTGGACAGATGCTTGTGGAGGTCCTTGAAACTCTGGTTGACATAATGTATACTTTCCTTAGAAACTGCGGAGTGCTTGTGGACCTCTTAACACGTCGCATGAAAGAAGCGGAACAAACTCGAGGAGACTGAATGACATATGGTGTACGATTATAAAAACAAACCAGCAGGCAGATGGTAATGGAACAGGAAATGCACGTAAAATCACTCCTACGAGGATAAAGACGTGACAGAAGGCCAGATTAGTCAATTGTAAGCACATGATAGGACAATGCTGTATATAGGACTCTGTATACTGTTAGTGGTTTGTAACAACTTGAAGGAAGGAAATGGCAGAAATAACTGCCATTTACAGTAGATATAGATGGTAAGTGTCAGTGTGGCAGCCTGAATGGATAAATAAAAAAATAAATATAGACTACTTAAAACATCTTAGTAAAAGGTCTACTAAAGGGATGAACACCATTCTTCCAAAAGATATTCCCACATTTGGTCTAAAAAGTCGGTCCAAAACCTCACATAAGTGCTCAGTTGGGAGATCCAGCGACTGGAAAGACGTGTGATTCAAATCGTTTTCATATTTTAACCATTCAGTAACCCTTCGAGCACCTTGTACAAACATCTGCATTTGTTGTGTTTCTCTGGTGATTTATTCAGGTTTTTCCTTCCGTCACTTATCTGTATTTCTGCCAAGGTGAACCTCCCAACCCTTTTTACCCCCTTAATAAAGCAGTTCCTGACCTGTGTGGATTGCAACCCCTTAAAATGAATCAATGAGATTAAAGTCAAAAAGTAGTAAAATAATTTTTAGTAAGTTATATCAACATAATCATCTTCACTTTCAAATTTATCTTGGTTCACCATTTTGGGCCTACTTAATGGAATTAGATACCAAATCTGCATGCACCAGCCATTAGATGAATCATCTCAAAGCTCAGTTAAGATGTGGTGGTTTCTGCTTGGTTAATGACAGGTTTTAATGGCTGGGTCATTTAAAACACGACTCAACATGGGGCAACACAGTCATAAGTTGGTTATGGGGGTCCTGGGCGTAGAGTCCCTGTGTTTCTCGTTTGCGTGCATGTGGTTTGACTTTGTTGCCCCGAGACAATAATTAATTTTGGTTTACTCATCTCCACCCTGAACAACTATTTCAATCTGTGGCACTTTGATTACCTTAATGGCACAACATGCTCATATTACAGAAAACTGAACATTCTAAAATATGCAACGCACGTTTATCAAACCACTCAAAGTCTCTAAAAGGGCAGCGGGTAGCAGGCTAACATACATACATCATTATTCCTAAAGCACGGCTGAAGGAGACACTGGTGAGTATAGGTGGTCTGTCAGTGGGTGTCCAAACATGTAATTTGCCCTTCAGGCTGTGGTGTGGGGCTGTAAAGTAACACGCTCTTATACTTGCCTTCTGACATTAACAAGGAAAATACAGCGCTTCATTGTAAGGTTGAGAGCAAAGCCACATTTCGGTCGAGGGCCGAGCTATAATAAGGGAGGAATAAACAGTAAGGAATACTAAAAGGGCAGAAAACCCTTACATGGAAAGTTTTTCAATGATGGGTCTGCTTCCCATTAAAGCAAACCGAGGCAAGCTCAGCCTTGGTCCTGAAGAGAGCACTGTGGACAATGAGGCAGCCAGCTAAACCACAGGAGCAGGAGATATAACATACTACAAAAACTACACATAGTATACAGTAAGTTGCCATACAGGATCAAGAGACCAATTAGCAGAGTGCCGTAGACCAAGACGCTGTGGATCTTTTGTTTTGGTTTATTGTGCACATTGTTCTGTAGGCCAGTCCGACTGCAGATGTTTTCAGTATTTACTGTATTATAAGAAAGCCAAGTAGTCTTCTGACTACACTTCATTAGCAAACTGCTTTTTGCACAATCCTTTATTTGAACAATTAACAAAATAGAATGCTGGAGGCTTAAAATGAAAAGACAGTATAGATTTTTGTTTTTAGGTCATTATCCCAACAATTTCCCAGCAGACAATAGTGTTAGGAGCACATACTTAAAAGAGACATTATTGAAGCATTTCACCAGCACATTTCCTGACCAGCCATGAGAGACTGAGATAAAACTATACAACAGAAAACTCAAGGTGTCCGTTCAAAGTCCCAACTCGCAAACATTCTTCAAAAGGTGAAAGAAATATGCAAATCATCAGATGTCACAATTTGTGCAGAAATGACCACAAAGCCAGCAGCACAACTGAACTGTCATTGAAGTTGTGTATGATGAAGATGTTTTGACTTATCTAAACGGCATGGCTCCGTTTCCTGTGCGGAATGAGTTGACAACTGTGACAAGACATAGATACAAGACCTTGGATGGAGAAGGCAAAACAAAGTTATTTATATATATATATATATATATATATATATATATATATATATTTTCTAATTAAAAGGAAAGGCAATAGGGCCTATATAATGTTGTCCTTTGGTTTATCTGGGAAAGGTTTCTGACTTTGAAACCTGCAAGACAAAGTCAATTGAGACTGTGCACCACATAATGATGTTACATCACATGGTAGCCAAAAGTAATTCAAATCTAATGTGTCATTGTGTAATTATGGTAAAAATCTGACGTACATTATTTTATATTGAAACTAATCAGTCCTCATGAACTTACAGTGAAGTACTGTCAGATACTGTGTTAAATTAAGATAAATACTTGCGCTACCAAAATATAAGAAAATGTTATCACACTGCACCACGTTTTTGATATGAAGCAGGAAAATGTGAGACAACCACCTTCTCTCCTGCGTACCTTGTTTTAACTGATAGACACTGTCTGAAGAAGTGGAGTCTGTATGAGACAAAAAGGACGATTCTCTGGATAAAAGTACACAAGCCTAAATCGTGTAGAAATACTTCAGTGGATTCAATTTTGTGAAGTGTTAATACTGAGATTCTGATTCTGTGGTTGGAATGAAATGGGTCTGGAGGGAAAAAAAAAAAAAAAAGGGAAAAAAAAGACAAAATGGAAATAAATATCAAGCAAAGAACTAGTTCAATTTTATTCATTGTTGTGCTTTAGCCTGTGTAATTTCTTTTCAAACACCAATTCAAATGCAAGCGTGTTTTTCGGAAGGGAGCGAGAGCATGGGGACATTCAAGAAATGATCGATGACGAAAAAACAGAAAACAAAACAATCTAACATCGTTTAGTAACTCAAACACAAATCATCACAATCAATGAATGATCCAAAAATCAATATCTCCGACAAAAGCAAACACTACCTCCTTTTGTGCACATGTCCAGGGGTCTTTATGCAGAGCTTAGCACAGATGTAGTCCCACTCCCCCCTCAACACTTTCCCTCGACTAGGAGGAAATGCTGAGCCACAAAAGAGTAAATACATAGGTGTCAGGTACATTCTCCTAACTCTTCACAGACATTAGACTTGCTGCTGGCGCCTGATTAGGGTTAGACTTGTACACTGAGTGGAAAAACATCACACACTGAACCTAAGGCAGCCCCCGCTTTCTGCTGAGTTGGGGGGGTAAGAGGGGTGGTGTGGCTCAAAACTACACTGATAAGCCACCTATACACAGGTGGAACCTTTAGACAAGTAAACACACAAAAAAAGAGAATGGATAGAGAAGGAAATGTTCAAAGTAAACAAGGGCAGGTTTTGCAGTGGAATCCATCTTGATTGGTTGCCATCTCTCCAGTGCAAGAACTGAGTCTTAAAACTAGCGCAGTCCTTCAGGACCCAAACAAGTTTTCAATTAGCTACATTTTTTATTTTTTGTTGTTTTTCCTTTCTTTTTTTACATTTTAATCTAAATATTTGCAAAATATGCAGTTGCCTGTCATATTGTAATCATCGATCAGTTTATACTTTGTGCACAGAAGCTTATTTGTTATTAAATTCTAAAGCGCGTAACTTATTTATTTATTTTTTTTTAAGATAATCTTTCTAAACCTAAACCCAGATACCGTAACAAGGATCTCAAACAAGGAAGCTGTTCAGTTCCCATTCAATGTACCACCTGTCTTTTCTTTCCCGTTTTTGATGGCTCAAGTTGTACCTAGATTTAAAAGCATCATAAAAGTGAGAAAATGGAGGAGGAGGAGTTGTTGGTGGTGGAGAGGAGAAGATGATGATCTGGCCTTGGGAGGAGAGACTCATGACAATGCTGGTGTGCTGGGCCTTTTCAATGCACTAGGGCAAATTCAAATAGGCTTTTAAACGGTTGCAAATTCATTAGGCCAACAGTTCTCCTTTACTAAAAGGCAAACACTGATATTTCTGGGTCATTTCCTTAAAAAGGTAATTCAAACAAGAGAAATTACCCCAGCGGTTCACTTGCAGCCTGTGGTAGATAGTTCTTCCTGTGTGTGAGTCCACTGTTTGCTATCTGAGCCAAGCTGTGGGCTCAGCCAGAGGTGAGTCTCGGGTCCTACCCTGTAACCCCAACCCCCACCTCTGTCTTTTCAAAAGTCCTTCCTTGCTGCTTTAAAAGTAAAACAAAAAACAGGACAAAAATTTTTTTAAAATAAAAACAGCAGTGGTGCACAGAGAAGAGATAGCAGTCACAGGTAAATCTTTGTGAAAGCAGCTTGTTTCTCTTCTTCCAAACAGAAAAAAGAGACAAGGAAAAAGGTGTTGGAAAAGCTGGTTCTCAGGAAAGCGGGGAGACAGGAGGGAAGAAGAGGAAAATCTTGCAAGAGAACAAGTTGGGCAGTGTTCCTGTTCATTAGTTTGGTGTGTGTTTGTGTCATGTGTAGATGTACTGTACTGTCAACAAGTGCATTTTGAGCATGTATGTTTTTTTTGTGTGCGTGTTTGTGAATATATTCATGTGTTCTTGCATGTATGCTGGGATGTATATGTGTGTGTCTACAGCAGGTCGACGCGGCGGTAGTACAGCAGGTAGGCGGTGCGCTCTGTAGTCTGCTTCACCACCTGGTACTGGTTGATGACCTTCACTGTTTGGTCGTCAATGCGCAGCCAGCCGTTAAGACCAATGTGGAAGACATCCGTGGTGTAGTGACCGCCTGTCGCACTGTTCCCATGGTGATAGACAACTGGTTATGGAGAAAACAAGATATTAGAAGAAATGTCAGATATTTTATCCAATTCATCTCAACTTACTCTTTTATGACTTCAATGTTTTTACTGTAGAGAAGTTTAGCCTAAAAGTTTATACTATCACTGTCTGAACTTACCGTTTTAATGTTTCTATAAACCAAATTAAAATAAAAATGCTTTCCTACATTGAGACACGTTTCAAAGGGTAATTCCCTATTTGTACATGAGAACAAGATCTTGTAAGATGCAAGATCTGATCCCACAATTCATTATATGCTGTGGTTCAAAGGGTGTCGCTAATTTGCTGGTAATGCCTTTGCCTTCTCATCCCTAAATTAACTTTTAAAAAGCTCACTGATCTCAATTGTGGGACTGAAATAGCACTCAAGATGGTTGTGGCTCAGGAGGTAGTGCGGGTTGCCTGTTAATCGAAAGATCAGCGGTTCAATCCCCGCCTCCAGGCTGCATGTCAAAGTGTCCTTGGGCAAGATACTGAACCCCGAATTGCCCCTGGTGGCTGTTCCACCAGCATGAATGTGTGGGAATGTTGCATGCAATGTAGTGTAACAGTGCTTTGAGTGGTTGCAAAGACTAGAAAGGCGCTATACAAATACAGAGCATTTACATTTAACTAGTATAAATTTTGGCATCCCCCCCCCCACTCCCATTTATTTAGAGATATTCCCCAATGTTAGAAAATACAAAATATAGGCTGATTATTACAAATGGCTTTTACTTCAGCTGGATAAAGTGTTGCTTGGAAAGCTTAGCAAAACTAATACTTTTCCAAAAAGGTTTTAATCGTTATGATCCCAAAGCACAACTGTCACAACTGTCAGGTTCAACACAAAAAGGGACGGCTATTCTTAAAAGTACTTTTTGGCAGCATCGTTCTTTTGGTATATGAAGGAGCCACATCATGGTGAATTAATAATTCCAACAGTGGCAATATGTTACAAGAAAGCAACAAAAATTACAACTCCTTGGAGCAGATGCAATAATGTGACGAAGTAGATTTAAAAAATAAAAACCAACACAAACGCACCTGCAAAGAGCCTGTAAGTTCTTTGGCCTTTCACAACTTTGCTCCGCACTCCAGAAGACAAGAGATCTGAAAGGAAATCATGGTTAGGAAAATCCACTGATGAGACCAAGAACTTCTAAAGCATTGCTTAAGTTAAATACAGAATGTGTGCACCATGTTCTGCTGCTGGCCTGTTAAGATTTACACTATAGAAAAATTAATGGATTTATGTGAAATGTGATTTCATTCTCATGTGGGGTACTCAATTACACAGCAGAGGATCCTGAAAGTGAATTGCAGACTTTTGCAGAGTTTTGCACAGTCTTTAAGCTTTTCACAAGTCACAAAGTGCAAACACAGCAATTTGAATGATGTTAAAAAACTGCATCAGCATTTGTGAAAAAAAAAAAAGTTAAACTTTTAGATTTGACAAACTTCACTGCAACAGTTATGGTGCTTTCAGACCAAAAGCGAAGCAAGTGTTCGGGTGGTGAGTTTACATACAAAGTCAATGCAAAGACGCGTAGAGCCGCGATTTCTTGTTGGGCAGCGCGAAGGGTGCGGGGCCGGGATTAAAAATCTGCTGGCCGGCTGAGAGCTGCTAAACTTGGGGGAGACAAATAAACCCCTGTAGTCGGTCGGATTCTGGTCTGACAACTACGCCGTTTACTCGCAGGAGGAGCTCGGAGTAAACTGCTTTTTTAAAATTAGCTTTTTACTTTAGTTTTTGGGATTTCAATGTTGATTTATCTTCACTGAAGCTTCTCAGCAGCTAGGTTTCGTGCACATCCGGTTCCAGTGTTGTTGTTAGCGTCGTTAGCTCTGTCGGACTACGACATATTTATATAAAAACAGGACAAAACTTGGAGAAAAGAAAGCAAGGAGGTTGAACTACCTGGTGAGTTCAAAAAACGTGTCTATAACTTTATTCCAGCTATCACTATGTCAGTACTTTACTGCGACCAAATTAGCATAGCCCTGATCGATCCAAACTCCATTCAGAAAACAAACATTTTAGAAGTTGTTGTCCTGCTGTCTTGCTGACAGACCTGAAAAAGCATGAATTCATGTTTAACAAATCTGCATCATGTTGTTGTTATTTTGGCATCAGTTTAATCCGTTTGCTGTTTAATCACAGCAAAATGTTTACTTTGGGTTCATACAGTTGTAGCGAATTGTGTTTTTTCACGTTAAAATCACACGTTGTGTGTGAACACATGCAGCGAATGTACTCACGCGAGGAAAGCGTCACAAGGTGAAAATTCGCGGTTGGTCTGAATGCGGCATTACCCTGACCCATTCTGAACCCGATCCATCCCAGGACATCTACAGCTATCTTACTACCCATAATGATTTTGTAACCCGATATGATCAGTGCATAATGTTGTGTCACTTTCATGCGTCACTCCCAAGCTGAGCAGAGTGATCATTCCCACTGTGTCTTTTTGAATATCAAAATGACTAGCCCCTCTCTAGAAAGACATATTTTTCAGTGCGAATCACTGACAGTAACTTAATTTGGCAAACTCATGGAATTAATTACCTACAGCTAAAACTGAGCTGCCTGTGATAACTTTGTCCCTCATCGACAACAGTGTTGTGTGCACTGAGAGTCTATGGGTCAAGTTAAAGGCTTGGGGTGCTTAGCAAAGTGTGGTTCCATACCTTTGCTGATTTCCAGATCAACAGGGTAATCAATGTTCTTGGTCAGTTTCTGGCAGCCTCCAGTCTTTTCAAAAACAAATCTCTTGAGATGGAGCACCAGCACAGGGGGCAGCTCTTCCAGAGTCACCCTCCGACTGATCTCAATCTGAAAACGAGGACAAAAGGACAAGAAAGACGTGAATGTACTGTGGGGGGGGGGGGGGGGGGGGGGGGGGGGGGGGGGGGGGGGGGGTGTTTCAAAGACTCACAAGAGTGTATTAGAGGCTTGAGATAAAAACCCAATAAACTTCTAAACACAACAGGGAAGGGAAACAAAATGTACAGAACAAGATCACATTCTGTTGGAAATACAAGCGCTTGCTGAGCACCTCAAAGCAGTGACTCATGAATCATTGTGCGTTTAAAAGCACAAGACAGGAGCCAGGCTGTAGACCAACGTTAACTGCTAAAAATTATAAAGTCCAGAACAATCGGTTTATCTGTTACAAAGATGCCCATTATACAGCTGTAGCAGATGTTTCCTGCACCAGTTCCAGCTTAATACTTACTGAACCATTTCTCAGATTCAGATTTTCTTCCGTAGTGAAGAGGTCTTGTATACTCAGACCCGAGGAAGTGTAGGAAATGTAGAAATTCAATGAAGGTGTGTGCCTTTTACAGTGAAGCCAACGTTACTCTTCATCTATGTTTAAACCATCAGCACACATGCCAAAAAACCTAAACGTTTCTACTCAAGTAAATCAAATCAGAAAACAACGAGCACTATATATCATTTCTTCACTCAACAAAAATATAATTAACTACCATGACAGAAAATATGGTAACTCTGAAAAATATTAGGAAAGTCAAGACCACAAAAATAACAGATTTTCAACCAGCTTTGTATCGTATATGGGTAAAATATGTAGATACACAATGGTTAACTTCCCTCCATGTTGCCTGCACCCAGAGCTCCCTGTTCATTTCATCTAAATTTCTTTTCATTCTTTTTCATCTAAAAGCGGTACCGTAAACACTGCAGTGAAACCAGACCGGTGGTTCAGTACCCACAGTGTCAGTATCTGCGTTGCCAGATGTCGTGCGAGTGTGTTGAGTCAGAGTCAGGTCTTGAACAAAGTTAATTTTTTTTCCTGCGTTGTCTGAGAAATGCCAGTTTAGTGTCAGAATGATTGGAAGATGAGAGTCTTCTGAAAAATGGTCCAATATTTACTTCGGCGACTATTGGGCAAAATAATCTGTGCTCACATTTACTTCTCCCATTGGAGTGAACAGACTCCGGACCTGCCGCTAGTCTCCTAAAGACATGGAATAGTGGCAAAACCGCCGTGACACAGAAACAGGAAATGACAATCTCCTTTCCGAACCGTCTCTGCCTGGAGTCTGTTCAGCGCAACTGTAGCAACTATTCGTACCTCCTGCTTGGTTTTAGAAGTGTAGCCCTGGACTGACTCTCGTGCCACCAAGGTTTCTAGAGCCTCCTGGACAGTGCGGATTTTCTCAGACTGGATGTCCAGTTGCAGGGTAAAGAAAGGTTGCAGAGTGGCCGACTCTTTAGAGTTTTGTTGATACACCACCGACCTGGCAAACAAAGAAAACAAAAAGGTTAGACTTTAGAAGACAGGGCTCTATGTTAACTTTTTCCCCCAAGAAGTACTCAAAGACATTTAAGCGCAAGGTGAAAAATGTTTAAGTAACGAAGTTTAACAATTTATTACATACATATTTATACTAGATTGCAATCTGCATGGATTAATAAAATTATGTTTTTTTTATATCAGAAAAACATATTGGTCACCCTGCTCTCTAAATATCAGCAACTGAAAACACCCATATCCGTCGACCACTACTGGAATCATCGATTTACTGGACATTTATCAATTGTTCCAAAGCTTATCCTGATTGCATCATCTGTCCTGGAAGCTTTGAAACGAAAAAACATCTAATAATCTGGCTGCTCCTCATGGTTGAATGCTTCAGCTACAAGACTTTAATTGGGAAAAATGATTCAAATTGCAACAGTGATTCATAAACCATTTACTCTGCCTAGCGTCTAAAAAAAAAAAAAAAAGAAAATAAAGAAAGACAGTCCATGGATTATCGCCAAGCTCAGTAGGCGTATACACCGCACAAGTAAATATAAACTCCTGTATTCCATTTCTCTCTGGTCTCAAGAACTTCTGAGAAAATCCTTTGAGACGTTGTGCTACCAGTGTAGACCAGGACTGTGCCAGACCAGAACCTCACAGAACATATTATTTAGGCAGGCTACACCCGCACAGGTTTCCAATTTGTCTGAAAGTTAAGACCTTTGTTTGTGAAAGTGTGCCCCATGTCTTGCGGTCGAGACTTCTGACCACAATCGGCCCACAGTGCCTGTTTTGCAAAAGGACTGTGGTGCCAGTTCAACAAACGCTGGAGATGGCTGACGATTTGTTATGCCACCGTGAACAGAGGTCAAACTTTTAGTCCGCACGGGGGCACAGATGAAGATGACAATTATCTCCCAAGGTTGGTGTACAAACTAGGAACAGAGCCATGACCATGAGGACAAAGGCATGTAATCTTTCAATGAAATACTCAAAAAAAGTCCACAGGTTCACAAGCTATCTGAATGCCTTCCTAAACATAGGGCTAATTATTTCCCCTTCACTTAAAAATGTATTTCTGAAACATCTTCACAACAATCTGTCAACATACCTGATGTGCCCACCAAATATGTCAGTGATGGGTGTGCGGACAAAGTCAGCTTGGCGAGTGATCGAAGTCTTGTTTCTGGGGCCAACTTGCTCCCACTCGTCCTCACTACCTTCTTCCTCCTTATCAGCAACATCTTCCTCCACACCTGGTTGGGACTCTGGCCCATTGGGTGTGGGAGCTTCTGTTAATAAAAAAAACAAACAAGACAAAAACACCTTAGAGGGGTCAAATTACAAAAATACTTCAAACTGAAATTTGGATTAGTGCAGTGGAGTGCATATTTATTGTACACCACTGTTTAGGTCGTTATATTAAATCTGACAGGTCACACCTGGCCAGTGATGTTTTTATTTCATTATTTAATTAACTCCATAATGGCCTTATCTGCCTTGTGATATGGTTTTGATACGGAAGAGGTAAAAAGTTGCTTACTCTCTTCCTGAGGCGAGATTAGTTTTTTCAATGCCAGCATCTCCTCATGCAATCCATTGAGAGTGAAGCCAAGATACTCCTCCGCATCCTCTTGCCGACCCTACAAGTGAAGCACAAGGACATCCGCACCAATTAAAAATATTCTACCAAGAATGCTTACAGTCAAAGTACTAGTGTGCAAACACACGAAGGTGCATCCACAGTCATTTATTGAGGTAAACAGACAGTGTTTTACAAGTGAGACGGGATGAGCATAAGCCTCATTAAATATCAAAAGATAAACCCATTTAATATCAATCATAAATCTGATTAAGAACTGACTCATCATGTGTAAGACATGAACTGCTTTTATTCAGGTGAGTTGTCAAATTCTTAACGGAGTTTTAAACAAAAAAAAGAGAACATTCCCTTCAAGCGCTCTATGTTCCAGAAGAAATGTATTCATTGAGATAATAAAAAAAACAATGAAAAACACCTTAAGGCATTGCTTTGCAGTGAATAGGTTATAGATCCAGCTTACCTTCTCAGAGAGACTTGACTTGATGAGAGTGAGGAGTCTATAAATGTAGGTCGGCTCAAAAGGTGCACCGGGCCGAATGTCTTTCATGGCCTTATCACCAACAGCTGCGGACACAGTTATAAATCATACAATATTGGTGATGCTGACTGGAAAATGACACCAAAATGTCTTTGGACGTGCCGTCTAATATCTTACCTTGCTGTTTGGCTTTAGATGGCACAGGCATGTTGTTGAACTCATTCACCAGCCTTACACTGTCAGACAAAAACAACGTTGATGTCTCAGAGCAACACACATTTTAGTAATTTCAAATGAGCTTGCAGAAATGCTACTTACAAGTTGTCTAGCATGGGTGTGGAGGTACATGGTCTCTGCGTTTCATTATGCAGAGGAATGGACTTCATCAGGTGATACATGGGGGGGCATGCAATCAGGGCCTGTAGGGTCTGGAGTGTTCAGAGTCAGGGAGGAACACAACGTGTAGGAAAAGTTATATGATGGGCTGCTTTAATATTTCTAATGTGATACCAATGGATGACTAAGTTCTAATTATATGAAACCGCTGGCATCATTTTGTAGCTCAGAAAATTGAGATGTCTTTTGAATTTCATGTTTGTGTTGGAAGGTTTTTCCCCCAATCAAACTTGAGGGAAAGGTCTCAAATTGTTAATCAGTCTCCATAAAACAAAAACATGTTTAGCATGTTAGCATGATCTGTGCTTTTGCCAAAAAGGAACAATTCGACAAAACCTCCAGGCAGAGCTGAAACTCACTCCTCAGCAATCGTCAGCCGAAGACAACTACATTTCACAATGGCAACCTTTTTCTCTTTTTTTTTTTTTTTTTTTTTTTTTTTTTTAACACTTGCACAGGCTTGTCGGGGACTTGACACCATTTTATACTTTGTACTAACAGCAAACATGTTTATGTGTAAACAGTCTTAAAGGGGGGGAAGGGTTAAAGTTGCAGGTGCCGCATAAAAGCAGAATGAAAGGATACAGCGTTGATATAGCACCAGTTTCCCTTGTTGATCAGTCCTCTCGGCTGCAAAGACACTGGTTTATGTATCAACTTCACATTCTCAATAAGTTCTGGGGATTCAAACAAACACAATTTTCTTAAATGGGTAGCCCCGTACAACTCCAACAAACAATGAAATCCCCCGTCAGTATGATTTTGTCTGTGCATACTTTCAGTCATTAACATTGTAATATAGTATACAAGTAGTAGCCTACATTTTCATTTTCACAAAACAAATGTTCCTTCTTCTATTCCTGCCTCTTGTGACAACAGCACAAGGGACTGTGTGAAGAGCAAGAAATTTCTGTACCACGCCTAGGAAGGGAGACTGCCATTCAAAAACACAGCTCCCATGGTAACGTGGACATTGTTTTACACAACTGATTTAAAAAAAAACACAATCATTCATTTTGTCTCACCAATGACTTACAAATACAATACGAATACATTATTAGTATGTTCAACCTTAAGCATCTTTCCCCCTGTATTTTCATAACATGGGTTTATCGGTAAATAATTCAAATATTGCTTGATAAAAACATGCCAATCGCTGGCGATTTCTGAGCTCGCTTTACACTGGCACCACCACGGTTTTAAACTGAGCCATTTCTTTTTTGTAAATGTATGTTGCTCTGTTAAGTATTAACCATTTATCATGCCAGTGCTTGACTTCTTGTGCAACAGTGTTATAAAACATATCCTAAGGTAAAGCAGTTTTAGAGCAAATGAAAAAAAGTATTTAAACCAAAAAGTGCCATCGGGTAATATTAACCCACAATGACTTCTCTCGTAGGAGAAAGGTGTGGCATACTGATACCAGACCGTTTTGGAAATCCAGCTTGAGTGCAACATCATGGAGCGCTGTCTCTGCAATGTTGCATTTCAAAGTGAGTTGGTCGCTTTCAAGTTTACATGTAGCTCTGTGACGCTTAACACTGGAGTTGACTAAACACTATCAAATAAAACTGTTAAGGAACTAAAATGCACAGTACTTAACACAATGGGGACAAATTCCCATCTGCCTGTAATGTCATTGCCAATTGCAGTCTTTAGTCTCAGTATGTCGCACCATGCTCCCAGAAGAATAATCTTTTGAAAGTCTAGAAGGTCAAGATGACCAGTATATGCAATTCCAGCGGTTCTAGTGTTTTAAAATATGTGGCATTAACTGATGGTTGTCAAGCTAAGGAAACCATGTCCTGCAGCTCAAAAAGGGAACACAATGTTACTTTAAAATTAAACCTTTGCATCTCAAAATGCACTAAATAAATGCTGGGTACCTTAGAAGCCATATGCTGAAAATATGCATTTCTCACTAAACAGGATTCTGTTTAAAGGGGGACTCAAACCAAAGCGTTTGATTAGATAGAAATAAATTTCCATACCCTTCTGCAAGAAAAACTGTACAACAACCCAAACGTATGAACATACTTGCAGCATAATCAGGTTTATCTAAAGTGATAAAATCTAAAATATTGCACACTGCTTTTAAGAGACAGACAGCCCCATTGCTGGAGACAAGACAAGTTGAATGGAAACGGTTCACAATGACTTGGCATGGAAAAAGCATCTTGTATCTGTTTGCAAGTTCTTAAATAAGTCAACCCAAAGTGATTTCAAATCACACTAAACTGTGCTTGTTTGTGTGTTCACGTCAAGTGATCTTTCTCCACATGAAGCCAAACCGCAATGGCTTGGCCTCAAGTTTATTTTCTGCCTGACTTGATCAATGAGATGTTTTAAGAAATCCTTTTCTTCTTTTGGCTGAAATGACTCAGTTTCACTTAGGTTAAGAGACAGAGTATTCACAAGGGATAATGTTTCTTGAAATTAAACAGAATGGCAAAATCTAAAAAGGGACAGTCTGACTATAAATGCAAAGTCAACTATTACAGGGTGCCGTTTAGATACTACGAAATATGATAAAGACCCAACAACTTAACACAATCATGTAACCACAACCTGAAACATCGCCCAACATACTGTACATCCCTCATTTAATACCACACTTAAAGGGGACAAATGTGTATTTTCTTAAAAAGGATTTCTCTAAAAGATAACAGAATTGTCAACATTTGAGAAAATGAAACCATCCACCTACGCAACAGCTTTGAAGGAGAAGATTCCATTGCTCACACTGTCCCAACCTCCTTTTAATGGTGCTGGGTAATGAAAGTGTGTTAAACAAATGTGACTAATGACTTAATATCTGACAGCTATTCTGGATGTAGTACCACCATCTAGTGTTCATTTCTTGAATTTCTTTAACATGATTGCAACAAGACAAACTTTTTTCTGTGGCAAGGCATTATTGAGCTATATTATTTATATATATATATAAAAAAATATATGCGCTTGTGAGCAGTAGAATATTAAGTTTGGTCCCTTATTTCTACTCTTCAAAAACATCAAATGATTTAAAAGCAAGGAGCAGGAACAGTAAAACTGTCTCAACATTGCCACCAAGTGGAGGAGGGGTGAATTTAGCAGCAAAACAAAATAAAGCAGTTATGATGGGCTATTATAAACATCTTCACATAATACCTGCAAGTTTAGGGGCCATAGGATCCTCTGATACGTGGACAGGGTCGTCTTTGACCTCCCCAACTTTCTCAGGCTGTTCTGGCGTAGTGAGGGAGGGAGACACAACTTCCACAACATTCTTTACCTCCACAAAGGCCTGAGGACCCCCAGGCAGAGGCTTGGAGTTGTGGAAGAGGCTAGCCCAGGATTTGGGGAGGTTGGCAGTAGGTGCAGCTGGAATCGCAGGCGAACTGGCCTGCTCTGTCACTACTGGCTGGGCAATGGAGTCCTGTTGAACCTGCTCCCCGCTCTCAGAGTCATCTTTGTGTCCATCTGCACTAATGGGAGTATCAGGCTCTGTTAGCCCATTGGCCACCCCACTGTCTGCTAGCTCCCTTCCCTCCAGTTCAGTAGTCGTAAAGGAAGTGGCAACAGTGGGGGTGGCCGCAGTTGCTGAAGGAGGAAGAGGTGATTTGGAGCAGGGACTATGTGGAGTATCTGAAAGTTCGGGGCTTTGTGGAGCCAAAAGATCTGGCTGCTGATCTGCAGTCCTTGGCCCCTCTGTCATCCCTCTGCTTTGAGAGGAGGATGAAGAGTAGGAAGTTGCATTGTTGCCATCTGATAAAGAGGCAGTTCCACTAGTTAAGTCCAAAGAAGAGTCATCAGGGCTATCACAAGTCCTCTGATTGGCAGTGGATGTCGGACCAAACTTGGCCGCTGACACAGCAGCATCAGATGTTGCCATGGAGACTGGTCCAGGAGTGGAAAGTTCACCCCCTGACAATGCCTTACCATCCACCTCTTCAGCACTGTGGTGTGGGCCACCGAGTGCATGCCCGTTCACCAGTGCTGTCCCAGGTGTCCCATCTGCTGCACTGCTGCTGTGGTTGCTGCCCGTTGACGGTTCCAGGTAGTTGTAATACCCTGGCGGTCGCTTTTTCTTTTTCTTCCTCTCTCGCTGTCCCAGGCTGCCAGGGAGTCCATCTATGTCCTGACAGGCCTGGTGATTGTCCAGTCCCGAGGCCTCCGAGTCAGGGCCATCCAGCGAGTTGAAGTGGGTTCCATCAGGGACATCGGCTGCTGGAGAAGAAGTCTGTTGGGCCTTCTGGGATGACTGGCAGCCCAGGATGAACTCTGGAGCCTGGGGGTTGAGGGTGCTGGACACCTTGAATAAAGGATCGTTCACCCCAACCGGCTTGGAATCCATCACCTCATCAACGCCAAACTCAATGCGCTGATAGTCTTCTGCTGCAGATAGCATTTCAATCAATTAGAAATACAACATTTTGTCTTCAAATACAGCCTAAATATAAATAAACAGATTTTACGCTCTGCTGCAGTGTTTGGTATAAAATCCTTGTTTCTGTACGCCATCAACCAAAAGGGGTCGTGGGAGCTCTCTAACTGGATCAGACATACCAATAAAAGGAAAAAAATTCCGGCTGGGCATATTTTTGGCTCCAAAAACTTTATACAGTTGTGTCTATGATCAACTAAACCACATTCCTTCTGGCTTATGTGGATCCCAGGAATGTTGTTAAAATATCCGTAAGTGGGTTGATTTAACATTTCCAATTTGGCAGACGGAGACAATATAGTCTTGGGGCTAGTTTCATTTCCTAATAGGTAGCAGCCAGCCATCAAACAGGCCAGACTTGGAAAGTTGTGGCAGAACTGCATGTGGTTCTGGATAAATTGCTGACCTCACCTGTTTTTATTAACATTTTTTTCTGTCAATATTCATCAAGGTTCTGATGCAAAAAATAAACTTTGACAATATGGACAATCCAATAAATTTATTTATAATGTACACATTGTTATTAATCTAAACAAAGGAATGAGGATGTCAGAATGATGTGCTTAATAGTGTCCTACAGGTTAAATGTATAGAAATATTCAAATGATGATACAAATTTATTAAATAGGATAAACCTCTTGAGATGAACCATCTCGTTTTCGAGGGGGCCTAACAAACAAAAAAGTCTGCATTATTTGCGCAAACTCAGTTATATACATTTTATGCATTCATAAATAAATTGTTTGTCCTAAAAATGAAGTTGGAATGTAAATAATGCATTTCAAATCTCTTATGTATTTTAGAAATATGCCAAAAGGGAAATGATCTGAATACTTTCATAAGTGGACTTCACATCAATAAGTACCATTTATCAAAAATAGGGGAACTTTTTCTCTTTGCATTTTAAAGTGTCACTAACTCCTTCCAGTGTAGAAAAACAACGTACACAAACAAATGTATGTCATCATTTACCACACACACACAAACTTCATTGTTTAGTTAAATGTGTTGCATGGCAGCTTGAATAGTCAAGTATTATGCAGTCAGAGGTGCAAAGTGAAAAGGTGAACAAACAGGAAACATTAGTAAGTGCAAATCAGAAAAATCATCCAAGAGACTTTCATCATGACACAACTGACAGGACACCTAAACTGAAAACCCCGATGTTCTGCAGGGGTTAAGTATAAAAACAGTTATTCTAGTAGGATTAGAAGATCTTCTGTTAGTGTTACTGAAATCACACTTCATGATTGTAAAATGCATTCAGCAGTAAAACCATAATAATGTACAGCTAAATATGTACCTAAGTTAGCAACCACATCAAACCATCACTATGCCCTTAGTAAATAAGCTGTGATTGTTAAATCATTCAAAATTTCAGTCCAATTTTAATTAATCTTGGAGCCCTGCAGTGGTGAAAATGCATTAAATGCAAGACAAGATAAGATACTTGACAGTATCTTGGAGCATGCAAAGCTCTACAGGTTTTACCAACAGGCAAGAGAAAGAATACAGGCGCAAGGTTTAGAAAGCCACCAGTTTTTGAAACCTGGATTTTGAGTTTTACAGCAAACGTACAACAGCTAGTCAAGCCACAGGGTGTCAGACTCCTCAACTCACCGCAAACCTGCAGTCCCATAGACTCCATAATATAAGGTACAGCAGGAGTGCAGTAACTTCCTAAATAATCAATACAAATCAAGGTAAGGCAATTGTCATGTGCAAACGGGTACCATTTCAAAGACAGGTGGCTGCTATTACATTTTTAATTTGGTGGCTCGAAATTTAAGGTATCAAAATGGCTTACATATTCTTAAAGTAATGAAATGGTCAATATCTATTGGGATTTGTAATGCTTTCTGAACAATGTATACTGTATGTATTGCAAAAACAATCACATGAGAAGCATCTCCCTGGCAGACAAGTCAGGTCAGGGATTCTTAATTTACATTTTAAAGACCTACTTTGTGAGTATTCAGTGTATTTACATGCTAATAAATTTTCAAAAGAAAAAAATACAGTAGCAATCTAGTGTATGTGAAATGTACATACCAGAAGACTGATTGACGCACGGGACTTTGTCATTGAACGGAGGAAGCTGTGACACAAAATGAAAAATTAGGAGTCAAACACTACATTTAAAAATTCCACGAGTAGTGATGAATTACATGTTTACCACAGCCTGATGTATCAGCACTTTTTCAGAAGACTAAACATTAACAAGTTTAAAAATTATAGTGGGAGTTGTTTTTGACAGGAGATGAAGCAATGGCAAGGGGATAGTCTACCAAAGGTGAAAATATGAAAGCTGGATTTCTTAACACCATTTGAAATTTAAAGAACTACAAATGACAGAATTATTGTTTACAATAACATCCATTTTAGGCATAGAGTTCATTTTAAAAAAGAAGCCACATGGAGCATTAAAAACACTACATTATCACTTAATGGTGGCACCTTTGTAATGTCCTCAGTTCAAAAGTAGTGTATTAGTCAAATTTTGAATTTTGCTTCCTGTCAAAGAAAATCCTGCTGTACAGCAGAGACGACCAGATCATCTTGTTAAAAATGGCCACCCATGTAATAATGATTTATTAATGTAAAAACGAATCATAATCTGGCTCCTTACCTCAACGTAACATCGTGGAGTCACAAAAAACTGATTGATCTCATCAGGGCTGAATTCCCCGAAGATGTACTGTGGGAAGAAATCAACACAACTATTAGTTTAAAAGAAAGGCAATACGGTAAAAAAAAAAAAAAAAGAAAATAAATAAAATAAGAAAAATATATCCACCTGATGTGATACAAATTCCAAAATTTGAAAACTGATCTTGAACAGTCTAAATGACATTTAAGAGTCACAAACCTTGAGATTATGCATCAATATAAAGAATATCAAATGATATACACAGTGAAGGACAGGGCGTTGCACCTCCTAAGTGGAACTGATTCAAAAGGCACCGTCATTGGATATCTAGGTAGAAGGGCCCTTACTGGGGTCAGTCACCACCCAGCCAAGACGGTAATGCTAGCGCTTACAAAAGCAAAGCACAACATGAAGTGATGAGTCATGCAGTGTGATACATAAACCATGAACACTAACAGCTCAAATTTGATTCCACAACTGTGGAAGTAACTTTTAGTGAAGTAGTGTGTTGAGTTGTGAACCCACATTAGAACACAAGAGCCCTCATCCTCAAAAAAAAGCCAAAGCGAGTGCATTTGTATGCTCGTAACTTTATGTACCTTTTTGAGAGAATGAAACTAAACATGCCGTCTGAGCCTCTTAGATGACAGAGACAGTGGACTTATGTGCTTATGATCTTAAAAAACGACAGAACTAGACTGAGAGACTTTCCGATAACTAGTTCTCCTTATGTCAGCAAGAAATCTGGAGCAGTAATTTGTCAACAATTTAATGAATCAATAACTTAAGATAATACTGGACATTTCTCAGACAGATTATGAGATATTTAGTTACACCACAAACTACAACCTCAAATATGATAATTAAATCACAATTTAATTTATAACTGACACATAACAAAACTTCTAAACCAACCGACCTGTTATTTACTGCAGGGGTGGTTTTAAATTTGTAAATCACTTGTATTTATTTGGGGATAACCTGCTTTCTGACTATAATTAAATTTAACCTAGTTACCCTGCATTTCCATGAACTGGCCAAGAACACAACTATATTTCTTCTGGCATACCCTGTTAATACCAGCAGGCGAACTGGTGAGGCACCAGCCACTGAAGCAGTGCAGCGTTTGCCTAGATAGTGCATATGTCACAGATTTGCCACGACTGCCAGAGAATCACACTAAGAATAAAAGTATACTATTGTAAGTATAAAATCTTACATAGATTCTTTTAAGCGAAGAAACAATGCCATGTTACAGATATCAGTTTCAAGGGGTTTGATGTGATAAGCCTATTAATTGATTATTATTCGACCTAAGAAAGAGGTGACTAGGGATGAGGATCGTTAATTTTTATTGATACCCTTATTGAGACTGCTTAACGATCTGATTCTTTATCCATACCATTATCGATACTTTACTATTATTTAGTGATGGTTATTTGGTAAGACCAGACCCAACGGGCATGAGATAGGCCTGCACAGTATGAGGAAAAATATTCAATGTGCCACAAGGTATTGAGCGAAAATATATTGAGATGACATATCACTTGTGGTAAATAAACATATATTGAAGTGTACATGTTAGCTGCCTGGTTGTTTTTAATTTAATATTTAAATACAGCTAAATGTTGTTTCTAGAGCAGCAAGATTAATTTTTATAACAGCAAAGTAACTCACTAACTTTATCTGACATCACAAGTAGTGAGTGACGTTAACAAGAAAGAATAACATCAGTCTGTATAAGTCCCGCCTCCTCTCTCGCTGGCTGCAGGTAACGTTACCAGGTAGATGGAAGAGCGGACGGTGTCTCAGCCAGCAGCTGAGTTTTTAAGACTACAGACCAGTCTGTGCTCCAGACAAAAACAAGCTAAATAGAAAGCTCTCTAACATTTGGATAATGCCAAGCTAGTGTTAGCTGTGCTTGTATAAAATATACAAGATGAGATACTGAGAACAGAGATGATCAAATGAACCATTTCTATATGTTTAATGTTACCTTACAGACAGGTGTATTGATAAAGTATTGTCTTTTTACTTGTGAAGGTTTTATTGCACGTACTTATAGTAACGAGCGTAGCTCTCATCAACTAAAGTTACAGTAGTTTGGAGCTAACTTCACCCTCACCGTATTCCACCGCGACGGCGCAGCCTCTCGCTCTGCTGCATGTGTGTGTAGGAGCCAACAGAGCAGGCAGAGACTGCAGCCTGATGATTTTCTTATCTATTGCGTTTCAAATTAAATCACATTTGACGCTCGAGACATAACATTACATCATAGGACTTGTAAGTCTCGATAGCAGTATCGATAAGGTCGAACCTTATTGATTTTCGGGTTTTGAGAAATTTTGGAACCGGGTCCTTTTGGATCCCCATCCCTAGAGGTGACTTAACTTACCTGTTGCTATCAATACAACAAATTAAATACCTTGTGGGCTCTACCTCTCCTAACAGATTTCCCCCCACCAAGCATATGGATTTCAAATTAAAACTTATCAGAGTTAAGTTCTCAACCAAAAAGTTCTGCTCCCAACAGAACTCTATTTGCACATGGAGGTGTCTGTGTGGACAACCTTAATTGCTCGAGTACCATTAAACCAACAAACAGGCATTGGCACTGTAATTAATAGCTGAATAGGGAATAATAGCAAAGGTCTGCTGCAGACAGAATATAAATTCTAAAAAACAATCCCTGAATAGCAAGATTCAATATCGCTCTACACTCCTCTCCCATTACTCATCATATTTATTTAGTACATTGTTTTAATGTTACTCAGTGTCATAGTAATCATTATTAATTTATTTTTCTTATTAACTCTGGTTGTGCTATACTCCTGACAGATGACCCTTACAGCTTCAGGGGAAACACTGCAACGTGCCAGCCAAGTGTCCACATGTGCACGCAAAACACAAAAAAGCGGAGAAAAGGTGAAGTGAAATGAACTCACTAGCCGTGCCGTTAATCCTCTCAGCGCAATAAACAGTGGGATGTGAAAGGGGAGGCACAGAGAAAAGAAAGTGCAGCTCAAGCATATGTAACTCTTTGCAAACGAGGCCCCCACATGAGGGCCCACATTGCTGAAATGGCACTTCAAGCGACAAACAGCCAGCCATAATCCAACGGCCTCAGGATGGCTAATACAATCACAACAGAAAGAATGTCCCTTTGCTTCTTTCTGCAGGCGTGCCACACATACCACACTAAGCTTCCCTTGCTGTTCGTTTGGACTGAGGATTACAACAAATTAGCCATCTGTATGATTTCAACACTGTTTAGTGACGACACCGCATGCGTGCGCGCACACACACACAGGCTATAGTGAAGATCGAGCATAACAAAGAACATGGCTTGAATAGTATCTGAATATGATATGTATAGTTCTAATAAGCTTTCCTACTGTTTACAGATTTTGAGTCGTACTACGTCTCACAAGGTTCAAGTACAGCGACACAAACAGGATGTTCCAGAGATTGATTCTTTTATGTACATTATTGATACTTTCTCTTACTGATAATATCCACAGTTTGCCAAAAACCCCTAAAACTGACTAGGGTCCCAAAAATATTCTGGATGACGGTAACATCTGACTCACAAAGCAATTAACTTTTTATCTGCATCCCAATCACACCACTGGGTGGCATTTCAAAATACCATCAGGTTCTCCAGATGATACTGAAACGTTACGAATCATCAATCATCAAAAGCATGACTATCTAAATATATATAGTTCCAGCTTACAGTTTATGGATTTCAGACATGGCCAGACAACTCACCATTAGAACCACTTCTTTTCTAGTATAACCCAGCCATAACGGCCCAAAAAACTGGTTGCAGCTCAACAGGGAGGCAGTAGCTCAGTCATTGGGGACAAGGCTTGGGAACCCAAGGGTGGCTAGTTCACATCCAGCATGGATCAGTCATTACATAGTGTGGACAGGCATGTGGAGGGGTGTCAGTTCACCTCCTGGGCTCTGCTGAGGAGCCCTTGAGCAAGGCACTGAACCGCCAACAGCTCGGGGCACCTCACTTTGTGGCAGCCTCCTCGCTCTGACATCCAACCATGCATGTGTTTAGGCCCTATTGGTGCATGTGTATATTTTTGGCCTGTGTGTAAAATAACAGTGAAAACATTTAATTTCCCCTAGACAGATTAATAAAGTATGTCTTCTTCTAAACAAGCTGTGTACTCTAGCCATGACAGGGAATACAGCCAGCACTACTGTGCTTGTTCTCTTAAATTGGTATGCAGAGTTATTAATGGACAACTTGGCTGAGCATGAAAACGCTGCAGTGTCACTACAAATAAGGTCAGACTAGTTCTCAATGACACTCTGGGGCATGTCTGTACCTGCATATTGGTGTACTGTGGTAACAGGGTGACATATGATTACAAAGCATGAAATACAGTATGACACTGGAATAAAGGAATCATTTTCATTACTTCTGTCTTAAAGACAGGTGCTATCAGACAAAAGCAACTGCCCTGCAAATTAATAATGTGGTAACACCTTCATTTGCTCATAGGTTAGCAGTAAGCCATAAAAACTCCATCTACTTTTTAATTAGCATAGGCTTGGAAGATAAAAGAATTATATTGGAATGACAATCTCACACCTCTGATATTAATTAACACAAGGACAATTTGCATGGTTAGGTACAAGTAAAACTGACTTGGTGAACCCTGCTGTAATCAAACCCTAATCCATTCCCCATCTACCACAGTACACACTGAGCTACCACTATTAGGACCTCCTAGCTAAAACTAATAGTTTAATACATGAGCCCCACAACACATTCTGCTTTATATGTACATGAGAAAAGTTCAGTTTTCATTTAAACTGTTTTAAAGGAGGTGTTCATTCAACACAATCAATTTGAATGTTGTAGTTTGTGAATATGTTGAATTTTATTGTGGTAAAAAGGTTTCCAGTATTAGGGGTTTTCCTGCATGGAGAATTTCAAGTAGGCCGTCTCCATCAAACACGGTCCCGCATCCAGCTCTCGACAAAACTCTGAAGGGTGTCGTCATGGTAAACACTAAGCTATTTTCTAGCAAGCGTTGCACTTTGTGGATTTCTGTCATTTGTAACTGCAATTGTAGCAGTACGCTGGTGTGGTGTTGCTGTATCGTAATCAGAACAGTGCACCAGGAATGACGCTGACAAAACTTCCAGAGAGGTAGAAAAAGAGTTGTGTGTTTGGCTGAAACACAGTACGGAGGCTGTTGTGCTTTCAAAACGAACAGGCGAGACCGATCCGCTGGCAATGTCAGCAAAAAAACAAATTGCTTTGCCTGCTGTTCGATGTTATTTTTTAAAGATATTTTTGGGCATTTTGTGCCTTTATTTGATAGATCCGTGCATAGAATGAGGAAGGAGAGAGAGATAGGGGCACTCTACCAACTGAGCTAAACGCACCCCTCCTGTTTAATGTTTAAATATAGTTTTATATCGCCAGCAGGTGTTTAAAAATTTTGATGCAACGTGTAGGCAGCGTTTATGAATGCTACTCTACATGTGACTTAACGCCGTCCTGTAGAGTGGCTACTAAACCACTTTGCATTTGTTTACACTGAAATGGAAGGAAATAACTGAACTATTAATAAAAGCGATAGCTTAAATTTGATTTTAAACAACTTAATGTTTGTTAACTGTGTAAATTAACACATTAGCTTTAATGTCGTATTTGATTTAATAATGAACAGGGCACATTTTTTTTCTCCAATAAAATGTTTTTACATGAAATTTAAATTTTCTTCAATCATATAATAGTAGAACTCTTAAAATGTTGCTTATAAAAAGTTTTTCCATGAGCCCACGATGGTACCACCTCCACCTTATATTCACCCAGTTGTGGTACTTATTCTACACGTTGACATAAATACATTTGGGTTATAAAAGGCCTCTCTCTGCTACCACGATTCATTATTGCCGTTATTATTTTTTAAGCACACACAAAAAAAACCCCGCTGGCTCCAGCTTCTGTTTAGCAGACTCAATACCTTTGGTTTTAAGACAGTTGAAAAGACAAAACAAGACATTTAAGACCGTGGACTCACCATTTTCTAATATTTTATAGAGCTAATCGAGAAAATATTTGGGTAGACTAACTGATAATGATCATAATCATTAGCCACTGCCCTAATTTTGATATTCAACAGTCAGTAGCATGCTAACATTTAGTATCTTAGCATGCTTACAGATTAAATCATAAAATATTAACAATTAGCACGTTAGTGTGACATGCTACGGGTAAAATGCAAATCTCAAAGTACAGCTGAGGATGCTGGGAATTAACTTGAGTTTTAAATAGGTCTTGTTGAAGGTGTGCGTTGGGAAAGTGGGAAATTGACCTGTGGCGTCACCAAAATGTGAGAAGGGGGAATATGAATATCTGCACCAAATAGACTCGCACTCCAAGCAATATTTGTTGTTATATTTGAGTCTGGACCTAATTAACACAACTATACTAATTTGGAGATTGAATTTGTAGCTACACTTCTGGTTCATTTCCATTCCGTATGCATTTGGCATGACTAAGCAGAAACTTTGGGCTACTTCGATGACAGTCTGATTTGTTTGTGCATATAGTGTGTACTTTTTGCCAACGGGAGTGGTGACGAATCCATCTCACAGATTTATGCTTCGGCAAAATGTTGCTCCTTATCATGTGAACAGATATTCTATAACTGCATGACTTAAGGCAGACATCAATGTGCATGCACTGGGAGCTTTCTTGTGTACACTTTTACTACTTTGATGAGTTGAGAGAAATAAACTACAGTTGCCATGTTCCATGTAATAAAGAAATAAATGCAACTATGGCTCCTCTTTGTGTTTGTAATAGTGTTTGGAAGTCAACAAATGTCTTAGTGCCTGAACTAAACCCATAAGCCTAAATGTTATTTGTCATTGTTGTCAAGTTGGTGGTGACACATTCAACATCTAAATCCACTGTGATACACCACAAACTACTGACCAACTTCATAATTAACTGTCAAAGCTAAACAATTTAACATAACAGATATGTGACTGTCAGGCTTATGTATAAATGTGATATTTACAAGCCAGTTTGAAAAAGGATATTTTTTTTTAGTAATGTCTTCTTTAATGTCAGAAAATAAACTGACTGTAGCCTGTATGTATTACTGCAACTCCATCCTAATCTCACTGATTTTATTTACTTTACCATTGCCTAAAAAAAACAAAAAAAAACATCTTTTATCCAGTGTAATGTCTCAATGACTCAGCTTTACTAATTAGGCTAGTTTATGTGGCATATTTATAGATAATGTATTAATAGAATACATTAACAGAATTTTAGCATCTGCTGTTGTACTTTGCCAGCTGTCAGATAAATGCTGTTTTTTTTAATCTGCAGATAAAGAAGAGTATTTTTAAGTATTTCCAGAATGACCTGTTTTGTCAAGTTCATACTCAGAAGAGTGATATCCCTATTACTGCCTGACTTCCCCACATATTTGTCAACTTTTCTGATGCCTGGATTTTTTTTTTTTTTAAACCAACACAGCTTTTAAAGAGCATTTTTGTGACAGGAAAAATGGTTGCACAGTGGGGTAATCAGACCAAACAAATCGTTGACAGAGGTCCATATCCAGTTGCCCAAGGAAAATGGGTAACTTACTATGTAGCCCTGTCTGTCAATACTTAATGTAGGCAATTTAAAAACATTTCTATGTCGATTATATTCTGTTTTTACATAATATAACAATAAATACCCTCATCATTGTAGGATAATTCAATATCAACTGGTATATATATATATATGATCAATCATTTTAAAGGCCAAATAATATTTGACCTGTCATCATACAAGTCATTAAAAACCTAACTACTTTATGCTGACACGGGTTTTCCCCTAGAGCTTTCACTATGCTGAACAGTGAGCCAACAGCAACACTGTGTTTGAGGGCAGGAAGACGTGTGAAAGCATGCAGAATTAAGTGTCCAGTGAGGTTTCCCTTCATATGGTCGCTAGCCATGTTCCGTTTCTTGAACGGCCAGCCAGAGTTTGAACCTACTTAAGTATCCCTAACTAGCTTAAGTTTTATTTTTACTCTGCGTATTTTAGTTTCAAGTTAAACTTTGATTCAGTTAACTACTAGAAACTTCACACCTGGCATGTATCTGCATGCATAGCTCGACTTCAAAATGGGCCTTCCCACATGATAGCTAACTGCCTCAGAAATGACACTAAACATACTATGTTATCTGCAATCTTAGTCACACGGAGACTGACGGTCTAGCAGCACACTTTGTCTGTACTGTGCAAGTTCAATCCTGTATTTTAATTGTTTCCATAGCAAATACATTTTCGCTTTCAACGAAGGCCCACACTGTCGCATTTGTATTTAGCTATCCAGCTAGCGGACTGACTGCAAAGACAACCACACCACCTGTGCAAAGCTGTTAGCTTGCTAGAAAGCTAAGGCAACGTCACGAAAATGTTATATTCTTGCTCCCGACTGCTTAGAAACAGCCAATTATCACATGCAAAACATTTCTACCAAACCGTTCTTATGCCTCCTAACTACACAGGGCAAAACGAATTTGCAGTTATTACAAGTTATGAACATATGCGCTCGGGAAAGGCCTGTCGCAGGACTGAGCAGGTGGGCCATGCATACACGCAGCAGTTTTCTGTGTCACTTTTCTCTGGGAAATAACACATGACACTTGTGGGATCTCACATCAAAGTGTCACTAACATTAGATTAAGCACGCTTTCATATCATTTAGCTAAACGTGGCTGTCCTACCCTTAAAATCTGCAGCAAACTGTACGGTTGACTCATTTGAATGGGGGGACCTAGGGCCTGTTAGCTACCATGCTGGTGGTATTTCAATGAGGCTTAAGGGGGCATTAGCAAGCACTTTTCAGCACTTACATTTTCAATGACACGACTACCCAAACGTTTCAAATAACAACGCGCACTGGGCCAAATCGTTACTATGGTATGACACTATTTTTAGGGCAGAATGTTGTACAAATGAGGTGCGGCCGTGAGTCTATAAATAACATTACACGGTGTGCAGCAGGAGCTGTTGTGCAGGCTAACGTTAGCCATCTAGCTTAGCTACCTGGTTGCTGTAAGAAGCCATGCTCCCGGTGAGATTTTCTCTCCTCCGCTGACAAGATGAAAACTCTCCCGGGAAGGTGTTGCAGGTTTGTAATGCCAGTTACAAAAGGCGTCCTACTTCGACGTCATTGTCATTTTCCCGACGTTGTCCTGGCAGTCGTAGGTTTTGATCCATGTAATGCATCAGCACTTCATGCTGCTCGCCTTGCCGTCACCGCCATTTCTGTCTAGCCTCTTCCTCGCTTGCTAGCCAAGCCAGCGCGCGGTCGGTTGTAGTGGTAGCGTGAGCTCGAGGAATAACGACCAACACTTCCGATGATGTTTGCTCTCGGACTTCATAATAAAAGTCTTGATATTTAACTAAAGATCATCTGTGGCCTCTGATCTCTTGGGTGCATAATGGAGCGACAGTTATTATGATATTATATTTGAAATTATACAAAACTGTCATATTGCACATATTATTATTATCATATTATTGTTCTACATTTTTATATTTTGTCAATTTATATATTAATATAAATACAAACCCTCTCCCCCTGCAATGTGTCTCCATAACACAAACCCGGAATAATACACATGTAAATATCTATTATATCTATATATCTATGTTTTTTCTCTACACATAGTTATGTTCTTCTTTTATAACTTTCATCTGTTTATTTCATATTAATATATTTTTACATTTATTTGTCAACTGTATGTTTGTCTACATTTGTCACCTTATCACCATAGCAAATTCCTCATACATGTAAAATACTACTCTGCAATAAAGCTCTTTCTGATTCTGATTCTCCTTTCCCAGTAGGAGGAGGCGTAGGAGTTTAAATAATCATAATGAATTAGGAATGTATAGGCTATGAAAACAAAATGGTTATACATTCTTTCTCATGTCAGTTGAAATTTTTGATATTCTAAAAATAAATTTTCGAACAAATTAGCAGAAGCCATTTGACGGTAAGCCCATCGCTTTGGGGGCCCTGAAGTGACGTGGAATAGTTACACTTTTAAGCAACAATTATTTTGAAATGTATATATTGCTCGGCGGAAATGCTGAACGTTGCCACGCGCTTCACGATGGAAGCGTGGCCGCGTGCGCTGTATCCGTTCACGTCCGGGTTGGGGCATGAATCGCAAATTTTTGTTTTGGGAAGTTCAGCATGGTTGAAACCAACAGTTTTTAAACAATTTCCGGTTTTTATTGAACTCTAGTGAAGTTGTCAGCTTCCTGTTATATTTAGATCAAACTGACCACTGAATTAAATGTTGTAGACTAGTCTCTCATAAACAAATATATTAAAGTCCTTACATTAGGGTACGATAAATTATAATACTACATATAAGCCTACACCATGCATACACCCAACACACTGGAAGATACTGTACATTGGGAAAATAAGGCAAAAAACTTATTTCCCCTGTAAATTAGCTTGAAACCAGTGGGCGTGGCACAGCACAGGTGAGGGGCAGGCGAAGCCAATCTCAAACACAGGAAGCTGGGAAAGTTGTGAAAGGTTGGCTGTTAATTTTCTCAGCTCAGACGAAAACAAGACCAGATTGTGTACACAATCCAAATTCCAAGGTAGGAAATAATAGCCTAATGCTGTAGTCTATCTTTATATTATTCACTAACCTGTGACACGTGAAACGTGAACTCGGAACACGAAACTTCGCAACAGGGAAGAAAGGAGCGTTGTAAAGAATTGTGGGCCTCTTACTAGATACTGCTCTGGGCTCCTATGTTGAAATAAAGTGAGATGGAATCACGTACACGTATGATTAGTTTGCTGACTTTGTGTTTGTTTACTGGAATGTTTGTGGGCCCCAAAATTGTCACCACCTTTTGCCCTTATAGCCACTTTATGAATGAAGAAACTTCTTACTTTGGTTCTTTACCTCACCCAGTCCTTTATCTTCATTAGCCTAAATGATCCTTCATGCTGCTGTAATTACCAACCACGGTGGCAGTTACAGAGATCCAAGTCAACTCTACCCTACTTTGTTTATGAGTGTGTGTAATAGGCTTCATGTCCATAATCTTCTGTAGGCAGTGGGAAATGCCAGAGAGGGGAAGACACCAGCAGAGGAGTGATGTGTATGATGAGTACTACAGCAGGGATGGGACCTATTCACACAGTGGAACCCATGCTTCACATGATAGCAGAGGTCGCAACCAAAAGCCAATAAGAGACATGGACGAGAGAGGCTCTGCAGATGACAGGAGGGCCAAACAAAATAGACAGAGGGACGTGACATCTGCCTCTCACATGGAGCCACCTACTTACGGAGACCACGGCCATGAAGGACCCTCGAGATTGTAAGAGCCCGTACAGGCCTACACAAGTCCCTGCACTCACTGTCCTGTCTCCCACATAGCCTACACACACACTTTTGACCATATGTGACAGGGTTATTTTTATTATATTAGTTATTTATATTTCTGTGTAAAATTATATTATTTGTAGATAAAGAATGGTTATACTTGTGTATTTAAACATATTTTACTTATCTAGCCCTATAATTTAGGCAACAATAAATAATTTTAATAGCAAAGTTACAATTCTTCTGTTTATGTAAGGCCTATACTCTTTTATTTCACACCTGCTTTGGCAATGCAAACATCTGTTTCCCATTACAATGCCTCATTGAATTGAAACTGAATGAATTCTATCTCAGTGTAAAAACAGTGTTGTTCTTGCAGGTCCAGAGAGACTTTGGTGTATCACTCTGAGGGGGAGTATTATGAGCCACAACGCAGTCAAGCTCTTTACAATCTCAGATACTTATTAACAAGTAGAGGCAAGTATATTTATTTCTTCTGTTGGTTGCGATCAAAGCTCGTGCTTGTCAGCATGACGTAAAATGTGTTTATTGTTCCCTTGTTTTAATCATCCATCAAATGTGCTTTATACTGTCAGATTAAAAGTGTACATTGATTAAAAAGTCAGAATGTTGCACTTTACCCATGCATGTGATAATACCATAATACCATACCATAATAGCCTATGAAAATGTTAAGGGCTGAGTTGGAACAGGGATTTTAGTACTGTTCATTTGTATTTGGGGCTCGCAATTAATTGATTAATCATTTTGTAGGCTAGGCCTATATAGAATGTTAGTGAAAAATGCCCATTAGACTTTCCTGGCCTACTGAAATGTCTTGTTTTATGCGGACAACAGTCCAAAACCTACAAGATTTTCCCTTTATTAACATATACAGTGGGGGAAAAAAGTATTTGACCCCTTGCTGATTTTGCAGGTTTGCCCACTTAAAAAGAATGCAACAATCTACAATTTTAATCATATGTACATTCTAACAGTGAAAGACAGAATCCCAAAGAAAATTCCAGAAAATCACATCATATGAATTTATAAAAATTGATAACCATCTGATGAGGAAAAACAAGTATTTGACCCCCTGGACAAACAGCATGTTAATATTTTGTAGAAAAGCCATTATTGGCCAGCACAGATGTCAAACGGTTTTTATAGTTGGTGACAAGGTTTGTGCACATTTCGGCAGGGATGTTGGCCCACTCCTCCCTGCAGACAGCCTCCAAATCATTCAGGTTCCGAGGTTGTCGCCTGGCAACTCGAATTTTAAGCTCCCTCCAAAGATTTTCAATTGGATTCAGGTCTGGAGACTGGCTAGGCCACTCCAGAACCTTGATGTGCTTCTTCTTCAGCCACTCTTTTGTTGCTTTGGCGGTGTGCTTAGGGTCGTTGTCGT
>NC_060169.1:19295152-19321067 GCF_021292245.1 Micropterus dolomieu
TAGCCCATCTCAGCCTTGTGCAGATCAACAATCTTGTCCCTGATGTCCGTAGAAAGCTCTTTGGTCTTGCCCATGGTGGTGATGTTGGATGCTGGTTGTTTGGGTGTTGACAGGTGTCTTTTATACAGGTAACAAGGTGAGGCAGATGTATTTGATGTAGATAATTGGTTGGGATTGGGGCTGTGTCTTAAAGAAAGACTAACTGGCTTGTAGGAGCCAGAATACTTGCTGTTTGGTAGGGGGTCATATACTTGTTTTTCCTCATCAGATGGTTATCAATTTTTATAAATTCATATGATGTGATTTTCTGGAATTTTCTTTGGGATTCTGTCTTTCACTGTTAGAATGTACATATGATTAAAATTGTAGATTGTTGCATTCTTTGTAAGTGGGCAAACCTGCAAAATCAGCAAGGGGTCAAATACTTATTTCCCCCACTGTACAAGGGCGTCACTTTGTGTTGAAAAGTGGTGGGGATATAAGTGCTCTGATTAGGGGCATGATTATACACTTGGGTCACGAGACGTGATGATGCACGAGACGATGCAAGAGAAGAAGATTTTTAACACTATTTTGAAGAAATATGAAATTCTAAAATATATGAGCGGGGGTCCTCCCCCTGAAAATTTCAGCATGAAAAACTTAATTTCCTGCATTCTGGAGACATGTTCTTCCCCACGTTATGGTGGAAATGTCTTTTTTTATATAAAGGGAAACAAAAAAGTCAGCTGGCAGGTGACAGCTCATAAAAATAAAAATATAACTCAGCAGCTTGCTGGTTTTTCATTTTAAGTTACTTTTTTTGGACAATGCACATTATTTAAATTGCATTGCATGTTTTGGTATTGTGCAAATAAACCTTTCTCAAAGCATTTTCACATTTCTTGCCACAAGCTTATTTTTCAGAACATTTTTAACAAATGCTTTCAAAAAGTGATGGGGGACAAAAACAGCCTTTTCAAAATGTGGTGGGGACAAGTCCCCAGCGTCCCCAGTGCACATGAAACCTATGATAATATAGGACAAAGTAAAGCAGCAAATCCACTCACCAGAGAAGCTGCGACCAGCTATTATTTGGCTTTTTTTTTTTGCTTGAAAGTAAGTAAACATTTTTGTCGATCATCAACAGAGTAAATTAACTCGTCGTTCCAGACTTACTGCTTAGCCTATATACATTCATGTCAGTGTCTGTCCTGTGTCCTTCAGGTCTCTGCCAGTTTATGGAGTTGTTTGTGAATCTGCTGATTATCATCTGTGCCGGAGTGCCATACAGTAACAATGAGGGTTACCGTGACCTGGCCAGCCTTGGAGGGATCTACTATTATCAATTCGGTGGAGCCAATACCTTCACTGCAGCCGATGCAGACAGGGTGAAGGAGCTGGACCGGCTGTTCAATCAGCTCAAGCGGCCTCCGTACGCCTACACCATGGCATGCGGGGGGGTTTTAATGATCTACGCCTGTGCCATGCTTGCCCTGGGGGTTTTCAGAGTGCCTTTCCGCTGGCCCCCTGTGCTTCTGGGGGAGGCCCTGCTAAACCTCCTGATCGGCCTGGGCTACATCCCTGCGCTGGCCTTCTACTTTATTAAGCTGCAGGAAACGTACAGCAACCCCATCTGCGCGGAGAGAGAGGCGATGTACAAGAGCAAAGGGCACAAGGGCTTCGATTGCCAGCTCAACGGTGCAGATATCGCAGGAGGTCTCTTCGGGGTGCTGGGGGTGTTTGCATTCATCTTTGGCGCGGTGTTAGCTGTCAGAGCTTTCAGGTCAGTGCGGGAGCTAAAGACGCAAAGGACAAACGAGGACAATAACTTGTAAACTGGGTTTCCTCATTGACATAGCCTATTTGAACAAATGTGGGATTTAGTGGAAATCTGAGTGACAAGCAAACATGGGAAGAGTTTTTTTTTTCCCCCATATTAGGTGTAATTGTGTATGCACTCATGTAGTATGTGATCTGTGAATCATCTTTTGGTCCGCTTTAAGAAGTTTAAGCTGTATTTGTAGAATTTGTTTTTATTCGTACTACTGTTCTATGCCACTGTATTCTGTTACATTTATTTTCTAAATGTGTAGATGGCCTATAATAAATGACTCATGGTATATAAATTGTTTTATTACTCATTTTTTGTTAATGTCCCAAAAAAAGTTTTCTTTAATTAAAAGGCAGATAGAGAAGCAGTTTGATTGCCAGAAAAACACCTAGATGCTATTTGTTCATTCTTTCTTTAAGAGTCAGTTATGTAGCAGAGACAAACAGCAATTTGCAGCAAAGAATATCAGCCACTGACAGAATGAGGTTGTCTGATATGTTACCCAGGTACAGTCCCTAGGGATTTAATAGGCCGAGATCTTTTAATGTCAAATCATTTGTGTTCCCAGACCTAAACTAATGTGCATTCCTAAGATCTCAGCTCTGTCAGACTGAAGCTCAGTTGTACTGTAATAGACTGATTTGAATCTTTCTTAAAACAAAATGTCTGACTTTGTTCCTCCCTAAAAGTCTTTGATACCAGGAGTTTTGTTACATTTAAGCTTGTTTTGTTTTTTTAATCATCCCTTATATAAAGTTTAGGATGTCATTCTGAGTTGCACCAATAGATGGCAGATCTACTGTGTTCAGCACATAATTTGATTGTAAATATGTCCACAGTAGTGTTCTGTGTTTCTTCTGATTCATTTGACTGACTGTTGGGTAGTTTATTTTATAACAAAACATTATATTTTATAAACTCTACATATTTTTGTTTTGTGTGTATAAGGCTTAATTGTAAAGTAGCTGCTAAAAAGTACTATATTTGCCTTTGAAATGTAGTGGAGTAGAAGTAGAAAGTAGCATGAAAAGAAAATACTCAAGTAAAGTACAGTACTTGAGTAAATGTACTTAGTTACTGTCCACCTCCGCATTATAGTAATTACAAGATTTTAGAATTAATGACAAAATATAATTGTATAATAATACAATTTTATCTTATATTGATTAAAAAAAAAAAATTTATTGTCATGAAATCATCATAAAAACGTTGAGTAAAATGGACGCCGGACCAAAGAATTCACAGTAAAAAGTTTTATTGCTACTTGGCTTAAAGTTAATTTAAAAACAGCTTGTCTGCTCAAAACTAATGATAGCAGCATTTCAAATAAAATAACGACCATCTTCCACTCTCAAAAGTTCAAGGGAGTACGATTCTGTCTGATACACAGCAAAAGTGCTCATTGTTAGTCCTATTCCTAAATAATAAATCTTTTAATTGTTAAACATAAAACAAAATTTTAGCAGTAATCTGCATGCTAGAATATAAACTTAAAAATGTTAGATATGCTCCATTTTGTACAAATAAATCACATTTTGTATGTACTCTATGCTTTTATGTTGATTTATATTTAGGGCATGCTTTCAACATTAACTAGTTATAACAGTACCTTCAAATAAAGTACCATAATGAGTGTTCTGTAGAATCCCAATCACTTAAATTTAGTAAATGGAGAGGGAAATATAAATTTGCGTGAAACAATGAAGTACAAAAATAAACATCAGCTTCTTGGCATCGAGAAAAAAATATTCAAGCATTTCTAGAAAATAATGTACAGAAAGGAATTGTGAGATTAAACAATGGCTACTTTGGTCACATGTTAAACAACTGGAGCATCTTCCATCAGATTCATTCACCATAATCACGCAGAATGACAGTCAATCCATTATTCACACAGGCATGCATACACTTACTGTACGTGTGCACTTAAGCTTCATTTTACATACACGCACAAACACAGACATTTTGCAACACAGTTGTACAGGGAGCTTGTTAAGTTGTGCAGAGAGGAAATGATCCCTTACAGTTAATAAATGAGTCAGCAGTTTGAAACAAAAACCCTGACAGTGTAGCCTACTCAAATGCACATACCCTCTATTTTCGGTGCACAAAGGGGATTATAAGCATTATACTATTGGAACCCCTCCACTAAAGAATTAAAGGGAATATTTTAAGTCAACTCACTGTACCCTGTGCTCCCACCTGTATCTGCGCATAACGTCGGCATATGTACATGCACACCGATTAGTCTACGGATGGACCATTATTCAAATATTCTTTATATTGGAAATGTATATTTGACAGGACAAGAGGTGAATATATGGCACCAACCAGGAGACGAACAGAATGACATGTGCGATGAGTGTACATCTGTATAAAAAGACTGACCAAGGTGGTTCTGAAGAGCACTAAATGTAGCAGCGCAATGCAGTGGGACCAAAATAAATTTACACTGCAAATAAGCCAAAGGAAGGGACATACTCAGAGAATAATACAAGAGCAATGCAACTTACACACATACGCGCGCACAATCCCAATAACATACATCATACATCAGTCAATATTAATTTTCAGACAAGTTGAGAAATATGATTGTTTTAGTTTTAGGTGAAAATTAAGCTCTGATAGGCATGTATATATAGTTGACACTTTGCATATTTGTATGAGCGAATTCCGAACACCTGTTGTGAACACCACCGCTTTTCATTTCTCCTCTCCGAACTTGCTTAATAGTTAAGTCTTCCAACTTGTTTCAGACGTGTACCTATGTTAATCACAATCATAATCTGTGGCAAGTACACCTGCAGTGCCTATCTATGTTTCACTGCCATCAGTCCAGTTGCCTGACACCCCGTGTGGATTGTGACAGTAGAGATTTGGCCACAGTCAGAACCAGTCCCTGGTTGTTTGGCATCTCGGACACAACACAATGTCTGATCAATAAAGTGACACATATCCTTAGCCTCGTCATAAAATATGGTACCCCATTCTTAATTTTATAAAAAAAATCCTCAACTTAAGTTGAAATCAGTGTCTGAATTCTGAAAAGGAATAATAAGGACAATATCAGCTCTTATCTACCCTTTTCAATACATGTCATTATTATTGAGGGATTTCAAAAATCCTTTTCAGGTGTGCCAGACAGTTAGGAATCAATCAATCAATGTTTCAACCAAATATTGCATATAAATAATGGAAAACACAATAACTATTGTCTAATTTTCTGCCCGAAGGGGGCCCAATAAGTTATATTTTTATAGAGTGAGAGTAATGTTGGCAGCTAGTGTTAGTTAAGAAGTATATTATGCCGTTTGTGGTACTGATGTTGAAAATCTAAATATCAGTCAAGACATTCTGAAAACTTCGGATTTAATTGAAAGCAAAAAAAATTTAAATAAGAAATGTTTGTCATATTAAAAACACATAAGTAATTGTGGTAAATGAATAGTCATTATGTCATTTTACATTTGTCATAATTTCTGTTTGCTATGTATTCTTCGACAAGAGGTGGTATGTTAGGCTGAGGGAAGCTGCAATAATCCCAGCTGACTAAATTGATCAGTATCTCATATATTAAACTCAAATATACATAACTCTGAATATCACTATTTTCTATGTACAAAGTGCTTTTAACAGTGTTTATTTCTTTCAAGAGACAAAAACTTGCAAATAACAAGAAAGGATTCAGACTCACACGTCAATTAAGGCTTCACCACTGACTTATCACTCATTCCTGTGGAGCAGAGAAAGGATAGAGGGGCTGCTGTGATAAACAACACCCCCAGAGCTATAGACCTCAGTCACAAAGAGAACATGAGTGGGATGAAACAAAGGGCCTCTCCTTTCAAAAATACTGTGTAGTGTTACTTTAAGGCTAAAAGGGAACACTGAAAGGTCCAGCTATGCAACAGCTGTGGAATGGCAGAACTGCACCACTACCAACTTGGAGTGGCAACCAAAAATATACATCTACTGTAGTAATCACTGATATGAGCAATTACCCAACTTTGGCCTTCTTAGAAACCACAGCAACACCAGCAGAGCTGCTTTCTCTTTTGGCACAAGGTGGAAAGGTTCGGGAATGGGCAAACTGAGGCTTCCAGGGCTGCATAATATTTACCTGATAATTCAAAAAATGATGTCATTTTTGAAAACGTACTTTCAGCTGAGATAAATATGATTTGATTCTACAAATGAACGGATGATAGTAACTGCTGAAGCACTGTATGTGACTTAATGGGGGAAAATTATTGCAGTACATATACTGCTGCTGCACTGATAGTAATATTTTATATTAACTGTGTGAGCCAAATTCTAAAGAAGCATTGCCCCCTGATCAGGATATAGCATGTAGGCAATATGTGTTGAAAAAGAGAACTATATCAAATTATAGCAAGACATAATTTGTTTCTATGTCCCAAATTTCTGCGCGTACTTATAGAACTGTGGCTTCTGCCCCAAAACTTTGTGACATCTTGTGTAAACAGACCAGAAAATAGGATTTCGGTTGTGTTTATACTGGGCCAAAACAACACACCCTGAAAACCATCTGGATGTGTGGGTAGTGCACTAGAGAGCTGAAAAAATATTTGCTAAGATGTAAAAGATGTCAATAACTGAATATGCCTGCAGGGACATGAATGGATGTTTACAAATTAGCAGCCTCCAAAGTTTGGACATACTAAAATATACGTTCTTAGTACCAGTGGAGGTATTTCATAACATACAGTACATACAAATACTGTATCTATCCTTCATTTCTTGACAGTACACCGTATGATGAATTCACTTTTGTGCCTTTACTGGTTTGTTCAAATGACAATGATATCGGAACATCCTGGTGCCTCCAGTCCACTTTGCATTGACCATAAAACTGAATTTTGAATTTAAATTAAATTTTTATTTTCCTACGTAATTTTTAAGGAGATCATTTGATCATGGACCGTTATATGTATTTCTGAATTCTACAACACACCCGCTCTGTACAGTTAAATGACTAATATTGTTTTTGACAGCTATTCAAAATGCATTGCTCTAAATAGCAACACTCTTCAATCTTGATTTCAGCAGCTGAAGCTCACCATGTCGGTTGGCTGCTTGTTGTGAGTGTGTACTATACTGTATAGAATTAATTTAGCCTATATAGAAGACTCCATATATATTGTGTGGGAATGTTAAAAATAAAACCCAACTATAATGTTTCTGGCAATGTAAATGCAGTTAGTTTGTCTTCAAATCTTCTAGTCCTGTGTGTCTTACAAGCATTTATACTGTCTGATTTCCTTCGTAAGCCACAGGAAGAGGAGGAGAGCAGACGCTGTGCCAATGCTGGTCTCTTAGAGACACTGTCCCTCCTCCAGATTTAACTAACAAGCTCACATCTCCAAACACAGCCTATATGTGGGGGAGCTCAAGGCTGAGTTGTCTGCAGTAGGCACTTTTTCAAGTTTCAGTCACAGGGCTTCTCTCCAGGACCTGAGAGACCATGGAGCCCCTGAAGAGGAGATTTGATCTCACTGAACACTTTCTTGCACGCACCCTCAAGATTTCTTGCTTTCCAATTAAAGGGAAATGTTGCTGACATGTTTAAACATGAGGTATCCCATTTCTAGATAGGCTTGTTTTGGTCGATGATAGCCAGCCATCCTTTTTACAATGTCATGTTATGAAGTGCGATCTTGGTCGCCCCTAATTTCTTGGATATTCAGACCATGCACAGAAACCATTTTTTTTACCTCAATGTAATGCCGCAGCATCACTTAGTGACTATCAAGGTCCACAGGTTTGTCTTGTTCTCACAAAAGATGAGAATGGCAACTTGAGTTGGAATATCCCACGTGTCAGAAAAATCTCCTCTTCTTTCCTAGAATGGCACAATCACAGAAATTGCAGTCACATGGCGCTGTGCTGTGTCCCCCCTCTAGAGGGCGGTATCGTAGACTTCCTGCTGTAGGATGGGAACAGGGCCTGGACCTGGGATCAGTTTGGAGGCAAATGCTGGGGGGTGTGGATGATCCCACACAGGGTCTTTTAAGGAAGGGGGTATTGATGGTAAGGAGGGGCCTGAGACTAGGGGGCTCTGGCCTCTTAGCTGCTCCCTGACTTCCTGCTCCAGACTAGGAGGCACAATGAGCTGGTCCTCGGGGTCCTGCTGTGCTGGGGCGGTGAAGTAGCCAGACTTCTTCTTAGGGGCCTCCAATGCCACCTCAATGAGATTGTGACTGTCCTCAGGGGCTACCACAGAGCCATTGGACAACTTCTTCCCAAACAGGCTGGATGTGGAAGGAGACTTCTTCAGGTCAGCAATCTCTCTCCCACACACAGCCAGCAGGCAGCCGTTTGTAGCAGAAACCACCACACTGTTCTGTCTGCGCATTTTGCCATTGGGATAATCAGAGCCTCGCTTTTCAAAGTCCATATCTTTGGGGCTCTCAGGGGCCCCTGACCGTAGTTGAAAAGCACAGCAGTGAATATCTACCTCCACTTCTAACTTGCTGCCATTGGAGATAACACCCTCAAGTGGAGCTTCATCATCACTGTCCAAGCCGTTGTCAGACTGGTTACTCGAGAACGTAGCACAAGAGGGCTGCCGCTGGAACAGGCCTGGATGGGTTCCTGCCACAGCTGAGACCGGCACCATGATCCCACACAGTGTAGTAGCAGGGTGTAGGCTACACCTTCTCTCTGGGCGGGATGCATGGCCAGAGGACGGGTGCTCGTCTGAAGCGGTGGACCCCGCCTCGCTGCCCACCTCTGAGGCCGACGCCTCGCTGTTGAACTCAGAGACAATACCACTGCTGGATGAAAGGGTGGCTTGGTCACTTGGGCCGGGGGTCACGGTAACAGGCACAGGGGTGGGAGGGGGACCCCTTGGTTCAGTGGTGGAGACTGGTGGCTCACAGGTACAGCTGTCCTCACCTATATGCAGGGCCACCACCACAGCCTCGATGTTGTCCTTACAACCATAACTTTGGGCGAGTGAACACAGCTTCTTGGCAGCAGCGCGAGGATCCCGCACGGCCTGCACAGTGCACACTGCCTCTTGGTAGGAGACACGTTCAAACAGCGCTCGATTCCCAAGGATCAAGAACTCATCCCGAGAACAGAGTGGCTCAGTGTGCACCCAGGGCTTTGGAAGTACAGAGGGAGACAGATAAGAGCAGCCCAGCAGGCGGGAGCAGCATGTCACTCCACTCACTTTGTTATCCTATAAAACAGATATACCATTAGTATTGTAGATGAGTAAATAGCTTCATAATATATACACCTATGAATATCAAGTTGCACATTAACACTAGATCAAAAGTTCTACTTAACTTAATACATGGCTCTAGTTTAAAAATAGTTACCTCAGTAATAATAGCTTTACTGAGTTTAACTCGCTCCATCTCCTCAGTGCAGTTCTCCAAGCTGTAAACTTTAGAGAGAGGTACAGGTCGGCCGTCCCGGCACAACACTGCCTGGCAGGTGCCCACATTGGCCACAGTGAGGCTGAAGTAGCCTCCTGGATCTGAAGGCTCATGGTGAATATAACACAGCAAGGCAGAAGCACCCAGTTTCTGGCCAGCCATACCTAATTTCCTGTTCCACACAAAAACAAATAAAGCTTGAAGTCATTGGTCAAGCCTACAAATCTACAGAAACACGGTATTATAAAGTATTAATAAAAACTAACCTTTAAAAATCAGTCTTACCTGTGTGAAGTGAGGAACGTGTTGCACATATACACACTGTCAATACTGGAGTGCTGCAGTTCCTCGCACAGCACATCTCCCATGGTGCACTGCAGCAGCCGTGGCACTTCCTCATTGCGGTCTCCATCAAAGATGCCATAACATGCTTCCACGCTGTCTCCAAACCGGTCTACAGCCAGCACCGACACACACAACCTGTCCCCATCAATAAATCGGCATTAAGAAACAGATGACTCAGCGCCCCCCAATAAACCTCATACATACATCAGCATGCGACACTGCAGGTCCAGGTCAAGGTAAACAGCAAGGGCTATGAGCTGATAAAAGACACTGCTGTGTGGGCCCCTGTAGTGGCCATGACCTACATGTTTTAAATCCAATAAAATTATTAAGCCCCACCGAACCAGCTACTCTTAAAAAGGGTCATTTGATTGCCTCGAAGCCAGTGCTAGACGTCTGCCAATGATTCAGATGCGGACTCAGTGGTAGACACCTTCTCAGTGCAGCAACATCCAAACAAACAGATATACAGTATATCCAATGCACCAAAACAAGATTCAAAGAGTGAGTATGTGCTTGACAGCAGAGGACACAAGGTAACACTGGGAACCTTAAACAGACTAAAAAGACTGGCAGAGGGAAGACACTGAATGAGTACTCAAGAGTTTAGGTAAAACAGATCTGTTTACACAATTTGAATAGATACTGTCTGAAGTTGAGGAAAATTAAGCTCTTTATTTTCACAAACAAAGAAAACACACAGAAACACAAAGCAGTACTCACTTGTTCCTTTGGCCGCTCATTTCAGAGTAACCGTGGTTCCATGGAGTGGAGGCACTCAGTGAGTCTCCTGCTGTCGTGGTGGACTTCTGGTCTAATTTCAGGGTGGTGATGTGACTAAAAAAGGAGAAGAAATGTAGTAGAAGGCATTGTGGAAGAAGATATATACTGTATTTACACGCACCATTTCCTGACACTACTAGGCACACAGTATAGTGTATGTTTCACATATAAGAATGATTCCATATCCCTCCAGTATGTGTCCAGAGAACTACTGAATCTAAAGCCAAAGTGTTGGTGCTTATACAGTATTTTAAACTTGTCTGGGTTTTGTAACTCACCTGAAGAGGTTGAGGGTTTTGTGTTCCAGCATCAGGCTGCTGTTGCCAGTCAGGTCCAGCTCTTGCAGAGTGGCAGGTAGCGAGTCAGGCAGCAGGATCTCAGTCAGCTCATTACAGCTTAGATCTACAAGCTACAAACGTTCAAAACACACATGAGCTGACACAAGCTGAACATAATCATACATACACTGGTCATGCAAATAGAACCAGAACAGGTCTGACCTTGATCTCAGGGAGGTTGAGGATCTCTGGGAAGACAGTAATGTGGTTGGAGTGTGCTATGAGGGTGTGCAGTCTCTTACAGCTGGACACAGTGGAGGGGATCGTCTTTAGCTTGTTGCCACTTAGATTTAGCTCCTCCAGCATTTCCAGCTTACTCAGCTTACTGAAGAGACACAAACATGACAATGACAAAATCCAGTGAGCTGAACAAGTAGAATACTTACATTATAAATATTATTAACTTGTAGGATATAGCCTATGTAAATAGCCTCATAGATAATGGATCTTAACAATTATACGATAGCAATTATCAAAAATATACAGAAAATGAATGATGCTTAACAGAAGGTAGAAACACAAAAGCAGAAAATAGATGTGCTGGAGTAACTCAATGGAAGACAGGATGATTAAAGGATAAAAGCTACAACAATAAAAAGAGGACAAAACAATAACAGTTAAAATGAGGGGGCACACTATAAAAGTGGGATTTATAATAAAAAGATGAAAAATTATAAGCCATTACAATGACTTGCAAATAAAAAAAACACTGACTAACATAAAAGCCAAGGTAACACACCTGGCAGGGAAGGAGAGCAACTGGTTGTAGGCGATGTGAAGGACCCGCAGGTTCTGGTGTCCAACCAAAAGAGCTCCGCAATTCTCATTCAGGTTGTTCCGCGTCAAGTAGAGCTCCTGGACTGTGCTGAGGCTCTCCTCTGATGGGCTGCTGGGAGGAATACTTTCCAGGGCATTGGCTGACACATTTAAGTATTTTAGGCTTTGAGGGAAGACAAATAAAAAAACAAGCGATACATTAGTTTAAAAAAGTGTATGCCAGTATCCTGCCCATTCCGTCACAACCATAATTATAATGGGTGATTACTGATGTCCAAAATACTGAATAAAGTATATTGGACTCCTCCTGGGGTTAGCAACAGGGGTATAGGGCATACAGTAATGTTAGTGCACAGATAAATGTAGACAGTTGAGGTGTGGGTTTAAGGTTTAAGGTTTCTAGTTTTTAGGCTTATGGGGGCTTCCTTCATCTCCATCCTTATTCTTATTGTACTAAAGAGGATACTTCTAAACACGGGCCGTTAATTTATCCCTGAAAGAGGAGCATTGATTTACATACTGTTAAACCTGCACAGGGGAGGAGGAACAGTAATTTGAGCTCCAGTGGTTCTGTAATTGGTATGGTTAAGTCATTGTCTGTGTGTCTCACATACTGAACAGTAATAAAACCTGTCCTTCTGACCCATGATGGAGTGAACCTTGTCAAACAAAATTGTTTTAAAATGGAGCCAGTCATTGTTAAGGTGCAATGATATCTCTGCAGCCCACAAACATCGCAAGGCTGTTGACATCTTACTGGCCTTGTGTCTACACAAACATGAATATGTGAAAAAAGACTTAGTTTCTACAGCATATAGTTTCCATCACTCCTGAGTGTTTTTAATGTTTTCTCCTGTAGGCTGTGCAGCTCTTAGACAATACATCAGGAAACCCATCATGCACACAGCAGTCACTGCCATTACATCTCAGCATTAGAGACAGCAAAGTACATTAGAGCATTTGCACTGCTAATGGGTGTTAAGTGATTTACCACACAGGAAATAGGAGGGCAGATGAATCTCCAGTGACAGCCTGAATTGATCTTGACCAAAATTCCTACATACAATCAATACTTCCCAAAAACAGTGAGCTGTGATACAATAACTGTTAACTTCAAGTGAACAGGGAACACGCTGCAGGTTAACGTTTCAAAGCAGAGGAACCAGCTGGACTCAGGTAATAGCATACATGACCTGTAGAGGAAAGGGGGTTGGGAGACTCACTTTAAGGCCTTGTAAAACAGACTCTCAGGGAGCTCGGCTAGCTTGTTGTGCTGGAGGTCTAGGGCTTCCAGAGGGATGTGGTCAAGTAGGTCAGGCACTCTCTGCAAACGATTGTTCCCCGCCAGCAGCTTTCTCAAACTCAAGCTGTTGAGCAGTCTGTCGGAGGCCAGATGAGACGTTAGAGAGCCAGATTATGACAAGAAAAAAAAGAAGACACTACTAAAAAGGCAAAGAACTAAAGAACAATGTCTCCCCATGCGGACGTAACTACTTATGAAGTTAGGGGGAGGGGGGTGGTGGGGTGTCAGGAATGACCCATGCTTACTAATTCATCAATGACCTTTTCAGCTTGGCTGACTAAACAGACGAGCACAGCAGCTTTTTATTCTCTCCTGAAACCATCACAGAAGTCCTAAGTGGGTACGGTGGAGGGAGGAATATTATCTCATTTGCAAAAGCTTTTCTGATGTCTCATTCAAATGCAAATGTCTGTGTTGAGGACTGGCAGTGAATGAAGGTAACTCTGAGCCAAGCACTATAGGATGGCCATATTTTACAGTTGCAACTGGAAGACACAGTAGAGACAGACTGATACCAGCTGCTATTTGTGCTTTGCTCTTTCCATGGTTCCAATACCATAAAAAATTCTTTAGATGGACATAATGAAAATCAATGTGGCAAATAGAGTGAGCAGTTGAAAAGCATGACCATGTGTAATGTGACACCTGATCTTCTTATTCTAGACAGGATAGCCATCTGATTATTACACCAGGTTGAATACATTCAAATTATATAACATAAAACATAACATTTCAGCAGTAAAGGTTCAGGATTAGTGACAGAATATGGCAGGTAACCTGGACGGAAGCTCAGACAAGAGGTTGTGCGTGACGTCCAGCATCTCAATTTTTCTGCAGTCACACACCCAGTCCGGAAGGTACTCCAAAAGGTTCCTGTCTCAACACACACAGACACACACATAGAAAGACACACACACAAACACTCAAACTGAGCAGAGTTGGCTTTTTGCTTTTAATAGTACACATGAGTAAACAGTTTTGAAATCGTAATCGGCCGAACTAATATCCTCCCGAGTTACATAAGCATGCAAATGGTTTCTGTCTACATTCTAATGAAAACAGTCATTTTCTGCAGTCAGCACTGGAGGTTGACTAGAGAAATTACATTTTACAGATGTTTCTTAAACTGGCAGGTGGTTCAGACATATCAGGATGTTTACTGTGCATAATTGGACATACAGCTGGCAGGTTGCGAACATGCGTTACAAAAGTTAGTAAAATATTACATATAGGTTAAACAGGTTTGTGAGGTTCACTACTTTAAAATTGTGTGTTTTCTTAATTCTCAATCATTAATTTATTGATGCAACCTGAAAGGAAAGACAGGTTTCCATGCAGGCAAAGTCAATGCCGCATTAAAAAGGACATTTTATAATGACAAATAACAGGTGATACCAATTTCTGTGGAATCTAAACCCTTTGTGCATACTCGAGAAAAAACTGAAGAAATATCGCAGACTACAAGACGAACACAATAACTGCAAATACAGTGAAGCTTCACTGGGTAGATTCCACAGAGTGTGTGCTTTAAGGTTGTTGGGTATTTATTATTCAATTAATTCGTATTCAAATCCATGTACACCTCAGATAGATTAATGAACATTAAAATGAATGCACTATTTTTAGACATCAGAGCCTTCTCTGTTCAAAAATCTATGAATACACAGACCATAGCCGCTTCTTATTCCCAGCCAGAACTCACTGTGATAGGTCCATGTGTGTCAGCTGGTTAGGGACTGGATAGATGTTGACTGTTGTAAGGCCTGTGGATAGATAACAGCAGCAATCAGCAGTTACACATCTGGACCGTTTATATGTGTGTTTATAAGATGAATGAATCACTAGGGATAAAGGCCTGAACATACAGACAAACAGCCAGTGAGGCAATAATAGCTCTGTTTGACTCACGGTTGCTGCTGGCATGAAGCATGCGCAGTGTGAAACCGCTGAGCGTGAGTGTCCCCAGCTGGTTGCGCTGACAGTGCAGAGTCTCCAGGTTGCAGACGGAGCTCAGGTCTAGTGAGTCCAAGCGATTGTCCCGTAAGTCCAGCTGCGTCACCTGGCTCACTGCCTCTAGATTCTTACTTTTTACCCAGTGCAGCCCATTCAATCTGCATTTAACAGGGAATACAAGAGATGAAATATCATTGGTTAGTCCTACTGGAGCAGAGGAGAAAGTATTGGGTGGAGCATTAAGGTGACATCAAATAAAACACAGTAGTAGTGTGGTATTTAGGGTTGTTGCAAAATATTCCAGCAGTGGCTATTTTTATTTACATAACGTCACAACTACTGTGGAATATGGAAATTAATAACTGTAGTAAACATAGGTCCTCAACAAGAGCAATAAGATGGTAATTTCCTTAAGTTATATTAAGATTCATGTGGAAACAACCATCCGTACATCCATTGTCTTCTGCTTATCCAGGGTCGGGCTGTGGTATGGCAGGCTAAGCAGGGTATTTCAGACATCCCTCTCCCTCCCCTTTCCAGCTCCTCCTGGGGGATCTCAAGGCATTCCCACTCCAGAGGAGATATATAATCCCTTCAGCGACTTCTGGTTGTACCCTAGGTTTTTGCCTCACAGTTGGACTTTCCCGGAAGAGGCATCCTAATCAGATGCCCGAACCACCTTAACTGGTTCCTTTCGATGTGAAGGAGCCACTCTACAGAGGAAACTCATTTTGGCTTCTGCTTGTATCCACACTCTCACTCTTTGGGTTACTACCAAGAGCTCATAACCATAGGTGAGGGTTGGAACATAAATCGACAGGTAAATTGAAAGCTTTGCCTTCTGGCTCAGCTCCCTCTTCACCAACGGTGCGGTATGATGTCAGCATTGCTGACAACTGGTCGGTGCCTCCTTTCCTGCACCCTGGAATAAACTTTCCTGGGGAGGCTGAGCAGTGTAAAACCCTGATAATTGGAACACACCTTCTGCAGTGTTTCCCACATATAGACATATATTTGGTGATCCATTTTAGCATTTTGCAGCAAAACACAGAGATAAATGTTATTTGGCATTACATTACCAGACGCGGACACTGTGGATATTTTACAAGCACAGACCAGGTAAAGCAAAAGTGAAGAGTGTCATTCGGTACCACATTGGGTTTGATTGTTTCGATAGGCTACATCATTATCAAGCCTCCTCCACATGCAGCGCACCTGCTGCTGTGAAAACGGAATCGCAAGGATGCAAAATCCAAAAGAAGAGTTCTGTGTCATTTTGGCAACTTTATAAAATATACTGCTGATGGAGAAAGTCAACAGAGCAGCCACATACAGGGAGAGTGAGACAGAAAGAGGCGGGGCAAGCAGGTGTGTCTGCAGTATGAGACCAGAGGTGTGGGTGTGTGTGTGTCAGGAAAAGAGAACTGAAGGGAAAACCAAGGTTCATTTTAGACAGTGACATATATCAATCCCTCAGGATTTATTAAAAATCCAACACTGGCATCCAAGATATTGTGTTTGTTGGATGAATCACTGTCTCTCTTTGTTTCACCGGAGACGACCTCTATTTACTTTTCTGTCTGCCCATATTTGGCATCCCCCAGGTGGTCAACAAAAAGTAGAAAATTTCTGAGTTAATGACTGTCAGGTAAGGCACTGTGCTGAGATCCAGGCTCTCCCTGATCCCTCCATCCTGTTAATAAACAACAACTCCATTTTTATGAGACCCGCCTGGCCGCTAACCCGCCAAGGTTTGCACCTTGACCTCAAAAATACAGTCTGCCGCTGACAAACCGCAACTTAACTCCCAAGGTTGAATAATTAGCTGGCTGTGGGTGAAGCAGTGGTTGCTTGTTTGATCCTCAGACTGTTAAAAAAAGTCAATGAGTAGAGGTTTCCCATCCCTCATTACCCACAGAGGCCCACTCGAACAAGACACTTAGCTCCCAGCTGTTCCTGTGGAGCTGCTAAGAGGCCAACAAATATGCACAACTGTCATTCTAGGCAGCTCCCAAGTGTGAATGTAAGTGTGAAGCTGGACAAAACAGAAAAAAACATTTGTGCTCAGTAAACCTGGCATCTATAAATAAATATTTAATAAAAAGGTGAATCTTAGAGGAGTGGTGAGGAAAGGACTAATGGCTGAGATTCAGACTAGTGCATGTATCAGGATATTTATCTTTCTGTCAATGCCAAAAGAGAGAAAAACTTTATAGATAGACAGCTGTGCGGGGATATTCTCCATCTGCCCTGGTATTCACTGAGTGATTGACATTGTTTTTACATTGCATTACATATTGCATTTTATATATTGATCCAACAAAGACAGAAGAAAGGGAAGAGACTAAAGAAGTGCGGAGGCTGAGAGCTGTGTATCCCCTGGCTGGCCTCTTACCGGAGGTCAATGTTTTTCAGGTGGCTCATTCTGGCCAGAGTACACAACTCCAGACTCTCCATTCTGTTCCCAGCCATGGCCAGCTTGTCCACTGCACTCAATCTCTCCAGCACTGCAGGGATGTGAGAGAAGTTGTTGAAGGAGAGCCCTAGGCTGTTGAGCTGGGACAGACCACCCAGCTCTTCAGGCACGGAGCTGAGGTGGTTTCCATCCAAAGACAGCGTCTGCAAGCTACAAGATGGAGAGGAGAAAACATGTTTTGCTTCCACTTACTTCAAAGAGTTGTAACAATATCTGCTTGTGTCCATTTGTAGGTTCATAGTCAGTGTTTACTGAGCAGCATCCTACATTAAGCAGGTCTACAAGATGAAAATACCCTCATTATAAGCTTGCTGACTTAATCTGATTGCATAACAAAATATTAAAATGACTCCATTAAGACTTCAATCCAGATTTTATGAGAACATTAATTATGTGTACACCAAAAAAACACAGTGACAATACACAGACATCACATTTCATAAACAAATGACAATAAATAATGATCTTATATATATTGACAATATCACCATCAGCTGGACAAAAGTACAAAATGCATGTGTATAGTTTTCATTGTTGTTTCTCTAAAATATCTACCTAAAAATCCACTGAAAATAGCTTTCTGAAATGTGTTGAGGTGTAGGACATATTTAAGAAAAACACACAGAATTTTGTGTGTACTGTTCATGCATATCGGAACTTATGTAATTAGGTACTGTGTGTAATGTACTCTATGTATGCAGTGTATGTATATTTGTGTCATTGTGTCACACCTTTGAAGGTTGCCTATCTGTACAGGGACGGTGTGGAGACTATTACAGGAGAGGTTGAGTTCAGTCAGGGTGAAGATCTCACACACACATTCAGGGAACACACCCAGACGGTTGTGAGACAAGTTCAGGCTTTTCAGCTGAGAAAACCTAAAGAAAGAGAGAACAGAATAGAGGAGCTTTAAAAGAAATATACAAAAACTAAAATATTCCACCTTTTTACAGTGGCTCCGAGGGCGAATACATTATGGACATTATGTTATACTGTCCACTCACTATAAATGTTCATGCTACTCCAGCACTTCCATTGTGTTTCCATAGCCTACTGTTATTTACGGTGGCTCCGAAGGCTCAGTGAGGGATACTTTTTTGAGGACTATAAATTATTTTTTGAGGACTACTTTGCGTTCACTCGCAATACTTTTGCATTCCCTCGCAATACTTTGCGTTCCCTCGCAATACTTTTGCGTTCCCTCGCAATACTTTTGCATTCCCTCGCAATACTTTGCGTTCCCTCGCAATATGTTTTGCGTTCCCTCACAATACTTTTGTATTCCCTCGCAATACTTTTGCGTTACCTCGCAATACTTTTGCATTCCCTCGCAATACTTTTGCGTTCCCTCGCAATACTTTTGCGTTCCCTCGCAATACTTTTGCGTTAACTCGCACTACTTTTGCGTTACCTCAAAATACTTTTGCGTTACCTCGCAATACTTTTGCATTCCCTCGCAATACTTTTCTTCTTCCGTTAGCCTACTTCCGAGCCATAGCTGTGTATGCTCAGCTGCTCTCAGCGCAACACTCCAGCTTATTGAATTTTACTTTGAACGGAGCATTTCCTATAATGATATAGTAGCCTACTACTGCTCAATAGGCATATTTATGTAGGCTTTAATCAAAAAGGACTAGGCACCACGGCGGGTGATCTTTCCAGAGGAGAGGGAAGACAGCCGGGATAGAGCCATGCTGGCCCAGCTTGGACGTAAGGCTGCTCCCATTAAATGTCTGGTCTGGAGGAAATGGGACTCATGCTGCCAAACACCGGGAAATCGAAGACTGTTAACATCTTTACAAAGACCTGCCCCATCAATGTCCTGGAGCATGCAGCAGGCACACCCTGTTCTGTCAGAGCGCAAGGCTCAGGCGAGATCAGAGGAGGCGGACTCTGTGTTTACATCGGTGATGATTGGTGCTTAAACAGTCAAAGCGCATGTTCCATCAATTTCATGTTAGAGCAAAAGACCAGGACTATTTGAGATTTCTCTGGTGGGACCATGGAGATCTTCAATCCCAGCCATCAGTTTATAGGATGAGAGTACACTTGTTTGGGGCAGCTTCGTTGCTTGGCTGTGCAAACTACAACCTCAAACACATTGCGGCTCAAGGACAGGGTCGGTTCAACGAACTATCCATCCGCTTCATCAAAAGAAATTTCTATGTGGATGATGGACTGACAAGTGTGTCAACAGTAGATGAAGCCATTCAGTTGGTCAGCGAAGCAAGAGAGATCTGCAGTACTGGCAAGCTTCGAATACACAAGTTCATTTCCAACCAGCAGGAGGTACTTGCTTCGATTCCCAAGGAAGAGTGCACTGAAACTGTAAGAAACCAAGACTGAGCCTTGAGTGTGCCGCAGATTGAGAGTGCGCTAGCTGTTAAGTGGTGTGTCACTTCAGATCATTACCAGTTCAGAGTGATTGTAAATGAACGGCCACTCTCTAGAAGATGAGTCTTATCGACAGTAGCCTCCATCTACGACCCACTTGGATTTGTGGCACCTTTCATTCTGGTCAGGAAGCAAATTCTGCAGAAAATGTGCCAAGACAAGAGTGGATGGGATGAACCACTATCGGAAGATCTTCAACCATGATGGGAGTCTTCGATCTTGGACCTACAGAACCTTGCTGATATTAAGATTAAGCAATGTTACCTACCAGAAGGTTTCAAAGAAGTCCAAGGATACGAACTCCATCACTTCTCAGATGCCAGTGTCACAGGGTATGGAGAGTGCACTTACCTGAGAGCAATCAGTGCATCAAGACAAAGTCACTGTTCTTTAGTCATGGGCAAGGCAAGAGTGGCCCCAACAAAGGTAACCACAGTGCCAAGACTTGAGCGGTCAGCAGCTGTTGTTGCTGTACGTACAAGTGACCTACTCAGAAAGGAGTTGGAAGTAGAAAGTATCCAGGAATACTTTTGGACGGACTCAAGGGTCGTCCTTGGATATGTCAACAATGACACTAGACGATTTCATGTATTTGTGGCGAACCACATTCAGCACATCAAAGAAAGTACCAATCCCAGTCAGTGGAGACACGTGACCTCTGAAAAAAATCCTGCAGACTCATACGATGTGTAAGAGCTTAAAGGTTTGGTATCAAGAACCAATGTAGCCACAAGTCTCGAAGAGAGAAAGGATGCAGAACTTACCATTATAGGCATTGTACAAAGGGCAAGCTTCTCTGAGGAAATCCAAAGTCTTCAACACAAGCTGGAGATAACAACCACAGATAAGGCCAACAGACTGCTCAGACTGAATCCTTTTGTGGATGAGCAAGGCATCCTCAGGGTGGGAGGTCGATTGGAGCATGCTGCTTTGCACCCACACATCAAGCATCCAGCAGTCTTGTCAAAGACAAGCCACATATCAAGGTTACTAATCAAGCACTATCATCAACAAGTGCAACACCAAGGGCGTGGCATAACAATGAATGAGCTGTGATCAAACGGTGTCTGGATAGTTGGCTGTAGTCATGCTGTGTCGTCCTACATCCACAAGTGTGTCAAGTGTAGAAAGTTCAGAAGGTGCACCGAAGAGCAAAAAATGGCAGACTTACCACATGAACGCATGGAGACAACTGCCCCCTTTTCTTATTGTGGTATGGACTGTTTTGGCCCGTTCTATGTCAAAGAGGGAAGACGGGAGCTAAAGCGCTATGGTCTGTTTACCTGTCTGTGCTCTCGTGTTGTGCACATAGAACAGCTTGATGATATGACCACTGACGCCTTTCTCAATGCTCTTCGTGCTTTCATTGCTCTTCGTGGAAATTTTCGACAACTTCGATCTGACCAGGGCACTAACTTTGCTGGTGCAAGACTGAGTTACTGGAAACTGTAAAGGAGATGGATCAAGGTCTAAAGCAACTGGGCTGTGAGTTTGTCCTGAACACTCCATCAGCAAGTCATATGGGTGGAGCCTGGGAAAGGCAAATCAGGACGATCAGAAGTGTGCTGACAGCCATTCTGGATAAGTCATCCCAAAGACTTGATTGTTCGTCCATGCGAACTTACCTTTATGAAGTCATGGCAATCATAAACAGCAGACCTTTAACAGCACACTTACTCAATGATCCAGCTGGGCCACAGCCTCTTACACCTAATCACATCTTGACAATGAAGTCTTCAATAGTCTTGCCACCACCTGGGCAGTTTGTGAAGGAAGACCTGTATCTTCATAAAAGTTGGCGTTGTGTGCAATATTTAGCCAACGAGTTCTGGTCTAGGTGGAAGAAGGAGTACCTGTTGAACTTGCAACAGACAAAAATGGCACAAGACACGTAGAAATGCAAGGAAGAATGATATAGTGATTGTGCAAGATGTCACTGCGCCACGAAATAAATGGAAGCTTACCAAGGTTACGGAGGTGTACCCTGGTGAAGATGGATGTGTGAAGAGGCAGCAATTGCTGATCAGTGACTCAGGACTAGATAACCAAGGAAAGCGACTCACCAAGCAAGTGTACCTGGAGAGACCTGCTTGAGGCTGAGTACCAGTACCTCTCCTTGCACCAGGTCTTGTAAATATTTTTTGTTAAATCCTACATTTAAGTTAATTAGAGAAATCACCAGTGATTTGGTGGGAGTGTAGCTGTCATCAGCTGGTTATACAGTTTAAGTTCAGTTCATAACGTCAATTTAATATAAGAATAATTTAAAACAACATTTTTATTTGGTAAGCTAAATATAATTAAGAACATACACGTAACAACAAAGTATGTCTAAAGAAACATGTAACGTATATTACAGCGGAACTAATATTCTTGTGTCACAGTGGGGTCGGGTCATTATTAGCGGCACTCTATTTGCATTAGAGGGAGAACCATACCGCCTGACCGATCCGACGGAGGATGATGTCTGTAGCTCCGTTGCTGTTTAGAGATGTTATGAAGATTTATTAAATAAAGAACATCAAGCTGGACGGTTCCTTTTACTCCCCTTGAGTTAATGCGGCCAATGAGGTATGCAAAGTTATTTGTAAGGTTTTACGTTGTGTTTATATTATTGGATAGGCAAACTACAGCTAATATTAGCCGAGTAGCATCGTCCATCTGAATGTCAAGTAACGTTGAGCTAATTATATGCAAGCTTAACAGCTTCTAGCTTGTTTTTTGTGTTTGTGAAAGATTTGTTTAATGATTATTCTCTATGAGAATGCTTTGTATTTTTTTAGACTCATTTTATGATGTGTATTTTATTTTGTCTGACAAAATGCTTGACGATGTGAATGTCCGAATAAATGCCTGTAACCAAAGGAACGCCTTGTGTTCGTGATTTAAACTGGAGGGGAGCTACATGGATGGACACTGTTTCCTACATGTCAGGCTTAATATGGAGGCTACATATCTCACATTATGCAATACTGTCCACTCACTATAAATGTTCAAGCTGCTATGGCACTTCCACACTGTTTTCATAGCCTACTGTTATTAGGCTGCTCCCGCGACTGGCTTATATTTCAGAAGCTTATTATTTAAGTAGCCATCAGAGCTCCGCTAATGTTAAGTAGCATACTGCTGATGCTGCTATTATTTAAATAGGCTAGAGATAGGCTATACAGGTGAACATACTTCAGATAGGGGTTGTACTATTAGGCTACGCACTTTATAATGCTCCAGCCCCGCCATTCTCACTCCCTGACAGTATACAGATCAGCTGTCTCGTCCAGTGCAATTTACTGTAAATTACCGTCGTTTCTGCGGGCCTGACTGATCCCGGCTGTCTTCCCTCTCCTCTGAAGCGACAACCCGCCGTGGTGCCTGGTACTTTTTGATTAAGTAGCCTACACAAATATATTGAGCAGTAGTAGGCTGCTATATAAACATAGTAAATGCTCCGTTCAAAGTAAAATTCAATAAGCTGAAGTATTGCGCTGAGAGCAGCTGAGCATACACAGCTATGGCTCGGAAGTAACGGAAAAAGAAAGGTATTGCGAGGGTACGCAAAACATATCGCGAGGTAACGCAAAAAGTATTGCGACGGGATGCAAAAGTATTGCCAGCGAACGCCTATAGTCCTCAAAACAAAATTCGTATTCCTCAAAAAGATATTCGTCACTGAGCCACCGTACATTTTCGACACCATATTTATTGTGACGTTTCCCTCATATCATGATAATAGATACAGTGATCTAGCACTGTACAAGCGAAAACCAACCAAATCTACGGCTGAAGGCTAAATTTTGTTGTTGCTTTCATATGGGTAACAGACGGCTACTGGTCCTGCACACTGTGATGTTGAGAAAGAGCAGTGAAAATATGGGAAGATTCAATGAGACAGACGAGCACCCGCATATTAGCTGACGTGCTACTGTGGTCCACATTTTCAGTGCACTTTCACGCCTGCACAGCTACTTGTTGCGCCTTAGGAGAATGTAGCGGACAAGGAATGTGAATAAAAAGAAGATATATGTTAAACTAACAGTTTTAATCATCTAGGGTGAACAGTGTGGAAATAGGATACTGTAGATTCGTTCCACACAAGTCCACTGTGGGAGTTTTGTACTGTTATTTGTGCTTCAGCCCTGCACCTTGTTATTAAGGCAGCTTTCAAAGCATGCATCCTCTTTCTAAATATACAAACATTAAATGGAGGGAGCACCAGAATGGAGAGGTGCAAGACACTAAATTGTAGATCATAGCAAGTACCAGAACAGATCATTATATCATGTAATGTATTTGGTTAACATAGTGCACACATAGGAAACCAATAATACCTGAGGCAGACAGAGCAACACTGCAACACGGGGGATGATGTGGATAATACGCATGCCTCTGGTGTGAGAGACCCGGGTTCAATTCCCAATGTGTCCCTGAGCAAGACACTTAACCCCTAGTTGCTCCAGAGGCTTGTGACCTCTGACATGGATGACACACAGGTGAAACCCACTCTGTTTCCACACATCTGGCATGAGAGAGGGCCCCATATGCTGTGAGATGAACTAGAGATGCAGCACATTGCGTGCTTACATCAAAAGCATCACAAAAAACATGTCATAGTATAACACTGAAGCAGCTGAGCAGCTGGGAAGTTGGTGACTATTATAGTGCAGTGTTTCCCCTATATGCATCCTGAATGCTGACGTAGCCTGCAGCTCTGTCCCGTACAGACTGATTAAATTATATTTCAATTTTCAGTCTGAAAAAGTAGTTTTGGAAAAGAAAGGACAGAGGTGACTAGAGGAGCTGAGGTTAGTAAAGCTAATTAGTGATGCAAATTAGTCCTTTTAAGCTAATGAGGAGACGTTTCTTTTTGGATTTTAATGTGCAAATAAAATGTACCTCAGAAGGGAGGAGGTTTCTCATGTTGCCTATTTTTTATATTAATGTCTACAGATAAATATCAGAAGCTGTAAAATGAAGACACAAAAGGCAAACAAGAACAGTCTATCTATAATGATTCCGAGGCCATATTAACAGGGTTTTCCTGCCGTTAAGGCTTAGGGGTGATGCCTAAAACATGCTGTGCCATCAATGTAAAATCAATGTGGAGCAACAGAACCAACCAAATTAGTTTCTCCAGATCTAAAGGTTGTAGTTCCTCCAGTAGACTGATGTTTGGGTGGCTGTTGGTCCTGCCCCCGCTGCTGAAAGAAATCCTAGAGGAAACACTGCTGCAGTCTTCAAGACCTCAGAAGTGCATGCTTACATTATTACTGCAGGGGCTTAAATATGCAGGGGCTTAAAAACAGAGGTCTGGAGAAATAATCATCGGAAAACATGGAATAATAAAGCAATTCTTCCCAGAATAAGAATGATAGTAACCAAAAGGTTTGTGTAATTAATCAGCTACTTCCAGGAGCATTTTCCTTCTTCCTGCAACAGTAAACAAATGTGGACCACTGCCAGGTGTCTGTCTCATGTCTGAATAAGGCCTGAGTCACTTTTCTGAAAAAGCCACGCCAATTTTACAAGTTGTACATAACTTTCAACACGGCACAAGTCTGAAGTAAACAGATTGATGGCTGCAACAGCACAATAGATAACTAAAATGCATTTCCTGTTCACCTTAACATTTCCAACCAGAGTATCATCTCATATGGTCAAAGAAAATAAAATCTGTTTAATAAACTATGAAACACAATGAATGAACTGATGCTGGAGTAGAACTACAGAATATGAAGCTACAGAAAAAATGCAGTAGTGACTCTCTGTTGTGAAACTTACACTCACCTAAAGGATTATTAGGAACACCATACTAATACTGTGTTTGACCCCCTTTCACCTTCAGAACTGCCTTAATTCTACGTGGCATTTATTCAACAAGGTGCTGAAAGCATTCTTTAGAAATGTTGGCCCATATTGATAGGATAGCATCTTGCAGTTGATGGAGATTTGTGGGATGCACATCCAGGGCACAAAGCTCCCGTTCCACCACATCCCAAAGATGCTCTATTGGGTTGAGATCTGGTGACTGTGGGGGCCATTTTAGTACAGTGAACTCATTGTCATGTTCAAGAAACCAATTTGAAATGATTCGAGCTTTGTGACATGGTGCATTATCCTGCTGGAAGTGGCCATCAGAGGATGGGTACATGGTGGCCATAAAGGGATGGACATGGTCAGAAACAATGCTCAGGTAGGCCGTGGCATTTAAACGATGCCCAATTGGCACTAAGGGGCCTAAAGTGTGCCAAGAAAACATCCCCCACACCATTACACCACCACCACCAGCAGCCTGCACAGTGGTAACAAGGCATGATGGATCCATGTTCT
>NC_060169.1:19321167-19368327 GCF_021292245.1 Micropterus dolomieu
TGTGCCAAGAAAACATCCCCCACACCATTACACCACCACCACCAGCAGCCTGCACAGTGGTAACAAGGCATGATGGATCCATGTTCTCATTCTGTTTATGCCAAATTCTGACTACCATCTGAATGTCTCAACAGAAATCGAGACTCATCAGACCAGGCAACATTTTTCCAGTCTTCAACTGTCCAATTTTGGTGAGCTCTTGCAAGTTGTAGCCTCTTTTTCCTATTTGTAGTGGAGATGAGTGGTACCCGGTGGGGTCTTCTGCTGTTGTAGCCCATCCGCCTCAAGGTTGTGTGTGTTGTGGCTTCACAAATGCTTTGCTGCATACCTCGGTTGTAACGAGTGGTTATTTCAGTCAAAGTTGCTCTTCTATCAGCTTGAATCAGTCGGCCCATTCTCCTCTGACCTCTAGCATCAACAAGGCATTTTCGCCCACAGGACTGCCGCATACTGGATGTTTTTCCCTTTTCACACCATTCTTTGTAAACCCTAGAAATAGTTGTGCGTGAAAATCCTAGTAACTGAGCAGATTGTGAAATACTCAGACCGGCCCGTCTGGCACCAACAACCATGCCACGCTCAAAATTGCTTAAATCACCTTTCTTTCCCATTCTGACATTCAGTTTGGAGTTCAGGAGATTGTCTTGACCAGGACCACACCCCTAAATGCATTGAAGCAACTGCCATGTGATTGGTTGATTAGATAATTGCATTAATGAGAAATTGAACAGGTGTTCCTAATAATCCTTTAGGTGAGTGTATTTCAGCACTCAAACAGTCTCCACCACAAGGGCATGATCATGGTCTCTTACAGCTGTCTGTTAGCAAATGTTTGTGTAAAGGATGTGTGATTACCTGGGGAGGTTGAGCAGGCCCCCAGGCCCCTGGAGGCTCATGAAGTTATGTCGCAGGTTGAGGTGGGTGATATCCTGACTGTAAAATAGATATTCAGGCACCGCTTCCAGACTGTAGCAGGACAGGTCCACCAGGCTGACTGTCTGAGACACCACCTACACACAAACACACTCAGAGTTATGAAAAGAAACTTTTAAGTGCTTAGAGTGAGTACTACTTTTTTCTCATGGGAAACGTGACTGTGTTCACAAGTCCTGTCAACTTATATTGATCCTCATGAGGCATTGATAGCTTAAAAATATAGGACTAAAACTCAATTTCCCCATATGATATGCTCATCAGCACAAACCAAATCAAAGGCAATAAAAGTAATTTCCTTTTTGCACCCTTCAAATCCTAAGAACATCAGATCAACACAGTCAACACGGCAACCAACCTACCACCTTTCAGGTTAGGACACTTGACACTGGAAACAACTATATTGACTATACTACATCTTTATGTAAGCAGCCAGCTGCCCTGCAAAGACATTACTTCAGACAGACAATGTCCCAGTTTCCAGTTCAATGAAGTTTATCTTCCAGGAAAACACAGTTGTCCTGAATCAAGAGAGTTATGAACTCCTTAACATCAGCCAGTTACAGTCAAACTTTAGCAAACATGTGCAGACATACACTGAGTTGCCAGTTTATTAGGGTACACCCATTAAAAATGAATGCAGTCTAACACAGCAGTCCTGCAATAAATCCCACCTTCATGAAAGTTATAGTGTTTAGTCTTTCTTGAAACTGTTTAAAAGAGGTGTTTAATAAACATCATGGTCATTTTGAAGACTGTAGGTTGGGTGCTGTTAAATTGTATTAGCCCCCAGGGAATTAAGCAAGATGCACACTGTCCTCACAAGTATCAAAACTAACGTGTGTGAGTGTCAAGGAGTGTGTGATTGCATCTACATGTGTGATTTTGTGCTTGTTTTAGCATAGTTCAAATCTCTCACCGCTGCTACAGTACAGTTACTCAGCTTCGTCTCACTTTTTTTTTTGGAGCAAATGCAGCTACACAGACCCTCCATCATCTCAGACATGATTGTTGACGGGCCAGTTATCATTGCAGGCTACCTAGAAGTGCTGCTCCAGTCCAGTCTGAAGACAGCCTCCTCCATTAACTACAGGACTGCAAACTGTGCAGCAACCCAGAAAATGGGACGGCTGCTCAGCAGAGCGTGACATCACGTCACTGCTTTTAGAGATGACAAACACAAAACTGCTTGTCTCCCACAAAACTACTCATCCCCCAGCCACTTGAAAAACACAACTCCTCTTTAAAAAGAGTAATTTAGTGAAGGGACAGGGGGCCGGTGTACACAGATTGACAAAGACGAATTAGAGAGGGGTAGAAAAAAATAAAATGGTTTTGCAAATTTAGATGATTTGCATAGTAATTAGTAAGATTGTGACTGTTAAACATTGTGAAGCAATGTGATTGAGGACAAAGGCAAGGAAAGAGAAACTGAATAGTGACCGGTAAATAAAACCTTATGGCATGAACAGAGGTTCAGGGATTTCTCAGTCCTTGATCAATGTGTCACTGCACAGGGATTCAATAATTCAGACATGCAATCGGATCATTTCCTATAGAGCTGAGATTCCAGGACACTGCTTTTGTGTGGTTAACAACACAGCTAGCACAGCTGACCACAGCTAAACTCACAACATTTCTGAGCCTTTTTGTTTTCCTACTGCTGTGTATTTGAGTATACATGCCGTCACAGTTTACCATCATATTAAAAATAGGTCACCTGGCTGATTAAACCATTTCTTCTTATCTACTCCAGTCAGGTATCACTTGATTGACATTTCCAGTCCTGTGAGCAGTCACACTTAAAATCTCACGATGCCACTGATGGAAACGTTAACTAGACAGTGCATTAGTTCAACTTCCTCTGTACAGCTTCTGACTTTTTTAAGAACTGGGGGGGGGGGGGGGGGGGGGGGGGGGGGCCTAATATTGGCAGTTTTTCAACTGATGTGTAATCAAGGGTAGGCTTTAAATGCAGTTTGTACATTAAAAACTAATAAACCACATAAAATTGTTACAGGCAGGAGATTATTGACATCTGTGTTCTTGTTTACTATATTTCCACCAAATTCACTGTCAGCAAAAGAGGACACATATTGCAAAAGTAGAATATAATTACTTACCCTATAATAGCTATTATTTTATTGTGTAATTATATATTTATGCAGCAGTCATGAGTCCCTGTCTCCTTGGTTTTGAGAGAAATCTTTCTTTTGCAGTGACTGGTAAAAACATAACTTATTCATCAGACTATTTAAATATATTATTTAAGATAATATATTAAATAAGTACCTTTCCTCTCATTTGTAATATACAGAACCAACTTAACATAATTAGTTAAAAATATAACTAATCTACAGGAATATATTTAAATACCTTAAATTCTGATATGCTGCTCTGTTTCCCTACACTCCAGTATTCAGTTATATTGTGCAAGCTTATTTTGCAAGCACAAATGCACTTGCTGACTCCCTCTCTCGTAAACACACACACTCTTACGATTTATGCAATGTAGCATAAACACTGGCCCAAATCCACTAAAAACCTTTATCAGTCATCATCCCCAGTCTCCATAGAAACCTCTCGTCTAAGTCTCAGCCTAAATCCAGAGCACTAACAGGCTACTCTAACCCGGTGATCCATACCGCCATGGTAGAGAGAGATCCCGGACTTAGCATGAATCTGCAACTAATTGGATTTTCTTTTTTTTATCTGTTGGTTTTCTCCTTCCATGGCTAATTGTATGCTGGCTCTGCCTCAGTGGAGTCTCGCACAGAGGCTGTTCGGCTCCAAGAAGGAGCTGCAACACAATAGCCATTAATTAGGATATTAGACACAAAGCAGAACAGAAACAATGCATTTTTTGAAGAACAGCTATGAAGACCTGGCAAGATTCTCTGAAAGACACGCCGTATATAACACAAATACAAAAATGTGTTTGGGTCATTTAGTATCCTCTAATCCACAGTGACTTACATAATAAAAGCTCTACTGCATAGGGCCTTTGTGAAAAACTCAATAGAAGTGCCCTCTAGTAGAAGAAAATAAAGATCAAAGTATGTGAATAGAGGTATGCCAAAGCCAGACACCGCTTAGAGTCTGCCTCTGTGGAGCCAATCGGACTCACTCAGAATGGGGGTGTCTGATTGGACGGCTCGGCAGGCAAAAGGCAACTGTAGTCCCAACATATAATCTCTGATTTAAGTACAAGCCGGGAGGAACTAACTGGAAACAAACAAACTGCTGCTGAGAGAAAACAAGGGCGACGCATATTGTGTCCTGTACACACGGTAACACACACTCTTTGTCTCTCGCTTACTTTTGATGCCTGCCGATGCCATCGCTGGTAGTCTGCGAGCGTGTCAAAGTTGACAAAGTATGTCTGGGCCTGTGATCCGGCTGAGCTGAACATCAGACAGTGTTGCCTTCGCTTCACCTCTTCCACCTCAATACAAAGACAACACATAGACACGATGAGGAGGAACACTGAGAGAGAAAACACAAACGTAAAATGATGATTATCTCTCTGTTAACTCTCTGTTGAAATGATGTTGGTAAAAGAATAACTTGATTTTCAGTCACCTTAACACAGTTATATGTCAGTCATTGTTCAGTATTCACTTTGTGATGATGTGTTGCAAGTTTTTTTTGCTACACTCACTTTCCATCTTCTTAATGCACTACAGTGATTAATCTGCTCTATTTGCTAAAACATGTTCACCTCAGCTGTGTGAGCTGAAGAGAGGACAATAGTAAAATTATTATAAAAGCACATTTTTCTAGTTTAGTAAAATAACTGTTCATATATTCTGTGGCCTACATAACACATAGTTGAGATGCAGCACTTTAGATCTGCCATGTACAGTGGTGCGCCGCACTGCAATCAGCTCTATCCTAGCCGCCCAACCCAGCTGTGTTGATGCAGTGTGGGCTCCACCCACAGGTTATCCGACCTCCTAACAATGAACTCTCACCTTCCCCCCCACCAGGGGCAGGATGTGCATCTTCCCAGTCAGGCTGTCTTTGACGGAGGCCACGATTAGACAGGTGCCACAGAGGATGACCTGCCGCTCCGCCCACTTGTGCAGCTGCGACTTGCCCTTCCTGACGCTGAATACGCCTTTCAGCAGGGTCCGCTCCTGCTGGTCTGCATTCACTGGACGCTCTGGATGAAAAAAGCCCACACACCGAGGTTAGTGTAGATGTACAGACATCAATCTGATGCGCAAGCTTCCCCACCCCTCCTGTGATAAACAAAATTTGTTCATTTAGCTAATTAATTGCAAATGTTCTGCAGTTACACATAGGACGGAGTCTTCCAGAAAATGAAGTCATATAGATACTCACAGGTCAGTATGCTCACCTATAGATTAGTCAGATCCTTAGCTTAGTAATTCCAGGAACTGATCTTACGTCAGCCTTTGAGATGGACACTGCCCTATTATCTCATATACTGTACATCTGGATAGATCTCACTGCACAATAATACATTTGATGTTACAGTAAGAGGAAGAAAGTCTCACCATTAAATTCCATTAAACATATTAAATTAAAGCCATAGTAGAGTTCTGCTATGACTGGACCCAATGTGAAACCCCATTCTTTGTTGGGAACTGTGGGGTTCAGGTTGGGTTTGGTTATTTTCAAATTTAACTTATTAATGATTTAATTTCTTTCTCTCTCTGGCTGCATCAATCATCAGAGTTACTGTTTGTCATGTGCTGCAAATAGATACCAGTACACAGTGCCCAGTGAGCAGAGGGAAAGAGACAGTACAGTATAGTCAATGTGTTGCATTAGCAAGGTAACAGTCACGAAGAGATAGTAAAGTAAAAATAAAGCTTTGTGTCATGTGTTGGGTTCTGGTCATAATTTGACAATATCAGTCAAGTTTAATAAAGTTGGATCTTATGTTATGGGGAAGGTTAGGGTTTCTGTTTTAGACCTAAACAGAAGTCTAAGCCAAAGCGTCTCAATGGATCCTTGCAGTTATGGATCCAGGCTCTTTTTACTCTCAAGATCACAAATAATTCCTCCCCTCTCTCACTCTCTCTCTCTCTTCACAGATCGACTCGGATCTGTGACATCAACATGTCAGTCAACACATCAGAGCTAAGGTGAACAGCAGATACATTGTTCTGTTAATGTTGTATGAATATGCATATCTCTCTCTCTCTCTCTCTCTCTTGCTGTCCTAACCTAGCAGAAGCATCAGTCATAGTGTTGAATGAGTCAGGGTTTTGTCACATTAAACTTCACTCTTTTCAATTAAATTATGCCAACTTGCACAGCAGGCAGCCTGGCCAGTGCTGAAGGGCATATCAGACAGCAGTGCTGCTGTCTCTGCCAGGCTTCTAGTACACTCAGGTTAATGGCAGGTCAGATAAGCACAGAGGAGACACTGCCTCAGCCTCTTGTCCTCTGCTGTTTTTTCTATTTTCTTCAAACCAGCTTATGTTGCCTCCCACTCAGAGGCTCTCATTGGCAATCTGCTCTCTCTCCCTCTCTCCCTCTCCCCCTCGTTCTGTCTGACTCGCTCTTTTTCTCCACCTTCCCTTTCACTTCACAAGGGCATCCAAATGAAATGAAAGGCTGCTCATGTTTTTCTTCACCAGGAAACTGATAACGAACAAGCCAAGTGCTTCTGACAACAAATTGGCTGGCTGGCAAATCAATAGCAGTGACTGATCCTTGGGCGTTTCCTCACTCAAAGAGAAAATTAGAGACACAAATGCTCACAGGGTTAGTGTTGTGTAGCATGGACCTATGTGAAAGAGGGAAAACACCTGGATTCAGGACTGGAAATCAAATCAACGCTTTTTTTGGTTCGTAATGTGTCTGTAGCACAGAATATTGTATTTGAATTTAGACTACATTTAACATTTGAGAAGTTTGGCTTTTGTTAAATGAAAAAAAGGGTTTTGTTTTGTTTCTATTTGACCAAGTAAGGTATCAAAAAAGCAGCCCTACTGGACAACTACAGAGATTTTCTTTTATTTCCGTCATTGCCCTTTCCTGTAAATAACTGTAGGGAGATGTCAAGCATTTATTACCACGGACTAATTATTAAATCCATGCAAGGAATCCACACACCAACCCCTTGTCCAGCACATGACAAGCTATTTGTCAAATACACCAAATGTTTTCATCTTTATCTTTTAAAATTAAAGGTTTACAGACTACAGCTGAAAGAGTAATTTATAATAAACAAAATATAACATACTCATTAAAACAAGTAATTAGGCATGACACTCACCCACTGCAGTACCCACAGCAACCATCGCGCGCCCACTCGCTATGAACTGACACGAGTTGACGGGATGCTCTCACTGGCTTCACAATATATCACTAGCAACACACTCCACGCTTAGCTTTGTAATGCTGTCAGAGGGCTAAATACTTGAGGTCTAGCTTATCAATGTTCTGAACATCAATATTGCACGAAATAATTCTTATACAAAACTAAAATCAGCGAGAAGTGGTTTGGTTGAAGAATTCAGTAACCTCCAATTTAAGTACCATCATAATCTACTAGCTATGATCTCCTGTACCTTTGCCCTTCTTATTTTTTCTGTACAAATCTGTATTTGTATTACACTAGTCATCTAACAAAGACCGATGAAGCAGTATTTGTGCCTCTGTGTGAGAACTACAGCACCACAGACTCACAACTAGAGTGCAGTTGAAGCACCTTTGACTCACAAAGGAGTAGAGAGGAAATTGATTAATCTATCAACAGAAAATTAATCAGCAAATATTTAGAAAAACGATGAATTAAAAGCAGTTATTTATAAATTAAAAATTAGCTTGTTCCTGCACCTCAAATGTAAGGAGTTCTATAAATATTGGGAGATAGCTTACAAACTGCATACTAACATTATTTCCAGGCTCAAAAGGCAGTGGCAAAACAATCTTTAGCTTGATTTCCAAGGTCTACCAAAGTGTGAATGTAAAAGGAAGTTTCAAATCTAATATAAACAGGTCTTTGAATATTAACAAGTACGCTAACAAGCCTTTCACTAGTGGATACAAATATGCACATAATATGCATACAAAGAGCGCACATTCACAGTGAGAACAAAGGCATCCACACATACACATATTTTCATATATCATTACAACATATTTTGTTTTGCACTTCCATATCAATACAACCACCCAACTTGGGTAGAGGTGATGGCCCAGTGGATAAGATCCATACATTTGGTGGTGTGAGACCCGGGTTCAACTCTGCACTATGACACATACACCAATGTTGTAATTGTAAACGAGGGGTTTAAGTGTCTTGCTCCCCCTCGTTGCTCCAGAGGGGCTCCTCGTAAGATAAAAGCGTAACTAACCCAACTTCTAAAACAAACACAAATTATATCAAGATCATATCCCTCAAGGTCTATGGGGTTATTAGTTGCTAGGGAAACAGGTTGTTCACAAAATCAAAGTCCAATCTGAGTAGGTAAACCTCCATACTGTGTCCAGCAACCTCCGGTTTACTGTGTCCAACAAAGCCGGCCAAATCAATCCCACCCCACTGATGACGAATAACGTTGACCATTCCCCGTGGCTCCTGAGGGGTTTAGTGACATGCTCATAGATGTTGTTTAACACTGTTGCAGGATGTTTTTGTCCGAGCTATGGGAGTCTGGAGGAACAGGGCCACAGACACAAACTAATCATCTCCTTGGAGAGGCTGCCAAACCACAGGGACAGTGTGACAAGTGACAGATCAGAGAGTCGAGTCTACGACTTCTTATCTCTCCTCTGTTCATTTCAAGTGTGGCTGCGGCCTTCACTCGGCAGGAAACTTTGTGTCATCTCACGTCACACGCCGTGCCATATGAGCAACAAGGTCACAAGGTCCAATTCTGCCCCCCTTATCACTGAAGAATAAAACATGGACAGAGAAACAGATTGAGCATGGGATAGAGGGATTCAGAAAGGCGATAAAGAGAAGGGAGAAAAAATCAGATGAGAGGAATATGAAAGAGGTAAGGATGTGATCGGGTGATGAAAAATAAAGAGAGAAAATTATCTGAGGAACTTGAACAGGGTGAAGAACTAGAAAGGAATTAGTAAAACTTAAGCCTTTTGTCAGAACAGCTGGGTAGGGTAACTGTTAGTCTTCATATACATTGTTATAATGCGATATAATAAACTGATATATTAATAATATTACATGTATTATTAAATATTAGAAATAGGGCACCTAAAATGAGTCAATTGTTATTATAGTTAACTGACATATCTTAATTGGCAACTATTTTTGTTCAAGAAAGAATGCCAAACATGTGATGGTTCCAGCCTCTCAAATATCGAAAATAATAGTCTCCAATAATATCTATAAACTGAATATATTTGTTTTTTTGACTGTTGGCCAAAACAGCATTACCTTGAGCTCTAGGAAATTGTGATAAACATTTACACAGTTTTTTAATGTTTTATAGACCAAACAATTAATTAAGAAAATAATTTGCAGATTAATCACTATGAACTATGAAAATGATTGCTAGCCCTAATTTGAATAATAAACAGGAGAAGCACTGTATAATTCAGAACAGCTGTTGATTAACTGGATCACAGCATACATAATGTACAGCAAATGCACCCTCACTTTTCAAAGCACATCTGTGTACTCAGTACATTTCAAGAAATACTTGGCAGCATTCTGCCTTCAACCGAAGTATCTGCTCTCCTGTAAACCTCTTAAGAGATCTTAACAGCGCAACATGCTTCATTTAAAATGACTAATGATTGCAGGAGGGATAAGGTAAACTACATTTACACCACTCTTCGTGGTCAAAAGACAATCATTGTGCCAATTTTCATCTCTTTTGTGTAATAGTTTTAGTCTGTGGCTCCTGCTCTTGGTCTGGAGGGTGTTCATACTTTTTTGAATCTGTTTCTAATCACAAATTGGATGACTTCAAGGCAACTGTCAAGCACTCCCTTGAACACAATACTCCCTGTATCCCAGAGCTTTTTTGTCCTGCTCAAGATTGCATAGATTGCGTTAGCATGCAGTAGGGGGTCAGTGGAGGCGGAAACACAGTCTGATTTGACTCAGAACAGCAAGCTCTTTTTGGCAGCAAATTCAAATTCAACCCACCACCCAGATGCCTCCTCTTGGTGGTCTATGTTTACCTCTATTTAAAAATAACTCTTTGAACAAGAAATTCAATTCTGATATCAAACACAGCAAGCCCGCACGTTGCAGAACACAGATGGAAAATGCACAGCTGAATGCTGCTTTTGAATACAGATGACAATAAAATTGACGATTAAAATGGTGGATATTTTTCAGCAGCATTGAGCCATCTGACTTGCAAAACTGACCATGAGTCTAAGATGAGAGACGGTCTGCAGGTTTCAAATGAGAAAGAGGAAATCCCCGGCAGAAACAGAGCTCCAACACAGAAACAGCATATTACAAGGGGCTGGCAGGAAACCACTGAGAGCCAGCTCTCTGCAGAGCTCTGTGGCTCGGGGCAATTCTGTGGGAACCCAGATCTGAACAGACTTTCATTTTTCTCTTAAATCTCAGTCTGACTGCTTCTTCACTCTTTAACCCTGTAACCAATCCCTTCAGCAACCTTGTGCTTGGTTATTCACTGGGATTTAGTCTTTCGGTTCCTCCTGGACATGATTATTATTATTATTCATGTCATCACAGCTTGGGCCATCCACAGTCTGTATTTAGGATTAATTTCCGTTTCCAGACGAATCAATAACTTATTAGGTGAGTTCACACTGCTCACAGATGACTTCATTCATTCACTCTGACAACGACAGCGTCCCTGACGTGAGCTGTGCACAGCAGCTTCAGGTCTCTTAGCTCAACGATGTAAGACAGAGATCACCCAGACACAAAGGCCCAGTGGACAAGCGGCTGAACTTATGGCATGCCTTGTTGTGCTGCAGCTGCATGGGCCGACACAGAGAACCACAGGCCCTCAGGTCTCTGCAGTTGTTTTCACTAAGAGCATTTTTTATTAAGTCAGCATTTAGAAATGTTTACTCCCTTGTCCATGTTTGTTTTCATCTCATCTGTGCACAACAGCAGGAGGGTGTGTGTATGTGTGTGTGGGGGAAGCAGAAGGGTGGAGAAGGTTCGAGATGAGTTTCCTGAACAAATAAGCAGATATTTAATAAATTACCTGCTGAATTGCACTTTGAAAAACTTCAGTGTCCTCAGAGAAAATAAGGCCATAAAACAGACAAATGCACACACATGGATATGTGCACAACTATAACAACTTGTAACCCCAGAGCAGTGGTTGTACAGTCGCAGGAAGAAGTTTGTGAAACCTTTGGAATTACCTGAATTTCTGCATAAATTGGTCGTTAAATGTTATCTGATCTTCATCTAAGTCACAACAATAGACAAACACAGTCTGCTTAAACTAATACCACACAAACAGTTACATGTTTTTATTGAACACACCATTAAAAAAGAATATGTGTATGTGAACCCCTAGGCTAATGACTTCTCCAAAAGCTAATTCAGGAGTCAGCCAACCTGGAGTTCAATCAATAAGACAAGATTGAAGGTGTTGGTTTTAGAGCTACCCTGCCCTATAAAAATCACATACCAATTTTAATTTTGCTATTGTCATGAAGCATTGCCTGACGTGAACCATGCTTCTAACAAAAGTGTTCTCAGAAGACCTAAGATTAAGAATTGTTGACTTGCATGAAGCTGGAAAGGGTTATGAAAGTTTCTCAAAAGGCCTTGATGTTCATCAGTCCACGGTAAGACAAATTGTCTATAAATGGAGAAAGTTCAGCACTGTTGCTACTCTCCTTACGCCTCAAGCCCTCTGATTCCGGTTGCGTGGCGTTACAGCTGCGCCACGGTTGCAGGAACTAATCGGCATTATAGTTCATGCTTGTGAGTCCACCAGACACGACTGCAGCGCGTCCCAGAAGCAGCTCTCTGCTCTGCAGAGAATAAGCAGCAGAATGGCACACAGCAGCAGAATGGCACACAGCAGCATAAAGAATCCGACTCCCATAAAACAACAATAAACACGGTTAAAATGGACACAAAAACAAATCATTTAACTACGTTGCCTACTTAATCATAGTAGAAGCACAAAATGCAAACACTGGTTAGCAAATCAACAAAATCTAAACATGTCAGCAAAATCAGGCAGGCAAAACGCTCTGATTCTGAAATGCTCCATGTGGGAAATACAGCCTGAAGTTGACGGAACGAAACGGGGTCACAGAGAACTGTGAAGAAGGTAGTAGAAGCACAAAAATGACAAATTAATAACAAGTCAGTAGCGTGGGGCAGGCTGCACGCTCCGCTGTTGAAACTGAGACGCTTACAGTGGACTTTGACGCTATGGATGGATCAAAACCGTGGCGGAGCCGTAACGTGCCTTAGCCGGAGTCAGTGGACTTTCTGAGTTAGGAGTGGCTGTCCTGCAAAGATGACTGCATGAGCAGATTGCAGAATGCTCAATGAGGTTAAGAAGGATCCTAGATTCTTTGCTGAAGACATGTTAACATCTCTGTTGACGATTCTACGATACGTCAAACAATGAACAAGAATGGAGTTCATGGGAGGACACCATGGAGAAAGCCACTGCTGTCCAAAAAAATTGCTGCAAGTCTGAAGTTTGCAAAAGAGCACCTGGATGTTCCACAGCACTACTGGCAAAATATTATGTGGACAGATGAAAGCAAAGTTGAGTTGTCTGGAAGGAACACAAACCCTATGTGTGGAGGAAAAACGGCACAGCACACCAACATCAAAACCTCATTCCAACTGTGAGGTATGGTGGAGGGGGCATCATGGTTTGGGGCTGCTTCGCTGCCTCAGGGCCTGGAAGGGTTGCTATCATCAACAGAAAAATTAATTCCAAAGTTTATCAAAACATTTTGCAGGAGAATGTAAGGCCATCTGTCCGCCAGTTGAAGCTCAACTGAAAATAGGTGATGCAACAGGGCAACGACCCAAAGCGCAGAGGTAAATCAACAACAGAATAGCTTCAGTAGAGAAAATACGCCTTCTGGAGTCCTGACCTCAACCCGAATGAGATGCTGCGGCATGACCTCAGGAGAACGATTAACACCAGACATCCCAAGAATATTTCTGAACTGAAACAGTTTTGTAAAAAGGAATGCTCCAAAATTCCTCCTGACCGTTGTTAAGGTCTGATCTGCAACTACAGAAATGTTTGGTTGAGGTTCGCGAAAGGAGGGTCAACCAATTATTAAATCCGAGGTTTCACATTTCCACACTGCACTGTGACTGTTTACACAGTGTGTTTAAAAAAACATGAACACATATAATTGTTTGTGTTGTATTAGTTTAAGCAGACTGTGTTTGCCTATTGTTGTGACTTAGATAAAGATCAGGTCACATTTTATGACCAATTTATGCAGAAATCCTTTTTCTATCGACTGTTTGCATATGAGCCAAGAGGTTTAACCCAAGAGCAAATTTCAGAACAGAATCTTAGGGACAGTTATCTCAGTGCAGCACATAAAACCAAAACTGTGTGCATGGCAAGATACTCTTTAATCAACTTGCAATGCCTTAGGTTTATCTTTCGACTGCTTTCAGGTTGGGTTACCAGTGATATTGACTCTCAAAGCCCATTAAATGCAGAGCTCACACATGCAGTGCACCACATCAGGTGGATCTGTAGCAGCTGTAGTCTTTATTGATGTACCAACGTTTCTCTCATAAGCTTATGCTTATTACCCCTGACAACAGCTGTTAGACAAGCATGCACCTGGGAGAAGGATCTCAGAACAAGGCTGGCTTTGAGTGTTTCAACAATGCATCACAGCCCACTACAGCAACACTGTGGGTGGGAATGAAGAAACCAGGGTTACCTTGTGCCAGCCAAAAATTTAGGTCTACTGGTGAAGCTGTATGACTGAGAGTCATGAGAGCTCCTGAACATCAGCATGGGGAAGGTGGGTGAGCAAAATGAGATAAACAGTTACTTCTTACTACTGCCCCAGTTCGTTCGTTCAATTTGGCTGCAAATGGCCAAATCAAGTTGTGCTCTGTCTGCCTTGGCGGTGCGTCAAAAGTGCCCGAGTACCAGTCATGCCTGGTCTCTGGTCCTCTTTTCCCATGACTTGACAAAAGGAGGCAGGAAGTCTCCAAGAGGCCTGGCTAGACTGACCAATGTGGCCTGACTACTGATACTAGCCAAGATCCAACCAGTTCTCGTGTTGGCAAGGGGCAAACAACAGTTAAGCTTTCACTGGACAAAAAAGAACTAGGAATTAGATTGAGGCCACAGTTATGGAAGATTTTATTGGACTTTAATATTTGTAACCCACAGAAAACAATCCACAAATGTGTACTAAGATACGCAAATATTTCACTATCTACAAATTTGTATTTTTACATTTGTGATGTGTAAAATCATATCTATAAAAATACATAGCGACTTCTACAGACAAAACAGTTTTTGCACATTTCCAAATCGCTTTTTGTCAATTTGTGGGTCATGTTACATTTGTAACTTCCTTTTTACACATTTGTGGAATTTTGTCCAATGTGTACTGCGGAGATCTGTAGAAAAAAAAAATACAAATATCTCACTACCCAAAACATGTATTTTGCAGTATTCCTGATTGGGCTTTATAGAATACAGAACTTCTCTGCTTTTCATTTCCTTTCCAAAGCTTTCTTTCACAGCTCTGACAGGAAGGTGTAACATATTACTACAAAAACAATTTTCAGGCTCATATTTATTTAAATACAGTGATAAAGTATTCAATAGTAAACTATATACACTTGTACAGAAAAATTTTGACTGAGTCCAGTGGTCCAGCAGAAGCAGAAGTTGATGTCGCTACCGCCACCTGCTGGTGTAGCTAATAAACTGCTCTCACATTTACAGATCTCTGTTTACAGATCTCTGTGGTATAGAGTGGACAAAATTCCACAAATGCGTAAAAAGGAAGTCACAAATGTAACGTGACCTGCAAAGTGACAGGAAATGATCCACAAATGTGCAAAAACTATTTTGTGTGTAAAAATAGATCCACAAATGTGTAAATAACACTTTGTATGTGAAATTAAAATATGTGTGTGCAGAGTAAATTGTACATATTTGCAAATTGCACTGTATTTTTGTGGATATGATTTTACACAACAAAAATGTAAAAATACATGTTTTGGGTAGTGAGATATTTGTGTATATTTTTTTTTACATTGGACAAAATTCCACAAATGTGTAAAAAGGAAGTTACAAATGTAACATGACTCACAAATTGGGAGAAAGCAATATGCAAATGTGCAAAAAATGTTGTTAAGCCTGTCTAGGATTAAAATTTATACTTCCCAAAGGAGCATCTCAAATGTCTTCGAACCCACAATTAAACATGTTATGTTGCACGGTGGAGCAGTAGCTGCCATTGTCGCCTCACAGCAATAAGGTACTGGGTTTGACCAAGCTTTCTGCGTGGAGCTTGCATGTTCTTCGTTTTTAAAACTGGACAAATCTGAATGCGATCTTGTTGTCTCACATGGTTAATAAAGTAATTAAATTTGCTGCTAAGTCTTAACAGTGAGTTTGGATTTTTAAAGTCTCCTCATGAGTGCCTAGTCAACCAAAGAATTTGTGTTTAGCTTGTATTTTTATTCAGTGTGGCAGCACTGCATTTCAATGTAGGGAGGGTTGTGCACTTTATGTGGGAGGAATTACATGTGAGCCCTTCAGTCGATGTGGTTTGCTCAATCTTCCTCTCTCTTTCTGTGGCACAGCAGCATGTGAGCAGTTCTAACCCCAAACAAAGGAGTTCCACTGATTCAGCGGGAACATCAGTTGGTTTATTAAGTGGAAACACATTACAGAACATTCTTCCCTATATTACCCTCAACGGCAAATCCCTTAATTGCTGCTACTGTATGAATATCATTAGACCAATGAGCCATAGATGTCTGTGGGTTTATGTGATTCATGCAAATTTGTCAATGGCTTCTCCAAAGAGTCACATTCATTCTGCTACTGCATTAATATATTAGGGCCACTTGGTCACTCCAGTCCTGGGGTCACTGAAGGAGGTTGACAGCAGCAGGTAAAATGTACCCCACATGGGGATGGAGAGACACCACAGGATGAAGGATGGTCAGTCACCTAGCATGAAGCCATGATGGGTGTGTTTGTGGTATCCCAGGCTATTTTGAATACTAGATACACCGTTCTCAGGAAAATCTTTGCTTAATGCATGCACACTTTCACGCACAGACACAAGATCAAGAGAAGATGTGATAAAATCGTTTTGGAACATTTCACCTGCTGCAGACTGTTCAGCCTTCAGGTCCGTTTTCAGAGGAAGAGACCAGGCTCCTATCAGATCCCACTGAGCAGCAGCAGATTATGAAGATTGGGGATGATGGCCACTGTGGGTTTGTACTCACCGCTGTAGAAACGGATCAAACAGCTGAGGTCCGAGTTGGCTGCTTCTTGCTGCACTCGTCCAGGGTCTGCGTAGCCCATAGCTGCCAGGTAGTCATACACCATCTGGAGTGGACGCTCAGAGGGGTCCAGCCTCCTACGGGACAAAAGAAAAGGAGAAGTGGTGTAACAATGCCCACCACTAAATTGAAACCATAGATTTTCTGTATAAGGGAGGCACATACACTGAAGCAATGACATCAAACTAAAAGTGGAAAGCTTCTTTATGCCTGTTAAAAACCACAGTTTTTGAATGGGATAGCAGAAGAGTCCAGGATAACTCCTAAGAGAAAAACTCTTTTAGAAAGAGAAATCACTGACACAAATGTTCTATGTGTAAGTGTGTGCATATTATTTTAGAAAACAGTAAAATCTGTGCACTGTAAAGTAAAATTTAATTTTGGCTCATCTGCCAATGGCAGGTAAACTGAGAATAATTACCATCCAAAAGTTTGTTTTTTTTACCAGCCATAAAACTGCATCATGGATTATTTGACTAAAATGCAAACTCATCTAAAGCATCACTTTAAAGAGACAACTGTGAATAGATAACATCGGATTTACAACTTTTATTCAGAACCTTTTTAATAAAACGCACTCAGTTACATTGTTGCACTTTAACTCATACTGTTCCTACACATCCGACGTCTTTGTCACTCCTGTTCTCAAAACCAGAGCAACAGATAACAGATTATGGGGATGTATCATGGCCAGGAAGCTACTCAGTAGCAAAAGGCAATACACTACCAAATTTAATATCACATAACAACAGTAACTACACACCCAAATTCTGTGCAGTTACTATACTAATACAACAACTTGTAAAATAAATGTAAAAAGAGAATCTAGCCAACTAAACTCACCAGTGCAGTGAAACAAAAGATCCCTCACCGGCTTCCCACCCATGACCACTACCAACTATGTTCAATAGGGCATCTGGCCAAGCAACAAGCATTACTAGGAGTAGACAGTACATTACGCAGGCCAAGCAAGGTCATTTTTACCCCCAAATCTCTGTACATCAAATGTAACAGTCAGACATGTTCATCGTTCCACTGCATATGGGATTGTCCTCACATTACTGATTTTTGGAGGAAGGTGCTACATCTCATTATTCACATTATTGGTAAAAGTGTACTTCTTAATCCCAAACTATGTATTCTGAACATTTATCCTGACAATTTTGTGATTTCAGAGAATGAATCCTTTACGTACTGCCTGCGTTTTGGAAGCTAAACGGTGCATCGCTCGGTTGTGGAGAAGTCCCACTCCATGAGGACTCTCACAATGGTTAAAATGAATGTGTGTCTACCTGGCAATGGAAAAAATAAGCTACTCTACAAAAAACTAACTTGACAAATTCTGGGAAATATGGAACTCTTTTTATACATTTTTGGAAAAAGAAGATGTGCAAAATTTTGAATGGACGGAACTGAGTGTAACTGTTTAACGCAATGGGAACGGACTGACTCGGTATCGGGTACGTAATCGATTTTCAATGTTCTAGCTGTTTTCTGTCCAAAAACTGCGGCGCTTTGTGTCCACAGAGATCGCCTGGCGGGCCGCCATCTTGGTGAGGTCGGCTGCGGTCTTTAGTTTCGTTTGAGTCACGAGGTATGAGAGCCGAAGAAGAGTGTAGTTTGGCGGAGGCGATCTTTATCGGTCTCTGCTGGCGAACCGTAGGAGCTACACGCATGCCTGAAATCGTCTCGTCGAGACGAACAAAATGAGCCCACCCACAGCCCTGTAGGATGATCTGTTCTCAAGCTGTGGGCCTGTAAAGCATGGGAGTGCTTCTGGTCATTTATATTGACTGTTTTTAGCAATATTTCAATGTTTTGGAAGCTTTATGTTATTTGGAACGTGGTTGTATGGACAGAAATAATGTTTTGAAGATAACTACCAATAAAAGTGAACATATAAACAGTAAATATGGCCAAAACATGGACATTCGCCTGGTATATTTTTGAAAGATTGTGTAATAACTTTTGTATATCAGTTTCTTTTCATCAAATTTACAGTTACAGTTGTATTCTAGGTGTATTAAAAGATATTCTGGTGCATTACAGTCTACCTTAGGATGGTTTTGATGGTTTATTGCATCAAAATAAAGCTTTTTTACCAGGCGAGGATATATATATAAATATATTATATTTTTTCTGTATTTCATATCCATGTAGTCTGTAATGGTAAAATAAATATGTTATTCTACAATGGATTTATATTCCTTAGCTTCTGACCTTTCAAAGGAGACCAGAATTATGCATCTAGGGCTAATGGTTGAAGAGATATTACTGACTTATTTTGGATATGTTAGGAGGAGGAGGTTTAAAGTGCTGTTTTTTGCTTTATTTTTATTTTATTATTTTATAATTACTATTAGCTACAACTCTGTGTCAGTGGTTACCATTATATTATGTCATGGTAATTATTATTGTGTGTGTATCTATCCATCTATCCATCGTCAACCGCTTATCCTGTTATGTGTGGGTAGGTGGGAGGGGGGTATTTTTTTATTGTAGCATTGCTGCATTGCTAGCATGTTAGGTCTATATGTGCTGTTAATTAACATTTATGTATGTTTTGTACAAGCTGATTCTTTATATTCCTTTAAAACGAATAAATACATGTTTCAAAAAAACAAGCATCACTAGAAGATTTTTCTAAAAAGGAAACCAATTAGTTGTTTATCATCGGAGGCTGTGGGGGAACTCCGGTGTTGTTGGAGAATTACTAAGCTTGTCTATTAAACACGAGAGGCGACACTTGGTTTTATTTTCATTGGCCAACTTTTGAATTGAACCTCAAACTGAGTATTTTTTGTTTGCTTACAGAAAGATGGACTGGGAGATTAGAACTGAGATAAGGACTCATTAACTGGTGGTTGAACTGTGGGTTTTATATTGAGCGCTTATTGTATAACACTGTGGTGAACTTAGTTTTTCTTGTGGTCTGTAGGTAGGCCGACATAATGATATTATATCATATTATTTAATGCCATGACTTGACTCAAATTATCTTTCTCATATTATTATAATTTGATATATCTTGTCCGCCATTGCTCATAATAATAATTCTACCTAATTCATCATAACACAGGCCTGACCCACAAGAAAGAACAGTGTATGTTCTATTTATCTAATATTGTGTTGGTCATACTATACACTGGTTTACTGCTTGTCCATTTTTAAGAATACAGAAGGTAAAGAGCTTTACATTAATCGCATATTAAATCGCAATCGCAATATTGGTAAAGAAAAACGCAATTAGATTATTTTACAAAATCGTTAAGCCCTAGCACAAAGTAAGGAGTAAGGCGCAAAGGGATTGTATTCCATCTCTTAATTAATCATAGGTGTGTTTTGGGTGCAATACTAATTAAACCAATCAGTGTCATCTCCCATTCCCTTTAAAAGCCAGGTGTGCCTGCACCTGGTGCATTGCTATTTAAATGATGGATGAATGGCACATTATAAAAAACATATAATAAAATATAAATAAGTAATAAAGTATGATGCAGACTTGCAGCAAAGAAAGAGAGAGAGGGCTTATCAGTTAACCACCCGCTATTTATCAGAATGTAAATTTTTATAAGCTTTTTTTGGTCAATGTCACAATTGCATCCTGCTGTCTCAAGATAATAATGCACCAACATATATACCTTCAGCGGTTTGGGTCTGCACAAAAGTAGATAAATTAGTAATAATCACAATGCATCTGCACGACCCTTCAGGATCTCTCACATAATTGGAACACAGCCATTACAAGTTTTTTTCCTTGATGGAAAAGCTGTATTTCTCATTAGAAAAATGAACCAGAAACATATTCAAGTTACTCCATACCAATTCTCTGATTGTGGATTTAACTTATTCATCCATGATATAATCAAGATTGGAAATCATCTCGGCCCACTAGTAATCACTCTAAGGACTCTTCCTGCTGATGTCCAACAGGATGAATGTCAACCCTGAAATCCGGTACCCCTTGCCTGATACAAGCAGCCTTTCACATAAATGTTTACTGTCTGGCTGCATGAAGGTCTCACAAGCCCAACAACAAACACTTTGAACCTGATCAGCTGGAAATGTCCTGGTTTACTCATTATAACTTATCTCCTGAAATAAGTGAGACTTGTTTAGGACTTTAAATGCATTCTCTGTTTGCAGTTCTACATAGGTGTCATACCATTAAGACGACAAGCTGAATAATTTTTTGATTTGTATTTTGATCTTGAGGTTGATACATTGGCTTTTTACAAATATGTCAGTCTCTGGATACATGATGACTGACCAAAAAAAACAAAATTACAAGAGTAACGTTTATAGTAAATGAGACAGAATAGTGCTTGATTTTCGAAACATCACTCGCTAACATAGTAGGCAAACAAATATCAGCACCCATGCCCACGCCAAAGGCCACCTTTCCCCTGTCAGCCTATATGATTTGAAGGATCATGTTATCTGATTTCCGACCGCTGTGGTCTCAACCCCTCAATGGAGGATTTAGGCAGCTTCCAGCAGGCACCAAGTGGAGGATGACTGACAGTCCCTGATGACCATTCACACTGACTCTTACACAGCACAGATATGCCTCATTTATTCACAAATCCTTCAACCTTGGGCAATACAGCAAGAAGCTGTTAAATCTCTGACAAATGCCACCCAGTGGGTTCATCTGTCCTCAGGGTGGAAGGTAAATTGTGCAGCAAACCATGGAAATGTGTCTCTAGATTTACAATAGTAGATATACCCAGTAGTCCATATAACTGAGATAGGTGGGGTTCATAGAAACCCCTACAAAACAATGGTGCAACCACATAGGTGTTTTCACTTAATCTGGCTAACTAGACCTCTGGAATTGACTGTGAGTGAGTACACACAGTGCTTGATTGACATTTTCTACAACTATTTGCTGGTAATTTCCAGCATGGTTTCACTCAACTTTAACCTGAGTGGGGGTCTAATCAGCCAAAACAACTGAGAATGGGTGTTGGTGTGCAAAAACTGACTCAGATCGCAAGTACAAAGAAGATTGGAGATGTGTTTTCATTTCATCAGGGTGTACTTTACCTGTTATTAGCAGGCAGGAGATGTGGTGTCTCAGCAATCATTGATCATTTAGCAAGGTTTTTTACTATAGAGTGCAAGTGTTAAGAGAAGGAGGCTGTTGTCAGCTAAAGAAGCAGAAGAAAGGGAACATTACCAACTGTGTAAATGCATTAATTAGTTGCTATCCTTGTACTGTATTGGCATACCTCCTGTGAAAATCAATAATCAGACCATAATGGAGCGACGCTTATAATTTACAATCCAAATCACAATAATTGTGGGTAGACATCATTTTCTAAATGGCTGCTAATGCCAACTCTGTGCTTAATACTGTGCATAATGTTTATGAAAACAAATTTAAGCCACATAGCAGTCCAAAACACATTCAGCCAAAATCTTTGCAGTTATCGCAGGTTGAAGATTTTAACACAAAGCAAATGCAATATAATATTATCAAAAACACCTCCCATCAGCTGTTTTTTTTTGCCAAGTTTCACAATTCCTAATATGTTCCAACCCTACCCCTGGTCCAGCGGGCCTCGTCAGTGGTGAGTTCAAAAGACATTGCCCCTGCATCACTTTTTTAGGTTTGTGGCTGACCTTCAAGCATTCACATGTGAAATTTACTCCCAGGCCTGACAGCAGTAGCTGGCACTGTGTCCTGATCCTGCATCCTGTTCCTGAATTGGTCTGCTCCCTCACTGTGCAGATTGTACTGTAGATATAAGCGGATGAGATGAGATTTCTCTGCAGGGTGACTGGCTTCACTTTACATTTCAGATGCTTACTCCTCTGAGAGGAGCCAGTTGAGATGTCTGGGAGCCTCCCTTTGGAACTGCTGTGGGCATGACAAACTGGGAGAAAACCCCGGGCATGCCCAGAAAATATCAGAGGGATTATATATCCCATCTATCCTGGGAGCACTTTGGGATCCCCAAAGAAGAGCCTGTTGCTGGGAAAAAGAATACTAGACTGCCTGCTCACCCTGTTGGCACTGTGATCCTAACCAGAATAAATAGCTCAAAATGGATGAATGAAAGGATAGATTTCCTCCATCAACTGCATTGCCTCAGTTAATTTATCTTAAGAGGGAATACAATGTTCCTTCAGCAGGAAAGAACCCAGACCTTTCTGTAAGCAGCACATTACTACAAGCTATAAAAAGAAAATCACTAAAAAAAGCTTCCGTCCTTAGTTACAAATCTTTCTTCTGTGCTTGTCTCAGTGCTGTCAACAGCTTTATTTGTTTCAGATCATTGTTTAAACAGTGCACATACTAAAGTGCATTATCAATTACAGTAATGATACATATTACATTTAAAACATTTATCTAAGAAGAGTTGAAAAGAATTACAAGAAGGAAAGAAAACTAGAAAACCTTATAAGGTTAGGGTTAGCTTATCTATTTTTCATGAATATATGCACTTTTTAAATTTAATGCTAGCTTGACTTGTCTTTACTGTATGTGCTGTCTGAATTTTTTCTTTGCATTAACAGAAAACATAGTTTTAAGTCGCCAATGCCCTGTTTTTGGATGTTTAAGATTTCAATGTTAAATTCTGAGTAACTGATACAGGTTAACCCACAGGTTAACCCACCCACCCACATCATTATGTTGTTCTGAAAGGGTACAGTGTATTTGGAATACTCCTGCCATGGCTCTTGACCAAGGAAAGCACTATCCTCTGGGCAACCATCCTAACCTTTTAGGATATTTATGCCACATGTTTAGTATGGCTCAAATGCAGAGGACTTATGGTGCGTTCCAGTTGTACCTGGAAAGTCAAAGTTTGGAGTCTGAAATTTCAACAGGATCGCCCCCTCGGAAAGTCAGGAGATATGCACTGCCCCCAACTTTGTGATCCAAGATGGCTGCTCTGTGTATCAACAGTTACTGAAAGCTGTAGTTTATACTGTTTATTAGCACTTCTGTGAATTTGTGTCTCATAGAAATTGCTGTACACAAAGTACTGGCCAACTGCTGTCTGTGGAAATGTTGCTACTGTGTTTAGTATACGTAAATACCACGTAACGCGTTTTTATCAACCAGCGTTGGTAACAATAGCTAACCTGGCTAGTTAGCTAACAATGGCTAGCTGAGCAAGGATTTCCATATTGTTAACTGGAACATGGTCAACTCGGGCGTGACGTCATTACCAGCTCCGACTTACAACTTCCGAGATAAATAGAACGCGCCAATATTGTCCAACAGGAAATAATGAAGTATAACTTCACTTTGTTGACTTAACTAGTGTGTGTGTGTATATTTACCTGACTAGGTCTCCATGAAGCTGGACATAGAGTCCCTGTCCGTCCCTCTGAGCACACAGCTCCTCCACTGTGGTACTGGTGGAGCAGAGCACCAACTGAAGGTCTGTCTGAGGGGTGGAGGAGGCCTGTGGGCCAGAGACAGGTGGCTGGGGGTCCACTGTCCCCACATAGAGACACACACAGCCCCGCTGGGTGTCCCCCTTTAGCCAGTCCCGCTCTCTGGATCCAAATCTGGTTTTTCTTGTCATACAGCCACGACTCCCATTCCGCTTCATGTTGCGCTGCTGACACAGAAAGAGTCATTTTAACACATAGGTTGACATCAGATACATATCAACATGTCTAACAGCAATGGCCTGGCTAAAGAGCTTGAGGGGGTTCCAAAGATACCCTGCAAGAAGTGCTGTAGGCTTCCTTCAACACAACATCTGTGTATAATAATCTACGAACTCTGCGTGGCTTCGGTACTGGGACATAAAATGTTACCAAACTAAAATTGCAATGGGACAAAGATGAAATATGCTGACACCGTGTAAGTGTCCACAGGGCCGATCCACAACTTTGGGGAACAGTCACTTACAGCAGACAGACACCGATAGCTTCAGAGCGTTGTGTGGAGAGGGCCAGGCAGAGCGGGCGATTGAAAATCGGCTGGCCGGCGAAGAGCGGCTAAACTTGGGAGAGAGGAGCATAGAGCAGCGCTCCAGCTTTGGACAAAAACACCCGTAGTCAAACTGGATAATGCTCTGACAACTACGCCGTAAGCTTTTTACTTTTTGGGATTACAATGTTGATTTATCTTCACTTGAGCTTCTCAGCAGCTAGATTCCATGAACATCCGGTTCCAGTGTCGTTAGCGTATTTTGGCACTACTTCATATTTATATTAAAACCAGACAAAACTGGACATTGCTGGGAGAAAAGAAAGTGAGGAAGTTGAACTACCTGGTGAGTTCAAAAAACATGTGTATGTAACTTTATTCCAGCTATCGTTGTACTTTACTGTGACCAAGTTAGCATAGCATAACCCTGATCGATCGAAACTCCATTCAGAAAACAAACATTTTAGAAGTTGTTGTCCTGCTGTCTTGCTAACAAACCTGACAAAGCATGCATTCATACGTTTAACAAATCTGCATCATATTGTAGTTATTATGTTTACTTTGGGTTTATACAGTTGTAGTAATGACGAGTTGTGTTTATTCGCGTTATCGCATTGTGTGTGAACACTCAGCAGTTGTCCAGCGATAAAACCCCCGCGAGGACAGCGTTGCGTGGATTAAATTCGCATTTGGTCTGAATGCCGCATGAGAGACTATGCTTTAACAGTGCAGTTGCTGCACACCTTTCTATCTGTATACAACTGGAAAGAGAACTATCCTGTGAAATTAAGTGAACGTGACACTTCTGGAAATTAGTGCAGTGGTATTTATAGTAATGAAGGAGCACCTATCCCCCTAAGTAACCACTTGGGTAGCAACAACATAGACTGTATAAAAAAAGTGGATGTAGCCATCGTGACGTAACACATTGGTTTGTGGACTAGTTTTGAAGCCTCGAGTTGGGCATACTGGGCTTCGCCATCTTGTTTTTTTGGAATTAGAAGTGACCATATTTGGACAAGAGGATGGAACTGGGGAGGGATATGCATTGGTAGCAACTTGTCAATCACAAGAAAGCCACGCCCTTAAGCACACCCAGCTTTATTGTCTGTTTTGCTCTAAATGAGACCATAATTTACAAAATAAATATCATGCTGTATTGAAGACTTAAAACTAGCCATTTAAGACCATATACACCAGAATGTTGTGTTGTTGTCTAAATTAGACAATAAGGACTAATGTCAGTGACATCAGCTGCTCATGAAAAAGGTCCAACAGGTAAAGACATCTATCCACTACTCTGACTCAGCTTGTAGGCTCTGCAGTACATATAAACAAAGACACACACAGAAACACACACAGACTACACTACTGTTGGAGTTTGTCAAGGATGCAGCTTGACTCCACATCTCTCCAGTATATTCATAGACAGGATATGAAAGTCTGGAGAGCATCCAGTTTGGTGACTTAAAAGGTATTATATGGGTTTTTCAGTGCCTGATATATAATGCCGATATCAAAAGAAAAGTCATGTATAATTACATTTTTCTATGCAGAGTACAAACTAATCTAAAAACTTATCTTAGCCAGTAACATGTTGTTTAAAAGAAATTTAATGAATTAATGAAATAGAAAAATACATGTACAGGTTATGCTGTAGATTTTAGAATGTGACTGCAATGTATATTTAACGCTAGCCAGTAATGGTTTTAGTTTAGATTTGCTGTCATTTAGGAGACACGTGTAAACATTTAGAAAAGATGTCGCAAATTTAGAGCTTGAAACTAAATTTTTCACCACCATCCCAAAACACCCTAACATTGTTCTCATGCAAATAATTTTCTCACAATATTTAGCAACTTATTATACCAAACTATAACAACAACAAAAGTCCTGACACATCAACCGACTGCATGGACACTTGTTAGCGTTGAAACAATGATTATTTTTGTTATTGTTTAGATCATGGTCACAAACTCCCAGAGCCCGTAGGGATGATTTTAAATTATGATGAAATAATTATTTTGTTTTGACCACCTATCAAAAACACAATTTATGTGTAACAAATAAAAAATAACCACTAAACCAATAAAATGTGTGGTATTATTATTATTTGATAAATGACTGAATAATTAATTGTGTATCAAAATAGATTTTAATTAATGTTCTTTAATCTAATCAATTAACTGGGAAATCCTTTCACCATCAGCTACAGTATTTCATGTCCAACCAAAGAAATTAATGTTTGCCACTGTCACGTTAGTTACAGATTGATATATAAACTATATCATTGTAATAATATAATTTCAAAATACCTTTCTAATGTTTTGGCCTTTTATTTTAGCATATTTTAGGTTTAGGTTTCATGGGTTACTGAATATTTCAAAAACAACTTAGTTCAATTAGTTCTTACATCTTAATTCAACCTCACAATTTATCTTATTAGAAAATTGCCTCCTCCATCTCAGGGCCTTCATCAACAAATATAGTTTGCTCAGTCATGATAGTAAATGGACCTCGACTTAATTTCATTTCCAAGGTCAAGAAAAAACTTTAAGTTTTTTTACTCCTTAAATAGACCATAACTGGAGCAGCATTATTTCAGAGGTTAGGGAGGCTGGAATGTAACCAGAGAGAGGTTAGTTTCAACTCCACACCTGTTGAAAAATCTGTGGTGAAAGAGTGAAAGTAAACTACCATACTCTTTCCTTATCAGCTACTGTCAAGGTGAGTGAAGCACTGAACCACTGCTCACTGCTGTAGAATCACTAAGTGGTCAACTCAGTCGATTACAGATGTACTGGGCTGCTCTAGGGCAGCTTCCAGGTGTGGATATGTGTCACTGTGTGAATGTGAAGCAGGGCCACACTGAATAAGAACATACATGTTTAGTCAACCTGTACTGAGTCAGAGAGGAGTAGACAAATATCTTGTGTATTTTTCTATCTCTAAGGGCAGATTTGCCAATGACAGATGGCTGACTTGGGTCAGTCTTTCAGTTAGCTATGGAGGTCCCTTGTAGACTTTGTGATGATACAGTATGTTACTGTAACACAAACCGTATCTTGTGCTTCAGCAAATCAACAAACATTGCCATATTTTGGCTGGCAGTTAGGCTTTTGGATGTGACCCCTGATTTAAGTAACACCAAAACCCTACGGTCTATGATTATCTACTTTATGTTGATGTTAACAGGCATGGGAATTATTAGGAAGCATTACCCCCTCACAGTGAGTGAATTATAGGTGAATGGTTTCACAGTCAATATCTGCAGAAACATTGCAGGCTTGTGTTAATTACATCTGAAGAAAAATCAACATCTTACTTATGGTATTATGCACTTAATAACAGGGTGACCTATTTTATTATTTTGGTGGCACCTTCAAATACAATAACTGAATACATACACATTAATTCAATAGCACTGTCGAGATTTTCTGTGTGTGTGTTTGTCACTGCTTTGCAAGCAGAGACCTCAGGGACTTACATGTCATTACACATCATGTGTGTGAACTGTTCAGCAGTGGGTCTTCCTATTTGTGTGTGTGTGTGTGTGTGTGTGTGTGGCTTTTGGCTGTTAATTGGCTCTGGTACATTCCTCACTTAATGGCAATCATCCTCAGCTCAATCATCAATCGGAGAATACCAATCACTGGATATCCAGCCATTACATAATATTACAATGATGCGTTCATTCTCATGCACTTTGCCCTGGTTGAATCGCCTACTGTAATGTAAGAAAAAAAACAAGACATGTAACGATTATGTTACATGAGATTATTTTGTATCCTGTTTGAATAACCTTCTGCATCACAAGAAAATAAACCATGTCCATGTGACTTGCCTTTAGCACTCGGATCCCCGTTGCAGCATGAGCTCCCGGACCACTGCGGCTGCCGCGAACTGCAGTCTCATTCAGCCCCGCTTGGTGGATCACCGTGTCCGGCTGCCTGTCTATGCAAGCCCCGTTATCTCCGACATCACCTCCCTTCTTGATGCCCGTCTGGGTGTTAGTCGCCACGACCGCTGTATTGTTATCCTCGTCTTCCATCGCCATTTATGATCCCCTTTTAACAGCTACAAAAAAAAAGAAGTGCCGTCCCGGTACGCGACTGGCAAATTCCCACGAAGAGGTGAACATTCATCCTGTGTCGATGCAGCGACGCCATATCCAGACTGAATCTGACTGTTGTCAGATAGGCCTGCTGGAGAGCTGATCAATAAACATTAAATGGGCGGATCCAGGGTATTTATTATTCATCAGCCACTGCCCCTTTCTGAGAGGAGAGGCGTACAACACTAATCTTCAGCCAAGTCTTTTACCACTTGATGCTTTTCATAACGAAAAATTACGCTATGCCTTTGTAGGGCGTGTCTTCGGTACTCACGCTGTTGTGAACTTTTGTCTTGTGTGAAAGCAGCTAACTATTTCTTATGGATTAACGTTACAACTTAAATCTAAAGCATTTGTAAATTATTTATTAACCACTAATAAGTCCATATGTTGAATCTTTCAAATCCTTAATAAAGTGTGTCTTAATTGAACATATAAATATAGGATTAGAAGGTTTTATATTATAAGTTAAGTTATTATAAGTTATCCTTTAATTAGTGAACGTTAAGATGAAATGTTAGCTAGCGTTAACGTCAGATGACAACGAATCTGGTGTGGCTATCGGCTACGTTCACTTTTAAACTCATTATCTTAGCTTTGCATTTCCTTTACACCCTCACACACTCCTTTCATTGTAGGCTAACAATTTACACATCTATGCTGAACTAAGATACTGATAAGGTTAACATAACATTAAATATAGGATAATTGATTCTGTAACGTTAGCTTTAGCCAAAAGACAGCTAAGTTAACATAATTACAGCCTTCTGAATTTCACAAGTTACAAGCTGGTACTTGCTTTCATTACTTACCTTTGTTATGCATTGCTTCAGTTTGGCCGACAATGAGGCCCCTATCTATTGCTACTGTAGTTTTCACTTTCCTGTTGTATGTGATAGGTAAAAGGTTTGTGAGAAACAACTAGTGAAGACATGCAGGTAGGTTAGAAATAATACAGGGGGAAGACCTGTAATAAGCATGTCAGAGGACAAGGGTGGAATACCAACCTGGTAAAGTGTACAAGCTCGGAGGCCCCAAACCCCTCAGGGTTATATATTTAAGAATTTTAAATAATGTTGCTGATACTGTGTATATCCCGGCGTTTAGTTCTCATCACTGTAAAATGTACTCATTATACAGCTCTAATACAAATTTTATTGAATACTCAGAATCAGCTGCATCATTTGTTCTATGAACGGTGGTGCAGGTTATTCAAGGGGTCCTAACTGGGGAAGGGCCACAAAATCCAAGTGTTATGAATTAAGTGTCAGGAACTCCCAGCTACACACCTGCTCTATTAATCTAATGAATTCCCAGCTCACTAAGTAACTGGCCTTTTTCACAGCAGACATGTTGACTTCTCATAGTAGGAAAAGAAAAGGTGGTTTAGGGCTCTGTTCTGTTCACGAGTCCCAGTGAGCAATTATGTACAATACCAGGACCCTGAAACCTAAGTTTCCAGTATTTTTATTTATCAGAATAAATTTATCTAAATAAAAGCAGCTACATGGCTGTTAGTTGTTCATTTAACATTTTTGAATTTGGTCCCTGATTTAGTGACATTTTATGTTAAAGAGCAATATAGAATGACAAAGACAGTATTACAAAGGATTATCACGTGCTGTTCACACATTTGTTCATTAGGAGATATAGTTTATTATATAATAACAAACTTAGTTGAGCTAAGGGTGGGCAATAGTGTGAAAATCCTGTATAAAGGAGTACGTCATTTTAAATTGCAACATCTGTATATATTGTTATATAGTACATTTTCTGTAAAACTGTTAAATATAAAATAAATTAACATTTCTGGCTAATGCAGCAAGTTAAATACCTAAGAAATCCAGGTAATTCATCATATTGAGGCAAAAATCAATCCAAATGCCTCTAAGCCGTTCTGTTAATTTGAACACTGTCTACAATGGTTTATTTAAAGCTAGACATGGTATAGCAAAATCTCAAAGCAAAATCACAGTTGATACATTTATTTTGTCTCATAGCAGGAACCTTCACATTGCATGTCCTTAAAATAGGTCAGATTGTTACACCACACTCCCATACCAAGAAAACAAACTACCATAGTTCAACTAGATTTTTATTTGACATTTTATTTGCTTGATCATTTTCTCCAACCCAAGACAAGAATACACAGCATAAATTGAAAATATCCCATTTAATAGTTTACAACTTCTTATCTTTAATAATCATTTTCATACTTTCAGTCTGACATTCACACTCACCTTGAAGCCATGGAACTGGGATTCAGTTCAACATGTCAAACTTGACTGGAAAAAGTGAACCTCATGCCCCCCCCCCCCAACAAATCAGTTACCATATCATTTTACAGGGAGTTACAAACAGATTTTGTTTTCAAAAAACAATGGATGCATTTCTTTTTTGATTCAACAGGAAAAGTGAACTCAGATGCTCTTCCAAGCCCTTTACACACTGAATTCACCCTAACAAATAAAAAACAAAAGTAAATTATCCAATTTATCCAAATGATGGATGTGCACTTTCATCAGACTCTTAAAAACATTAACAGTATTGTGAGCACTATCTGAACAACTTCCTATTGTACATGTTAGTACTGACCCATGAAGGTGGTGTGATAGATTTTGTAACTTGAACTTTTCTTGCATTTCAAAAAGATTCTCAGGTCAAGAGTAGAAATGACGGTATTTACACTGGTTTTCACATGCAGCTCAGAAGCTGAAAGTTGAAATTGCAGCCAGAAATCATGTCCTATCTAGATAAAAGACATGTCACATACCATCACGCTCTCTCAAGCATGATTATTTTCTGTCTCTCTCTCTCTCGCTTTCTCACACACACACACACACACACACACACACACACACACACACACACACACCACTTCAAACGCTGATCACACGCTGATGGGTATTTGTTTCGGTTTCTTTTCTTCCTTTTCAGTTACAGTGTCCAGAGCACTTCTGTTGGGTTTATTTCCATTTGTACATTTGAAACTGCATGAATTACGGTATCATTTAAAGAACTGATCAGATGTGATTAACAAGGGTACATACTGGTTGAATAAGACAATACAAACAACACCAACAAAAACATTCAGGAATAGATGTATGAAACTTCCTTTCCCATCCCATCAGCCTTCCGTTTTGCACAGCTCCCCCTTGTGGCTATTAGATTGTAACACAGACTTGTCCCAGATTAGTTTTGGGGTAGTAGCACTCCATAAACACAAAATTTAAAAAGGTCCCAACAGAAATAAAAATCCACTGCCTTCCTCCCTTATATCCTCCATTGATTAACTGCCATGTAAAGTTTAAAACAGTGAGGGCTCAGATCAATTTCACATGTGTTACAGCCCAACCTTTCATGTTGGAGACTACAGAAAGAAGCTGAAAGGTGTACCATGCATGGGCAAATAATATCAGTGATAAAGGACGAAAAGAAGCCAAAAGAAAGCCTTGTACTGTTCAGACCCAGGGAAGGACACTGCTTTATATCTGTCCAGATAAAACTCTATTCCAATTTAAACCTGCTGGCCATAATGAGGTAAAAAAAGAAAAAAAACTCCTCCTAGTGGGGCACTATATTTATATATAAGACACTTATAGGAAGGTGCTACATGGCAGACAAAAAGGTAACAGGCATCCACTAGAGCGAACAACGCCAAGACCAAGGAGCATCATTTTACGAATCAATATTTAGGTTCAAGGGAGTTTAATAGATGTGACTTGTCAAGAGTGCACTCAACCACACATAAGGCCAGAAAGAAGAGTTACATCTTTTCAAGAAACCTGCTCCTCTTCGTAGGAGGGCGTGGATGCATGAGGTGTTTGAGGGGCAGGGAAGCAGATGAAGCAAGGTGCCACTCATGCTGCTGTGCAGCACTGTGCTTGGGTTTCTCAGTAGTACAGTACATCATTCAGACAACATCTGTTAAGACAGATTCAACTCCTGTTTTTAACATCAAAAGAAACCCCGACAAGTACCCTACTGACTCACCAACTACCTTGGTAAAATATCATGAATGAAGTATGAAGAACAGTAAATCAAATGCAGTTCAATTGCATCCTTTTAAGATTGTTTTGTACATATATGCATACAATTATACTTCCTAGCTGATCTTTTAAGTCTTCATGTGGGTTTTATTTAATTTGATCAGCTTTTGTTTGTTTTACAACTATATACAATGTACAGGCAGCAGATCATCTCTTTTACAATGAATGAGTGATGATACAGGGAAGTCTATAGACTGATGTTGACTAGATCTATTTAGACAATATACATTGTGAATAATTGGAATTTTTAGAAAATGGTGTCTAAAAAAAGGATGAAAGGTAGTACAAGAGACAAAATTGTAAAAGCCCTCAATATGTACAGGAAAAAAGCCAACATTTGTCAACAACAGAAAAACTGAAATAATTTTCTCCATATACACATATAGCTCAAAAATATTTCCAAAGCTAATAGTTTCTCTGATTTGGTCACAGAAGTTAGAATATAGTGAAGCAGTGAAAATAAGTATACAGCCTGACTGAACATCTGAGGATCTCAACACAGCACCGCAGGGCTGCTAAGCTTGTTAAGTATTGAGATGTACAAACTACCATTAGTTTCTCTCATGCAGATGCTCCCCTTGCAATTCATGACTAAACAAAAAAGTGTCAATCTACTGCCACTGAAAGTTAACAGAAAGAGAGAACATTGTGAGGTATTAAGGTTACTGTCCCCGACAGCATGGTCAGAATTCTGATTTGGAGAAGACGAGAGCCAAGAAATCATACTCCTAACAGTCACCACAGAACAGCCCGTCCCAGTACCTCACCAAGCGATCCAAACTCACTTCAACATTGATTGACGGGGGGTGAGGGGTTTCCTAATGGTTCACTTTCGTCAAACATTTATACTTTTTAAAAACACTTGAAATGTTGATGCCAGCTTAGGAAAAGTTTACATCTATTAGCTGCCATAATCTTTGAGATTTGCCGTTTTTAGGCCTTGTTGTCAATAACATCCAACAGGTATTTTTAATTGGAAAGTCTGCCACACAGTATAGGGAAAGAAACGATCACAATCATGTAGCTATAATTTATGTTTTTGTCAAAATTAAGACGTAAAAAAAAACGTAATTGCTGTGGACATCCAGGTAGGCCAATATTTAGTGGGTGACTGATTATAACCCATTATGTAAAAAAAGTAAAACCTATTAAATTAAGTGATATACCAAGTCAAATCCAACAGGACCATTTCCCTCAGACTGAAAATCAGCACACAAGCAGACTTAAAAACCAAGCTCATACAGCACTCAATAGTTCAGGGGCTTTTATCTAGCTAAGGCAGAAAGGCACATCACTTTGATATCAGGCATAAATAATGAAGTCAAATTACTGCAGAAATAAAACATACTTTCACAAAAATAGTGCCAATAAGATGAGTTTCCCCATCAAAAAAGACAGCCATGAAAAAGACTTGAAAAAAAAAAAAAAAACGCATTCAGTGCATGTAACTACATTCATAACAAGCTTCATTTACATGTATGTGCATGGTGACTAAGTTCAACCAGGTTAAAGAAATCAGAAATGTATCTAAATTGCAAGCTCAACTGTGAGGACACAGTTGCAAGAAAGGTTTAAATGCAGATCTCCAACACAAATGCAATTAGCTTTTCTCTAGATAGATTTCTGGCATGGTTTATATCCACCCTAATGAATGAACCTCCCTATACTATGCAAAGCAATTAACCGCTGAATTTATTATACATGTCTAAAACTAAAGCTACATGTGAGATGATTCTGGGAGAGCTGTGAGGGAAAATCTGAGCACATTCTCTGAAAACTAACCACAGGTGATCAAACCGGCCATCTTGGATTTGTTTATGTTCTTATAATTGTGACAACACAAATGTAGACTACTTCCTATAGAAACATAGGATAACGAGGCCTAGTACGAGAATCCCGAATCTGAGCCAAGTTGTGATTGTGAACCTAACAATGCTCAAACATGCATTAAGCAAATTAATGTAATTCAAAATGAATACAACTCTGACAAGTTATATCACTCATGATGTGGAGAGTCAAGAAGTTTATGACCTCACTTAAATAGACCATTGAAAGCTTTTTCTGCTGCTGTTTTTGGACTGAAGGTTGATATTAAATCATCTGAATGCAAAGCCAATCATAAATCAATGGAGCAATGTGTTTCAACTGCATTTTAGCTTAATTATAAATTCAAATAAAACTATGGTTACTGCAATGCTCATAGTGGGAAACACTTTTTCTCTACAGTGACTTGTGAGGTAAAAATGTACCACAGTGAATGGTGTGCATATGTGCTTTTGTGGGTGGTAATGGCGCTGGGCAGAGGGTGTATGTGGGGAAAATAGTACTACGCAAAGAAATCATGGAAACCAATTAAGAAAAAAAAAGAGAAAGTTCACTGATTGATATGTTTTTCCCAATTATTCTGTGTTTCTCCTGTGTTAGATGCTCTGCTGCTTCCCATGCGACTCGAGGGCAGCGGACTGCGGTGACGTCACAGGGGGATCCGTTGGAAGAGAGGAGGGAGGTGAAAGGAAAATCGTTTTCATAGTTCCCTTGGTGGGGCTTTTAAGAGCAACAGAAGCAGCCCATCACTGCCAAGACTGAGGGGGGAAGTTATTAACCTCAGCCAGGTCTTGCACAGGCGAGCCTTTGAGGGTGTACGTCAGCTTGATCCTCATTCGTAGCTGTTGCTGAAATTTTTGTGAGGATGATCATGTTTATAAAAGCAAATCTTGCAAATAATTTAAGACTGCAAAGGTCTTCAATGTGTGCTAAGTGTGCTTCAAATGTGAAAAAAAAAGATTGATCAAACACAATTTGAGAAGGACAAACTCACCTTCTGTGGGTTGAGGACTCTGATGACCTGTGTGACAGTTCCCTGGTTGAGTGCTGGGACAACATTACTGCTAGGGGAGAGGAGCTGCAGCTGGAATGTCTGACAAACAGATAGGGGGCACCATGTTAGAGGAAAATTTTATGATACCCATAGAGAAAAGAGGTCATCACAGGAGTATAAATAAGGGTGCTCACATTGACCGGGCACTGACCACAACTGATGGATCTTCAGTTCAAATGACTCAGATGCACTTTTTAGATGTATCGATCAGATAATGTAATTGTGAAACAGCAAATAAACATCACTCAAACAGTGTTTTTGCTGCCTCATCCATCATGGCCGCCATATTTCCATGACATGTCTATGGCTCATCTTTCTGTCTAACCAAACACAGACAACGGTGAGACTTTTAATGCAGTGAGGCAAGCACTATATTTGGGCTGCCTGGTGAATACTGGAGGCCTGTAATAGCATGCTGAAAGTTAACTAGATATTCAAAGCTAGTTCCTTCATAACATGCTTAGAGAAGTTTTTGAATTTTTTATAATTTCCTTCATCCTGATTAAGCCAACACAATCTGATCAAAATTTTAGACTACAGAAACAACAGACTGTGTGGCATTAAACAGATGTTACTCTCAAAAGGCTGAGCAGACTTGTGGTCAGCAACATCTCCTAGTAATACAGGTTGGGCCGATAGACGATGCCATCGTCCATAAAATATCCACCGCGACTTGTAACGTAAGTTAATAGTCAATTAACAAAAAGACTCATCAGTAATGAACACCATTATGCATTACAGCATATTGCAATTCAGCTACTTAATATCAGCATGAGATTGTGCCTGCTTACCTTTGGTACTGCAGCCTGAAAAACAAAGTCTGTCATATCGGCCTCTGTTGAGTTTGAGGCATGGATGGTGATGACCGCGATGTTTGGATTGGGATTTGCTCTCTCAAATGTGAAGTCTATTTTCAGACCATTCTTGTTGTATGCCGTCATAGGGGGAATAGCTATACAGAGATTTCAGAGGAGCAGACCATTGAAAGATTTAGAGATATAATACTAACATTTCATTGTATGTGTCATGGTAATCCAAGAAAAGCAAAACACAATGACCAAGTGCTTTAATGTATCAGGACTATACCACCGACTACAATATATTTGGGGGTGGCTCATTAAGGGGAGCCACAGACTCTCACCTGCAGCTGCAATGTCATTAAATAGGGGCTGTGAGGAGAGGCCATCCAGAAGGAAAGAGGGTTGGGAAGTGGGCACAGAGGGAGCGGGAGCAGGGGCTGGACCGCCTGGAAAGAGGGGACAGTGACACACCAGGGTTTCTATTCACTCTTTTATACCAAAACCAGAGTATGTTACTGTGGAACAGGAGCAGGCACAGGTTGGACACATCACATTCACACTGGTGGTAAACATGGGTTAATACCAGATTGTTGCTCTGCTCTAAAAGGGATATAGAGAGCTTTACACAGAGCATCCTACCACTTAGCGAGAGGTCACCCAGCAGATCAAGCAGCTCTCCTCCAGCTGAGGCAGGCTTTGTGGGCATCGTGGTCTGGATTACTGGCACCACATCATTACCTCCCAGCAGGTCTAATAAATCATTAGCCTGGCAGACAAGAACAACACGCAAACATGATAAAATACCTGCAATATCTATGTGTACACCACATTTATTAATAATAATAATAATAATAATAATATGACAAAGCACAAAAATATTTGATCTCATTGTGTGAAAAAGTATTCCGTTAACTGTTTATCTAGCTACTCAAAAACTGTATGTTCTTCATACGTCATCATAAAGTAATCAAAACTGCTCTCACCTGGTTGGCTGGCTGGGTGACAGGCGGTAGATGTTTTGGTTCCACAACAGAGGGCTCTGTCTCCCCATTTGTCTGTACAATCTCTGTGGGGCCATTAGTAGAGCTCTTCTCCATGATGGGCATTCGTTCTAGGAGAGCCGGCCTATAGTCAGGAAACGAGGAAGGAATATAGAGAGAGACAAAAGATAGACCAAACTTAACCACTGGAGGATTTTCCTTATCTAATTAACTGGTACAATGTGAATGTAACGATATGGTAGTAATTTCTGGTACAGAAACAGTAATGCAGTTTTACCTCATGTGGTCATACTTCTTGAAAAGCGCATTGTACTCCACGGCTCTCTGTTGAAGCTCCACATCAATGCTACTCCCATATATCGAAACCACCTTCTTGATTCGGCTAAAACAAAATTTTAAATGTTAGTGGTTAGGAAAGTAGCATTGGTTATCAATAATTAACTTTACCACCTTTGCATACAAATATTTGTAAAGCTTCAATGTACAGAATAGGTGTAAAAGGACATTACTCACTTAACACTGCTGAAGCGAGTAGAAAGCTTCATGATGGCAGTAAGGGAATAACCCCGGGTCACAGGTGTGGACAGGTTGGACACCAGGAGGCCTTCCAGCACATCCAGGACTTCATCCTCACTCACCTTAATTTAAAAGGAAGAGAAGAAAAACATCTGATGACCTAGTGTTTCTCTTAGTTTTGTGCTGTCTTTAAATTTGTGTGTTTGTACGTTTGGTTGGGATTCATAAAGGTGTACCTGGATAGGCTCCTCCTCCTCACACTGTCCAGACACCAGCAAGTCCCCATACTCTCCTATGCACCACGACGCCACCTGCACTAGAGGTTGCTACAGAACACAGCGAAACATAAGTTCACTCTGATGCTTAAGCTAGTTTGAAATACAAACAGTTAATTACATAATCAAATCTAAGACTATTAACTTCAAAAATGTGGAGATGTCCCAAATCTAATCATGACCCAAACTAGGACTGCTCTGACCTGTGAGATGTCATCCAGCAGTGCTTTGTAGAGTCTCTGTACTGTGTAGGCATGCATCTCCACACTGTTGGTGATGAGCTGGATGAGGTTGGGAACAGAATCATCTCGCACATAGCTCCCTGCCTGGAAGGATGAGCAGAGAGGTCAATAATTAATGCAAATAAACCTTAAATATTTGTAGTGTTGGCTGAGGAGGTCTTTTACTAGATTTGATTAGATACTCAAGGTAACACATGTATTCTTAAGAAATACTCTGAAAATCACATCCAATCAACAGCATAAGAACCACTGGAGTGTTTTATTTTATATACATACTGTTGTCAGGACTCTCATAATGGTGTCTATGTGCCATCTTTTCGAAGGAGCATACCTGTCGCACAAAGAATACCATACCATTGATTAGTCCCAGCAAAGCACGGAAGAAGAAACATGAACATATAAGTTTTCTCAACTCTATACAGAGAGGAGAGAAATGCTGTCAGAAAATATATGGTATCAACATAGTCTGTCAGACGATGGATCACTCATTTTATCATCATACAGCATTTCAGTGTTAGCCACCCCCTGTACTCCATGGTACCTCAAACAAACTTTTAACTTGATGCATGTCATGATGCATGAGTATGTTGTATATGTATTCTGTAACACAATATTATGATTATATCCCTCTTCACAGGCATAACTAACATTTAGTCTACATCAGTGGTTCTCAAGGACCCCAAAACTGACATCTGATAGAAATTTTGCTTTTAGAGTTACAATCAGCTTTTTTGCCAATTAGGTTTACACATTCAAGGAATTTGGTTTGGTGTCTTGGTGCATAACTATAAACATAATATATAGATATAAAGGGTAAAATTGACAAGCTATCAAAAAAAGTATATGAAACCCATGACCAAAATAGTCACTGTATTACTTGGATGGATAACTATAATTAAAATAAACCACTAGTCTACATGTATCTAATTCATAAGATGCAGATAGTTATTTCCAACAGGTTCTATTAACCTAGATGTCTCTGTTTGAATTATAAAGACAGTGAAAAGCTACTAAAATCAAGGTCACACGGGATGTGTATCAAATTACTACAACATAGCTGAGCACAGTTGTAATGTGCAGTGAAGTCTATGTGTTGGGTGCCTTACTTCTCTGCAGCTAGAAAGACTCCTGATGCACAGTCTGCTTTGAATTCAGGGTCACAGGAGTCCAGGAAGTAGAGCAGCTCTTTCATCATGCCTCTAATGTTGTTGCCGTTTACCAGGGCGAAGCTCAGTTCCATTGCACGTCTACATAACAATGAAAAGCAGACAAAGGTCAGACACAACAAGGAAAAATAGTAAGAAATGTACAATTGTAGTTAAAGTAATGTGTGCACTTTAAGCACTGTGAATCACCTCTTGATGGACACATCCAGGTCTTTTAAACAATCCACAATGGTGCTCCGATGCCTCTGCACTGCATTGTGGTCTGTCTGTACCGTCTTTAGTAGAGATGTCAATGCCACGTATCTGGAATGGTGAATTTATTTAAAAGATATCATCAGAAATTATTAGTAACATTTGGATGAGTCAACGCATGCAAGGTCAAGTAGTGTAATTTAATTAAACTACCTTATATTTTTGTCGTTGTTTAGAAGGAAGCGCCCTAGTATGTTAATGGCCAAGACCTGTAAGATAAAAGGCATTAATGCAAGATATAAAAAATATATATATATATTAAATGTTCATCGCAACCTTTCCTTCCTACTAAATTCACTCACCCTCAGTCCACTTTCAGACTTGATGTCCATTATAGTCAGTACAGTCTCGTAGAGAATTGCATTGCCTACGTTTTTACTTGTCTCTGTGTTTGTTGCAACCTGTAAGCACAAATACCACACATTTGTCAAAACAACAACACTCACTCTAAGAAGCTTTAGGCCATAAGTAATGATTACATTTAATTCTAACCTGTGCAAGAATGTCATTCATTGCTTCACTGGAGTCATCATCACTCTTGCCTAAAATTCGCAGTAGTCTCAATATCCGCACCTAAGAAAATTAAAAAAAAGGTCCAGTCCAGTCAGTTCACTTGACAAGTGTGGAATACTTTATTGACCCCTCCCCCCATTGGTAAATACTGGGTTCTCTTGTCCAACTCCTTCCTTGATGCTGTTCTGTTGTCAATTTTATTATTTTTCCTACTGGCACAGCCTGTGTCAGCTGTAGGTGTGACATTATGTGCTTCAACCATTTGTAATTCTGACTTTTAATTCCCTGTTTTATAAAAATGTATCTACACCAAGAGTAGGACATGAAGTTCTGATCACAGCACAAGCATGTAGCCAAGTCGATATCAACGATGTCTACTTACAGCAGAAGGTACTTGCATCAAGAAAGAGAGATTTACCTGCAGGAAAGGATCGCTTATGCCCGACACATCATGCTCAGGAGAGTATCCAGACATGATTAGGTTCTTCAGGATTCTCACCAACTGTGGAACCAGCTACAAAAAGACAAACAACAGAACAGAGGAGGAGAGGTATCATAATATTTTGTATAGATCTCTCAAATGTTCTACTCTTGCTCTTCAACATTTCTATAATATTGTTCATTAACTTTTAAAGCTAATAATTTGTCATTGACAGTGGCAGACAGCCAAACTCATATCAAGAATTATAGTTTGAGGTAGAGTAATGTGGTTGAAAGTGATTGAACAGTCAAATTTTTGCGGTTGTGAAATCAAAACCTTGATTGTACAAAAATATGGAGGTTAGAACATTTGGCTTTGAGTTAAAACAAAATCTGCATACACTTCTGAATGTGGCAAATTTTTAAACTACAGTTATATTAAGTGCAAAATGGAGTTATATTAAAAATGAAAACTTCTCATCACAATGATTAATACTGTTATGCATTTAATTTTGATCACTCAATGCCTTCTAGAAGAATTGTAACCTTAATGCAATACTCCAACATTTTGGGAAACAGTTTGCCATTATATCCTGCATTAAATTAGAATATTGGGCATCATTTTCATCTATTTGCACCGTGTATAGTGATCAGTCTGGGATGTGTTTAGCCTAACACTAGATGAAAAATCTTCAATGTAATGCTGACTGCTGACTCACTAACGAGACACAACATGTAAATAGAACAGGTTTGGAGTTTTTAGAAGGCCTACTTTTTTCACTTTTAGTTATGTTTTGGCCTACTTCCAGTCTTTCTGTTTTGCCAGACTTAACACACTCCAGACCAGATGACTTTAGAGGATGCGAAGAGATGAAATTCAGTCTTCTCCTCTGGTATGGAGTGGGATTTTAAAAATAAATCTAAACTTTGAACTCCTTAACATGACATTCAAACATTACATTTGCCACACTCTTAACTCTTGCTTAATACATAAAACCACCACTGCACAATAATACAGACCTAAGACAGTTGGTGACATAGCAAATAAACTACTCTCTAACAGTGACACAGATACAGTGGAAATCGTCTGTTCCTGGTGACAACACCTGTGGCAATCATGTGAAAACACATCCACCCAACTGATTTTAAATACAGTGATCAAATGAGTTGCATATTAGGTAAATAATGACACTCAAAACAATAGTGAGAAATGTATCTGACAAATGGACCAAATATTCTATTGTAAATATTCAAAACACTGACATAGTAATGATCACCGTACACGTTTAAAAAAAAAATTAAAATTATAAATTAAAGCACAACATGATATTACTCAACACAAATTTGATTACGTCTGAGGTGACTGTGAGGAGTGATTACTATTTACAGCATGCACCAGCTATGAGATCAGAATGTCCTCTTACCTTCTCATTCTAACACAATGCAGGAATTGTAACAAAGACAAATGACAGAAAAAATATGAGGTAGATGTTAGGGAGGGGAAACTGGAAATCATTCACTTTCAGAGAGCTTAAAATAATGTTTCGATCATGAGCATGAGGGGTGGTGCTTCTGGTACCTAAAGGAGGAGAGGTACAGCAGCAGTTGAAATACAAGGGGAAAAGACAGCGGTAGGAAATCAAAGATTGAGACATACTTGAGTGTAGAGCAAACCTGTAGCGCAATCCACGACCCAAAAGTTTAACAAAGTTTGCCTAGCTTAGCTCAGGGTTTCCCACAGGATTTTAAGAGACTATAGCGGGTGGGCCTCGGACCCTCTCAGGCCCCCCCCGGCCCCCCCCCCCCCCCGGAAGAAATTTTGGAAATCTTAAAGTTAAATGCATTAATTTGGTGCAAAATTAAGAGGCTATGTATGAAGAACTTTGTACGCTTGTAAACACTGTTGTGCTCTAATAAACTATTTAATCATAAACCAACTGTATAGCTATAAATTGTGATAAAACAGCAACAAAAGTCAACAAATTTATTTAATGTTTTTCCAAAAACCCTAAATCAAAGAATAGAAAATACAATAAGTAATTGCCCTAACATTTTATTGTTGTTGGGTTTTTTTTACTTTTAATGTATACATATGTTTCACTTTCTGTGAATATAATCCAATTAATCTTATTTCCATAGATACCTTATTTTGAAAACCGGGAATTGTCACATGTGTATCCTCACGCTAAAGTCATGAAATCCGACCCAATTTGATAAAACATGTTGTATGTGGTTCTCATATTGCATAACATGAAGACTTCACAGCCTCTCTTCAGGTAGGACTCTCATACTGCAACACTTGTCTTTGTAAAGAAAGAAAATGACAGGATAAAGTCGCTAACCTGCGTGTCAGCTCACACTGGTCCATTACAGTGGATTTACCATAAAGGCTTTAATGTGTGTGCACTCTAAATGTAGGCGCGGCTGGCTTAATCACCTTCTCACAAACGACTGACAGAAACAGACCATTAATGTTACCGTAGTTGCCTCAAAAGAAAAGTGGTTGTCTCGAGTCGGATGCCAAAGTGTGTGAGCGCAAAACAAAACGTTAGAGGTCTGAGATGTTATTATGAGATGTGTAAAAATATTTTCAGTTCGTTTTGAAACTATTGCAGAGCAAATTAGACTATGACGGGCCGCCATGGTCTCGTTAATTAATGGGAAACACTGCTTAGCTATACCAAAAAGAAATACACAAAAGGAGAATGAAATATGACGTGAGCTTAAGACAAATGCCCGTAATTACTTTAAGGTCAGGGAATCTGTTTGTACCTTTCTGAAATGGGCCAGCATGTCAGGACTTCTTTCACACATCTCAGTGAGGAGGACCACTGATGTATGGAGAACACCTGGGGGAATAGACATTGCAAAGGTTATTGTTAGGAATAAATATTCTGACCAGTTTGTGTAGTTCTTTTTCCTCTACATCAGCCGTTTGTTACTGGACGTTCGGACCTAGGGACTTCGTTCATGGGTGCCATTATTTTAGGTAACAGTGATACAAGAAACTAGATTTAGCGCCTTGCGGTTGTATGCCTCTGCCAACCAGTCAAGTTGCAGTTTACAACCATGTCTGTCCAGACTCCAGAATATATTTATATAGTGAATACTTGGAGAGAATTGCATAAATAGGTATAAAGGGTATTTTTTTGGCTAAATGGAAGCAATCACTAAATTGATAACACATATGTATGATTCCAGTGAATTTATATATCGTTGAACTGATTCATGAAGGATTATCATAAATGTATTGGCTAAACAGGTACAAGTGTACTTGATTACTATGTAAAGATGGATACTTATAGAGTATAGCTACACAACATGTGGTGCTTTTATTTTCTCCTAACATTTTTAGATGCAAATCCTCTCTATGAGCTGTATGTGAAGCTCACTCACGCTTAGCTAGGCGAGCTCCAATACGCTGTTCGCTGTCACGTGCATTCCGATGGTGCTCGAAATTCAGAATGAGGCAGGAAGTGAAGGGCAGAATGGAGGAAAGCCCATAGTGTAGCTACTGTTTACTCATTGTGCCCAGTCAACATGTGAAATCTGGAATCGTCCAATTCATTCTTAAATTCTGACTAAAAACCTATTTTGAGGTCCCACTGACCACTGATATTTAGGTCAGTTACCTATTCAGTGTCCGACCAACTGTGAAATATGGTCACAGTCTCCCCTTCTGCTCTTGAATCACAGTCAGGACATTATGTCGTCACAGTGAAAGTGACCTTTGGGTTTAAAAATGTCATCACTTCAGAAATTGTCATAATTACGGCATCAGATCTTGAGTTATAGCCAAAAACCTATTTGTCAAGGTCATCCATCCATGAGTTTGAACCACATGCCAAAACACTGATTTTAAAGCACTGAAAAGTTGTGGATCAGCCTCACTCACATGGAGGTGGTCTGGCTTTGAAAAACAGGTGTTACTAAAAAGACGTCAATCTGCAAATCAAATATCGGTTGACATTAAGGACCACAAACTAACCACCGCACAGAATATCAAGAATATGAAAAGCTTCGGGAGTCAACTGTCCACGACACTCCTAAACCAGCCAAGGTACCGGCAAAAAAACAAGCTCCAGTTTAAACAGCGCAACAATTATGATTTCAGACTCAAAGCCACCAAGATAACAGCTACAGACAGAACTGAGAAATATAGCGACAGATGAGGTTGTTTACTCATACTTCCACTGTTTGATGTCAGTAATACTACATATCGTCTAATTATCTTTATCAACAAAATCCCAGAAAATATCAGATACCATTTTTTGTCAATATCGCACACTCCTAATGTCCAGACTGACCAATTACACAGAGACTCATTCCAAAAAATACGATATACTAGCATACATATTAACCACAGAGCACACCGCTGGCAGCATCATAAATCTGTAAGATTAGCACACAGGCTAATCATTTCCTAGTGACCTGAATTTTACAAGGTTGAAAACTCCATCTGAGTGACAGCCGCAGAAAGCACTGGTGGTGAGCTCTGAAGCCACACAACATATCATAATTGAACATGTTTAAAATTTGTAGTGGCTTTCTGACATTTTCAAGGTAATCAATTCTGTAGTTTATTTTTGAGAGAGAACTCGCTCACACCATTGGTAGGTTAGTTGGTTGTATAAAAGTGAATGTATGTTATACAACAGTAGGGTACACGGCCTAGTTATTTACTATACATATAATTATAACATTCATATCCAACATTTAATTAGATGTTTGATTATATGTTTGCCTCTGCAACTTCACACTAGAAATTCCTGACAATGCTTGGTGCATATGGCCATGTCACACAATCTTCCAATTATACATCATTTAATCATGTACGTTGCACGACAGACTAGTGTTACTTTCGTCAGACGAAACTAAACAAAACATATTCGTCAATGACCTTTTTTCCCCCCATGACTAAAACGAGACGATGATGAGACGGCGACAATTGACTAACTATATTAACATGCAATATTGTTGACGAAAAATGACTAAACTAAAATTTAATTCATAAAATAAAATAATTTCTTTTTTTCCAGTATAATGAGGAGACAAAATATTACAGGCCATATTTTCTCCCTCTAAATTTTCACTTGAACAGGACGGCAAGCAATGTGGTTATAAGATTTTGGAAAAAACACTACTAACTTGAAGCGGCATATCAAGGCTAACCAGCGGGAATTGAGGTAAGTTAATGTCATGTTCTTTGGAATAAAAATGAGAACAAAGCTAACGGTTAAATTTTACAAAACAATGAGCTAAACTAAAATCAGACTACAACACACAGACTTTTAGACAACTAAAACTTGATTTAAAAAAAAAATAGTAAACAGTGGACTAAATATGAAAAAAAACTAACAAGGACATTTGACACAGGACTAAGACTAAATTTTAAAATGGCAGACAAAATTAACAATAGGACAGACAATAATGACCTATAAAAATATCAAATACATGCATTTTCAAATTGTCACATCTAAAGTATCACTATTGCATTGCCGCACAATGTCAAAAAAGATCAAGTTATTTCAGTACCGCTGCAAAAAAATATATTTTCCTGTGATCTCCCCTATATAGGGGACACACAAGCCCCAGAGTTTATGACAGACTCATTAATTCCACTCTCCTCTGCAAAGGACATGACAAAAAGGACATGAACTGTCCAGCTGTTCTCAGCAAAGCGCTCTGAGTGGCAGCAAATAGGACAAAGTCTGCATTTGTGTAGGACAAGCGCCCTTCCCCATGAGCCAGCAACTGCATCCTGACAAATCGCTTGCACCTACCATGGTTCTTCTCGCTCAGCAGGTTTTTTGTTGCTGGAAGGAACATTTCCATCAGTTCTGGAACCTTCCTGATGACATGAACTGCACACAACGCCGCCTGTCAACACATACGACACTCAATTAAGAAACTGTCCAACCTTTAACACTGTTTATTTCAGAGTCACGTTTAGTGTAACTGTTCAGCACACATACCAACATTTTCATTCAAGTCAACAACAGGTTTTCAGATCCTTCAAATATTCATAGAAACATAACAATAAGGCTTACTTTTTTCCTCAAGTAGGAGTTGGATGTTTTGAGCAGCTTCTCTACCTCCCCAGCCAGATCACGGCACATTTCTGAAGAACCCATGCAGCCCAAAGTGCACAAGGCCAGGCCCTGGACGTATTGTGTGCTGTGATTCAAATCACTGGGAAGAGAGAAGAGAGTTGAATGAGCGGTGGAAACACAGAAGTACACATACAAGAAAGATTTTAAATGACAGATAGAGCAGCAGCAGGTAACGTAGATTTTGGGGGTTCCAAAGTGCCATGGCCTTGTGTATATACACAGGTGCTGGTCATATAATTAGAATATCATCAAAAAGTTGATTTATTTCAGTAATTCCATTCAAAAAGTTAAACTTGTATAATGTATACATTCATTCCACACAGACTGATATATTTCAAGTGTTCATTCCTTTTAATTTTGATGATTATAACTGACAACTAATGAAAACCCCAAAATCAGTAAATCAGAAAATTTGAATATTGTGAAAAGGTTCAATATTGAAGACACCTGGTGCCACACTCTAATCAGCTAATTAACTCAAAACACCTGCAAAGGCCTTTAAATGGTCTCTCAGTCTAGTTCTGTAGGCTACACAAT
>NC_060169.1:19368427-19393035 GCF_021292245.1 Micropterus dolomieu
AAGAAAGATTTTAAATGACAGATAGAGCAGCAGCAGGTAACGTAGATTTTGGGGGTTCCAAAGTGCCATGGCCTTGTGTATATACACAGGTGCTGGTCATATAATTAGAATATCATCAAAAAGTTGATTTATTTCAGTAATTCCATTCAAAAAGTTAAACTTGTATAATGTATACATTCATTCCACACAGACTGATATATTTCAAGTGTTCATTCCTTTTAATTTTGATGATTATAACTGACAACTAATGAAAACCCCAAAATCAGTAAATCAGAAAATTTGAATATTGTGAAAAGGTTCAATATTGAAGACACCTGGTGCCACACTCTAATCAGCTAATTAACTCAAAACACCTGCAAAGGCCTTTAAATGGTCTCTCAGTCTAGTTCTGTAGGCTACACAATCATAGTGAAGACTGCTGACTTGACAGCTGTCCAAAAGACGACCATTGACAACTTGCACAAGGAGGGCAAGACACAAAAGGTCATTGCTAAAGAGGCTGGCTGTTCACAGAGCTCTGTGTCCAAGTACATTAATAGAGAGGCGAAGGGAAGGAAAAGATGTGGTAGAAAAAAAGTGTACACGCAATAGGGATAACCGCAACCTGGAGAGGATTGTGAAACAAAACCCGTTCAAAAATGTGGGGGTGATTCACAAAGAGTAGACTGCAGCTGGAGTCAGTGCTTCAAGAACCACCACACACAGACGTATGCAAGACATGGGTTTCAGCTGTCGCATTCGTTGTGTCAAGCCACTCTTGAACAAGACACAGCGCCAGAAGCGTCTCGCCTGGGCTAAGCAGTGCCACAGACTGATCGACTCCATGCCACGCCGCATTGCTGCAGTAATTCAGGCAAAAGGAGCCCCAACTAAGTATTGAGTGCTGTACACGCTCATACTTTTCAGTTGGCCAACATTTCTAAAAATCCTTTTTTTGTATTGGTTGTAAGTAATATTCTAATTTTCGGAGATCCCGAATTTGGGATTTTCATTAGTTGTCAGTTTTAATCATCACAATTAAATGAAATAAACATTTGAAAGATATCAGTCTGTGTGTAATGAATGAATATAATATCCAAGTTTCACTTTTTGAATGGAATTACTGAAATAAATCAACTTTTTGATGATATTCTAATTATATGACCAGCACCTGTAGACATTTACTGAGGATCTTGACTCCACTTACTTCTTAATGCAATTTGTCATTAGTAGGTGAACGTCCTGCCTCTCGTCCAACAGCAGCATTGCTCCCAAATAACCTATTCGTTTGTCAGTGAACTTCTGGGAGGCAATCAGCTTCAGGCACTCCAGCTGGAAAACAAGTCAGTATGTCACAAAACCGTCCAAGGGTATAAGCTTTTGGCCTTTATTTGATAACAACAGCTGAAAAGAGATGGGTAATGTATGTGAGTGAGTGACATGCCGCAAAGAGCTTTCTAACAATGACATAATTTTGCCCATTCTCCCACCATCACCAAACATACCTGCCCAAAGTGTGCCGGGTAGCCCAACATGTGCATATAAAGAAGCTTTGCCACATTTCTGCAACGGTATGTATTGTCTTCCTCTCTAAAGGACGAGCGGATAGCAGCACACTCTTTCTGGATCATCTCGCGCTCCTCTGCCTGGGTCCGTGCTGTCCGGATAGTCCGGATCAGCTCCCGCAGTCTGATCGGAGCTGGCATTCTCTTAAAAACGTGAAGAAAAGAAACAGGTTGGCACCCACTGCCATAGCTTTGGCACTGCACTAGTCCACACCAAAACAATTCTTCTAATGAAGAACATTTGAAGAAAAGTAAATCAATCTCTTCGCACTGCAGCATTTTATATTACTTACATGCCTAAAATATGTCAGCCTTGGTTCAAGAACAGTAGTAGGTAGGAAAGAAATTGTATTGCTGGCCAGTTTCACTTAAATGTAAGTCTTACAGTTAAGTAAAATCAGTGCAGTGCATGTAAACACATTCTCTTCTAGCCTTAACCAGATTTCCCCCAGTAACCTGGTTTCTTAAGTGCATGTAAAGCTGGGGGAGAAAATCCAACTCCATTAGCAAAGAATATGATGGCTATTTGGCTTAAGGAGGCAAATAGATGTGCATTTCATGAAGTGCTGCATTTTTTAAAATAGTATTAAAAGTGCAGAGGGAAAGGAGAATGGCAGGTGAAATTTCATTCCCTCACGGAGAAGCTTCTCAGAACACACAAGTTTTAAGCCACAAGAAGATGTTTAAATATTTATAAGTACATGCTTAGTTGGTGAGAATGAATTATCTTGTGTTTATATGTAAGAACACACACAAAAAAAAAAAAAAAAAAAAATATATATATATATATATATATATATATATATATATATATATATATATATATATTATATATTATATATATATATATATATATATATATATAAAATAAATATTTTTTTTTTTTAAAGAGCCACCATCACTATAAAACAAGCAACACAGGCAAGGTGATGGCATGACTCAAAGCTAAGTAATATTAAAGAAACGTTTCTAACAGAATTTAAGAGAAACTCTTTATTGGAGCAGGGAAAGGTGTTTTATCTATGAAAACGAAGCCGATTAATATGCAAGCAGATACAAAAAAAGATTGTAATATGAAACATCTGTCCGTTTCTAAGAGCTTTCTTACTAAACAACAAAATCTGGGAAAATAAATTTATAAAGTTTAGAATTCGTTACCTTTGAATGTAAATGTTGACATGCATGTTCTCATGCGTTTGGTACAACATCTAATTTTCAATTCTCATCCAAATGGAACGTTATTAACGGTGACTACCCTACCTAGAAAGAGGTACATTTCGTCTCCATTCTCACAAAGCCTTTCATCTGGCAGTAAGCAGTACATAATTAAGCTGCTACAGCAATGATGGTAATTACTTGTTGAGCAAATCCATGTTGGTAGACAGAAACATAAAAAGGCATTTGGACAGAGCAGAGACCCTAAGTGATGATGTGATAAACTAAAGGAGGGCATTGCTTTGATACGCAACTGTTGTCATGAACAATGTAATTCTACATGTGAGACTGCACTAATAAGTACTTTATAAAAGCTATAAAGTCCTTTACTGACTAGCATTCACAGGCAAGTAGAAGTCACAGTCTGCTACACCAAAGAAAAGGTGTTGCCTTAAGAGGCTGCCTTAATATTGTATTTTCATATTTATTTTGTAGTTAAGTGAGTAATTCTTCTGGTTGGATTGCTGTCATGCTAAGCATCCGAGGAATACTTTGAAAGAGCATTTTAGATGCTTTCTACTAGTTTGCTGACCCCCTATGATTTTCAGTGCCACTAACATGTGACAACATATGCAGCAGAACACCAAAGACAACTTGTGGCTCTGTGATGCACTTATACATGAAACCGTGTCATAAGCATTTGCCTTATTATGTGCCTGCTATGTTCAGTTTGCAAGCAAATCAGATTTGTTTCTCAAATCAGTCTTTAAGAGAGTCTGATTCTGCTCAGCCTCTTACATACTTCTGTCAGTCTGGATTTGACGCTGTAGTTGTGTGTCGCGTTGCGAGTGACGCAAATGACACTGTAAAATCGGTTTTGAGCGTCCAGACTGAGACAATCTGTAGAAACCAGACTGGAATCGCATTTCAAACCACCTCCAAATGTGGCTTGGATACGATTTGTAGAAATCGCATTTCATGAGTTTTTTTGCTACCAGACCCTAAAACCAATCTGGATATGTCAAAAAACTGGTTTGGAATGGCAGTGTGAACAAGGCCTAAAACATAACTGGTTGCCCCCTTCCATTCTTTTAAACCTGTACTGTAGAGGTTGCAATTTCCAAAGGAAATACTCCTCATCTTTTCTTTATCATAAGAATCGCTGACGAGATCAAATTAAATTCTTTGAAACTATGCCAGTCTACTGAGGAAAATATACATAGGCCTAGAGGGAATGAGGGCTCCTTTGTTGCATAAGGAGGTGGTTTATAGAGAATCTAAGAATTCACTGTGATCAAAGAGGAATGGGGAGGGTGGTCAGGCAAGGCCACACTTTAATAAAGCCAGAGATCTACTGTCTGTCTTAACACCATTTAAATTACCTGAGCTGAATGGACCTAGTGTGTTGGGCTCCATAAATCATCAATCACTCCCTACGTCTTGCTGTGCTTATAATCAAATGTGTACACATTAAAGAAGGTAAATCCAGCCTCTGAGAGCTGATTAACTTACAGTTCATCATTCTTGTAGCTGCAGTACAACAGCACACTCTACAATCAAAATAACTTATTTCTTCTTATTCATAACTGCCATTACTTTTTATTGCTGTTACTATTTCTTGGAGGCGGAAGCATCTTTAGTTTAAAAGACAAAACTTAATCCTGAGGTCTTATTAGAAAGACCTCAGGATTGGGGAGCCTTGAGCTTATTCAATAGTTAGGCAGCAACCGCCAATGGTTCACTCAGCAAGGTCAGCTTTACTCAACCTTGCTACAAAGAGGGAACAGTTAAGGTGGTGGTGACCACACAGATGAATCACAACAGCCCAAACGGCTCAGTGACAAAAGGGGCAAGAACTAACACTATGGGTCATTTATTAAAATTATGCAATACCATTAACACATCTTTCTGTTATGGGCATACTTTGCACGTACTGTAAAATGTTCATTACAAGCTTTTCCTCTCATGAGATTTGGACAGCCAGCCTAGATTAGCTTTCAGAGCCTGACAACCGGCAACATGCGAAAAGCACGCCACACCTCCCTTTTTACCACAGAGAACAGTCAACCTGTCAATTCTGAGACATCATACTAGAAGCATAAAGATAAAACACAGTTTTAAGTGGTTTTACATTAGATTATTGAACACAATAAGGACTTTATGGTTATAAATTGAAAGCACTGCCATATCTACTGCTACCTTATTTGTTGCGAGAGAGCTGCACAGTTAAAGTAGACAAAAAGATAATCAGACAGCTGCAAGATGAAGAATATACAGACACCACTGGGGAGAAGCATTCCCTACTCAATTTGCCAGGTTGTAGTAACCTGCATGTTGCACTTTGTTTCTGTGATCAGCTGTGCACTCAGATGTTACACATGAAATACTATAAGAGCAGACCACTCTATTCCTTCTTATATCACCAACTCTAAGTGATTAGCTGTGCATAGCAATAATTGATAACCCCACATAAATACAAAACAAGGAAGAGCAAACATGCAAGAGTAAAAACATGCAAATGCTAGTTAGCTTGTGAATACAATACTGTTTGCAGCCACCCCGTCTTCCTCATCCTAACAAGGTACACTACTACATATAACAGTACAGTGTCAATCTGCAAAAGACAATGTTAAATGTATTAGAAGTTACTTAAAGTATATGTGTTAAGCCTGGTTGGCTGTAGAGACAGTTGAGAGCCATTTCTGAGTTAAAATCTAACTACTTGGCAATCGTGTGAATTAATAGCTCAACAGATCTCAAACAAACAACCAATGGAACCCATGTTTGTGTGCAAAGAAGGGTTTATTTCCTTAAACCCCCGGCCATCTTCATCCTTTCTCTACAGCAAAGCACTAGTTGCTGCTTCCAAGTTGTAGGATCAATGAACCTACACAAATATTTATCTATTTGTTAGGTTGCAAACTAGCCAGCAGACAAAACTCACACAGCAACCACCACTAGTGCTGAAAACGACTACTAATGCTATTTCCTATAGTACTTTCTCCACCACTGACTTTATAGGGCAGCTGTTACTGTGAAGGGGGAGAGAACAATCTTTGAGATTAAGAATCAGCTACTGTGCAAATCAAATGTGTTACCAAGACAGTGAGGATGCTCATTATAGACCATGACTGGCGATTTAGCAAACTGACAATACTAAAACACAAAGTCAAAACAAAAAATGCTAACACATCAAATAATGCAAAGAACTCTTCTGATGTTAAGACACTTCAGTCTTTTTAAGGACGTTGAGACAAACCCTGGAGCTATTTCAATTTACACTGCATGGGAGATAGCGAAAAAGCCTAGTAGGAAGTTGTTTCAATATTGTGTGATTAATAACTGCACTGCTATCCCTACTGTAAAATAAAGCTCTACTTAATGCTTAATGCTACTGCTCAAGTAAATACTATGCAACAAAGTTAGTAACCACAACGCTGTGAGCAGAGCTAAAGGTTAGGTGGTTTTAATTAAGGTCATAGCGGTCTAACATTAAGCAGTCATGTTTTCACACTGAATTATTTAATAAAGAACAAGTTGGAGTCTACTCAATCCTTGAAATCTCCTCGCCATATCTGTCTACTGCAAATATTACACAACTGTAATTGACAACTGACAAACTGTGATTATTACCCAGGATTTTTAGGAATGGCACTCCTTAAATGTTCTACAGCTTTCAAAAAGAGATGTGACATAAATGTAGAGCAATCACCCATGCTCTGCGTCATCCTCATTTGGTCACTTCCTACTTACAGATAGCTTCCTTAACGTAAACCCACAAATTGCTTTATGAAAACACCTTCAACCTCAGATGACGTATTCGTATTATTAAAAGGAGTGTGTCTTTAATGTTGACAACGTATTTATTTAGAAGGCAACACCAAGCAACTAACTTAAGAAACTACAGCAAAAATAAGTCCACGTCCTTAACACACTAAGCTAGCTCACGTTAGCTTCTTGGATATCGAAATTGAACGTTGATTTACTGCTCAAATGTTTACACTTTGTCAGGTTAGGCAAGTCTGATATCATCACTAAGCTTTGAGCCAAACGTCAAATGCTTAATGTTACTTTGCTAACGCACATTACACCAAGCAAAAGTCAGCTAACAACAAGCTAGCACTAGTATACGCTAATATTTCCAGTGAAAGGGCAACACATTAGGTTGACACTACAGCAGTGGCTTCACCTTGGCTGACATTATTTCGTTAACTGGATGTTCAACGTCAATAGCATCAAACGATGTTGTCGAAATGAAATGAGAGGCCATTACAGGCTGGGCATGACACCTGAATCAGATCGTGGATGATCAAGACATGGTGCAGTTTAGGCCTTCTTGGAGCATTTGGATTATCAAGCTAGCGAGTCCTCTGTGGCGTTAGCTGGATACCTGATCAGTCGTTAGTCGTTTTTTTTCCTATTACAATGTCTGAATGCTACCTGAACTAAAAATGCAAATGATAATTATGTTAGCTAACGTTAGCTAGAAAGATATAAAACATAAGTTTGGCGTTACGTGTTGTCACGGTGATTGGGACTTAGTGGAACGCTACACAACATAAATTGCTATTGAGCTTCACATCCCTAGCACAGCAGGTAGTTTCAGCAAAGCTAAAGGTTTGCTAACCGTGCTAGCTAACTTAGCTGCTGACAGGCACAACCCCGGTATACTGAGGGCTGCGACTTCCTATGCAGCGCCACAGTGAGAGTTGTCAACGTAGATACAAACAAACCGCTAATGATTACTCATAAGTTAAACTATTTCCATATATTCCTACCGACATATTTGTTCGTAGAATATACTTACTAGCCGATATGATGCCAGAAAATGACTGGAATCGTCTCTATTAGCAATGGAGGGAGGAACACACTAGACATGCAAAATGGTGGCTACTCCAGCCTCAGCACATCTACCGCAGGCGGAGGGTTACACTGACATTTCCCAGAGGTTAGTGAAAGAAGCGCGGACAGAGCTGAAGTTTATCATCATCGTACAGTAACGTTAGCCTGTGGTCTTCACAGGCTGTACCTCTGCCCGAGACTCCCACCTGATATGCCAGTGTTCCTCGGACACCATGGGTAATAGTTGAATTACGTCTTCATGATGATGAGAGCTGTAAGTTAGCTAGGTGACTGGCTGTACTGTTAACGTTGGTTATCATTTGCTAGTTGCTGCCTTGCTAGTAAGGTTGTTCTGATCCATCGTTCTCGCCTTGACTATGAAGGGCTAGCGTTGGGCTTGTTATGTTTAGCCAGCTAGCTAACGTTAACGTTGATTTCAATGATTGACTCTAAATAATTGTGTGTAACGTGACTTTCAGGTTGCATATTAATGCACGTAATCTGTCACTTATTATTCAAACGCCGTAAATGCCATGACACGACGAGATTATTTTGTTGAGATGGCATATTTTCTGTTAACCCTGCGGAAGAATACATTTTTACGCTGCCAATGTCGTGCTGCGGTCCGTTCACTCGTGGCAGTCAGTGATGACGACTACATGTAATGTTATGACATTAGGAGTTCAGTGGTTTGGAGCGCCACCTAGTGTTGTTACTGGGATGTCCAAGAAATTATCATCCTATAGGTTGGGCTTGATTAATGGTTTATTAAACATTAGATACATAACCGCATCAGGGTTGGTCTTAAGACTAAGTAAGTATCATTATAAAAGCTTTCATGGATACAGATCACATTTATATGTAGAAATAAGGTTGAAATATAGTCAAATGCATTGTAATGAAACATAAAGTCAGGTGGAAACAACACTAAAATAATGGTTGTAACAAAAAGCACTGGTTAAAAAGTATGTTGGTGTCAGTGAATATTAAAGTGTCCCAAAGCTCTTAAAGAAGGCCATTTTAATTACCCTCGGATTTGATGCTTGTAATGCGATGTGAAGACTTCAGCTGAGCCTGTTATTTTTGTGTTCACAGCCTAAAATTATCATACAACTGTCTATGTAAACAAGCATTCTGCTGGATGGAGAATTAGAGGTGGATATGACCTTATTAAATACTTAATAGTTTTCATGTCATATGGAAACACTAAAATTATATTTATTATTTAGTCTAATATTACCTTGCTTGGACATTTTTAATCATTTGTAGTTCTTTGATCTGCCCTTATCCATCTTGTTTTGCAGACACAAACTTTCACTTTTTAGAAACTGACTGGGGCTTCTCTAGTAACAAATGAGAATTTCTTAGCCTATTTACTGATTGACAATGCAAATAATTGGTATGAAATAAGTATTAAAGGACATGTTGAGAGGTATGGTTTGAAACATGTCATTAACCTTAGCTTTCAGGTACATATTCAGAAACTTGAGTTTTGGGCCTTGATTTCTCTGATTTGCTACATTAAAAATGTCACAATGAAATGTAAGAAATTATAGAAAATCATTCATACATTGATATTACTTATTCCTATTTAGGCTCGAGGGGGACAGGAAGCTATCCCAGCATACACCAGGTGGGCGATAGACACCTTGATCAGGTTGCTAGTTCATCACAGGGCCACAGTAAGTAACAAATAGGTACTCGCATATCTTATCAAGAAAACAATGAAGATGAAAAATGAAGAGGGTTATTTTAATGTGATGCTAATTTTCATGTGCATTGCTGTTTATTTCTGTTGGAAAATACTACATTTTGTCCACCCACAAGACTCTTTGAGTTGTGCGCAGCACTATTGTCCGTCTTACTGTAACCCATATTAATCAATTCTATGTCAATGTTTATACAAGTTCACACCCATCAAGTCACTTTTCCATATTTTTGACCTGTCAGCCTAGAGGCTTTTCATCTGGGTGAACAAACAGCACTCCTATCAACACTCGTCCACTCTAGTGGCCTGTCTCACAAAGCCGGAATACAAAGGTGTCCTGCTGTGGATACTCCGTGCTATCAACAGTTTTCAGTGGATCTACAAAAATTTTCTTTTTGATTTGGGTGAAATGACCCTTAAAAATGAGTCCTACTTTGTGAGACACATATCATACAATTTCCACAAGAACTTATACACACTAGAGCCCATATTATCTGCCAATAGTAACTTAATACAGATACAGTATGTCAGTATCTCTAGGCCATATATTTTGGCCAATAAGTAAATTGCAGTAGGGAAATGCATAAGATATGTTTGTTTTGCCATTGCATGGTTTGTCCACAAGAGGGCACTGACAAGTTTGTTTTCAAGGGTACAGTACATGTCTTGGTCACAATTAATTAATAACCAAATCAAGTGATCATTATCAAAAATCTTTGGGTTGACGAGACAAACATTGACTGATATATTATCCGATATATTGTTGGTATGTTGTTGGTTGGGCTCTAAATTATACTAGAAAATTTGTGGAAGATGAAAATTATCTACTTCATTGACATATTTTTTTGACGTAATGTTGTACTTCAGTAGTTGGTGATTTGACAAAAACAATCTCAACTCAAGGCCGTCTTCTCACTCGCTTTTTTCAGGAGCTTTCAACTGTATCTCTCAATCTTTGGTTATGTGTTTAGTTGTTGTCATGGAGGTGAGTCTGTTGACATGCAAGCTCATTAGCTGCTATGGTTTCAGGTTTAGGCACTTTTAGGACAAATTAAGGTGGAGTGTGTGAAGGTTTATTCTTGACCTTGAAAATCGTAGTTTGACTAAATTGTCGACATATTATTATCCAGTGGATTCTACTTAATATTTAATATGTTTAAAAAATATACCAAAATGTTCAAAGTAGACCTAACACTAATTTTAACTGCCATCAATGTGGGTTATTGTAGACACAAAGTATAATATGTATAATATTCAAAGTATGGCGAAGTAATTCTGAAATATATTTTGAGCACCTTTAGATATTATGACTTATCTCGAAAAATATTCAGGTCGTGCATAGCCTATGTGAAAATCTTGTGAGGTTTCTCTACACAGTGGTTTTCTTTCCTCCCACACGACCTGAACGCAGCATTAGTATCTTTAGCGTGAACTCACCATCGTCCCTGCATTTCCCACAATCCTGTTCGGTATGGCTTCATCGGTTTTGTTGGTTTTTTTTACGTTAGAGATCAGCTGAGCTCGTGCATCGCTGCAGTGAGTGCGCGGGTGCCAGCGGCTCGGGATCGGAGCAGCTCGGGGCTGCTCGGTGTCTCTCTTGGTCGGGCTTGGACATCATTTAAACCCCCCTGGTCGACTGGAGACGGGGCTTTTTTAACGACTGCAAGAATGTGACTCTTGTATGCATCCGTTTTTTATTTTTTTACCCTATTAAATGGTCCCGACTCTGCTGATCGAGAAGACGGTTTGGTTACATTTATTTTTTTTATTATTTCGTTCATCATCTGTTTCCTCAGTGCGGAAAACACCTGGACTGGTGTCAGGGTAACCGTCCGGGGTTAGGAGGAGATTCCAGTTTTTATACCGGGAGTGGGCATTAATATGTCCAGGCGAAAACAGACCAACCCCTTCAAAGTTAACTGTAGGTATTCCAGGTATTGTCTAATACTACTATTTTATGAGTTATTTATCCGTGGCACGTCCATTATAGGAACCATTATCCGGGTTCTCTGGGCGGAATGTGCGTCTGTAGCTACCTGCATTAACAGTGTTTCAGCTGCTTTCCTTGATGTCCACTGTAGCTTGTGATGGATTCATATTGAAACCAAAGATGGGGCAGGTAGCATTTAAATGTCATTGGAATGTTTTTAGGTTTGCATAACAGTTTTCTTGTCAGAGTGGTGAGGGACAGCTCACTTTCATTTTGGTTTGTAGTTCACGTGAGAATACAGCACAAGACTTTACTCGCTGATCCATTTTTTTTTAAATCTCTCCTTTATTCCACAATGACCCCTCTAGTAGTTAAATTGTAACAGTTACACATGTATGAATGCAAAAGAGACAGAAATAAAGCAAGTGGACAGCAACACTTATTGCCCAGTAATTGAAATCAATCTCTGGCCAAGTATAATACAATAAAAAAGAAAATGCTAAGCCACTGAATAACTAAATTAAAAAACTATGCTAATGAGCTGGTAAATACTCATACTTAATAGTAGCTGTTATTATTTTATGATGAACACAGCAATATATATTGATCATGTGAAAGGGTCTTGCAACAAAGTAATGTAAACATTTCTCCTTTGAAATGTATTAATGTTTGCAAACTTTCAGTGGCGTGCTCGGGGACTAGTAATTCATATCACCATTTGTGTGTTTCCCAAGTAGACTGACTCACAATGGTATCTTCCTGTAGTTTTCTGTTATGTCAGGGCTTGTGGGCTAACCATGTCTCTGGGTTTGGTTTTAAGGTGTCATTTCTGTAGCTTGACTTAGCAAAAACATGGTGTGGGTGTTAAGAAGAAGCAGGCACAATGAGCATAATGAACCGCGATAAGAAGGGGCAAGCGTTTTTCACGCTGCAGATTGCGTGGTGTCATTGGTTCACATCTCAGTTTCAGGAAACAAAGATAGGAAACAATACAGAACGGGGGAGCTGAAACAATTAATCGATAAGTGGATCAACAGGAAAGGCATTTTAATATATACTTTGATAATTATCTAAGGATTTTTTATTTTATTTATTTATTTATTGTAAAAAAAAAAAAAATGGCCAAACACTATCTGTTTCCAGCTTTTCAAATGTGTGGATTTGATGCTTTTCTTTATCATACATGATGGTCAACAGAATATTTTTGGCTTTTGCACTGTTAAAAAGCAATTTGAACACTTCACCTTGAGTCCTGCGAAGTTAAAATGGGAATTTTTCACTATTCTCTTCTATTTTATAGACAAAACGATTCATCGAGATAATAATCTAAACATTAATCATGAACAAAAATAATAATTTGCACCCCCACAGAGTATATACTCGGCACAAAGTACAGCCTCAGCTTTGCAAAATATGCGTAGTTGCCGTTGTTGAAATGAATGTTTCTGTAATGTCTCTTTTTAGAATGAGATAGCTACAGAATATCTATTCTACATATATTCTATATAGCTACAGTAAACCTATATAAGGCTATAAGAAGTACACATTTTCTCTTATTGATTAATTTCTGATGAATGCTTTCTGAGTGGCACATTGTCCTCAAGCATCCTCTTTGAATGCAGGGCTTTCTTGCCTACTACCAATGGTACTAAACTATTAAGTAATTTCAGTTTTATATTCTTACAAAATATTAGCATACAGTACACAAAATTAACTAAGGAATTCTGGCGAGGTCCCTGGTGTGAATCAACTGGTGTTGCTCTCTGTGCTTTAGCTTTTGGCCTCCCGCCCCCTGGATCCTCTTGTCTGTAATCTGGTGAAGTCCTGTATGCCGCAGCCCTCCTTTCTAAACAGTTTGTTTAGACTGCTGTTGAAATACATCTTGCACTTGTGACTGCAGTAATCCCCGAGAGCTAATGAGCTCATTTGCTGCTCGGTAACACTTTTACAAGAGTCCAGAGTGGGAGCTGAAATCTCCTCAGGAGGGCCTATTACAGTGTGATGTTGGCATACGTTAGTGCACTTCACGCAGGGAGAAATGCCAAAACAATTTTTTTAGACTGACAAGCCATACCTCCCGGAGTGTGAGTTTAGGCACTGTGTTTGTACATTCACTTTCCTCTGCTTTGCCTTGATTGCTTTACCTGTCTTGTGAGGTATGAATTGCATGCACAGAGGCCCCCTCCCTCCCCCCTCTAGAGAGGTCCAGACCAGATAGACAGACTGACAGACCAGACAGGCAGGGAGACAGTCTTGACAAGCAGGCGGGCTGCCACACACACACACAAAAACACACACATGCACGCACAGGGAATTCCAGACAATAATACAACAGTGCTGTCTGTCTAGCTATTTGTGTTCCTCCTTGAGTCTGATGTACAACAACACCAAGAAAAACAGCATTATATCAAAGTTAATTATGTTTGGAGGTGGTGCATGCATTACGGAGAAAAGTAGAGGTGTCCTTCAGGTTGACAGTAAATAGTTTTTTTTAATAGAATAGGTGCATATTTTACTGTTAAACTGTTATACTGTAAAGATTTCACTACAATAAATGCTGCGTAGCTTTTCAAATTGCACATCATATGTGTGGCAACAGAAGCTTCATTTTATTTTAAATTGGACTTTTCATCTAATATGAAAAGGAGTTTTTTATATATATATATATATATACACCCGTTCCTGGCAAGCAACTGAATTTGGTTTTGTTTTCTCCCTAAATGTGCTGTAGTAGCTCAGCACAAATGTGTCTTGATCACCTGCAACTGCAAATGCAACTTTGTAAATATCACTTTTCTGTTGTAATCATCAAGGAGGAGCGTCAACGTTAATTTCAGGTGCCAGATTAACCAGAGAAAGTGTCCCATAGAGAAAAAAGGTCACTTCACCTTCTTCTCTGTGATAGTAGGTCACAAGTTAATCAGAGTAAGAATTGATCCTATGTCTGGCCCACCATCCTCATTCTCGTGTGTGTGTGTGTGTGTGTGTGTGTGTGTGTGTGTGTGTGTGTGTGTGTGTGTGTGTGAGATAGAGGCCCCAGCACTTCCTGCAGATTCAGACGTGTTGTGTGTCTGTGTGTGTGTTTTGGACGGGACGGCGGCTGAAAAGCAGAAGGAGGGGACTTTGAATTCAACAGGACCCCCATTGCTTAGTGTTTGAGTAGAGTTTTGGCATTCTATCTTTTGTCTGTTTTGTTTTGCGCCCCCCCCCCCCCCCACACTGCCTCCTCCTCTCCTCTCCCTCTTCTGTGTGTCTGTTGGCTGATGAGTTTGTCTCTTTGTCTGGATTCAGTCAGACACTGCGTCACCTCCTGCCTACAGACACACAGACTCAGAGATAACATCACAGTGGCAGAGACTGAGGGAGGGAGGGAGGGAGAGACAGATGTACAGACAGAGCCATAGCAGCGGGGGGATGGGTATCTCTCACACATCAATCACTGGCGACGTGCCGTGAAGCCAGCTTGTTGTAGTAGTTCATAGTTCAGTACTCCAACCCACTCTAGTAGTGTAAATGAATGCTTTGATTTCTATTGGAAAAGTGCCTGAACTGTATTGTATTGTATTGTAACTGTACACATACTAACTTCTTGCCACTAACAAACCTCCTCAAAGATTGTACCTATGTTTCTCTCAGACACACAGAATGAGAAAGAGAGAGACCCAGTATGAGTGTACGATACCTCAGGTTTGTGACGAGGGCTGTAATTACTTCTGTCAGTCTCAGGTAACTGAAGTCAGGATCTCTCCACTATCTCTGATCTGTGTTAATGGAGGGAGAGGACACAAGGGATGAAAATTGGATTTTAAGCTTTCATTAATTTTAGCCATCTGAAGTGGGATGTTCTTGTATGTGAATGTCAGAGGTGCTTTCAATAAAACTGTCTCCAATGAAGCAGGGCTGGCAGTTAGATTTGCACGGTCAAGTGTAATAATAAGAAAAGTAAAGGGATTTCATAGAATCCTGCAGCGCACAGGGCTACCATAAAACAAAAGACTGGCATCACAAAGAGTTAAATGAGCCACATATTTGGCTGCCATGGTATGTAGCTTTATCCTCCCCCTCAGAGCTGATGGTATAGATATGGAAGTAGTCAGAGCGACATACAAGCAGGGAGGACAGAGGGCGAGCCAGGCTGTTCAGTGTGTGGGTTGTACTGAGAGAGAGAGAAACACAGCGAGTAGCGAGGCAGTTAGCTAGAAGAAAGGAGTGAAGGCTGCTTCCCCCGTGGGACTGCAGCATGGCTGTCGAACAGAGCTAGCATGTACTTGCGAGTGTGTGTGTGTGTGTGTGCGTGTATATGTGTGTGAAAAAGTGGGGGTTGGGATGCAAATGAAGTTAATGTGTGTGCACGTATGTCAGTGGGCTTGCCTTGCTCGGCTTAGCATTCATTATGGTTCAGTGTTGCGCGGCTCGTGTCAAAGCAGCCGGATTGGCGAAGTTCCTGTGATCTGAATCTTGAGAAAAATGTAGAATTGTATAAATTAATATGTCACTCTCTGGTGCTGAGTTATTTGTGCTGTTTATCATAGTTTTCACCTTTGACACTGTTTTTGTATTACTGTAACCATTCTGTGCTTCATCAAATAGCTAAATGTTCTGAGGTCACAGGCCTGGATACATTGTGTGTGTCTTGTGGACAAAACAAGAACTTTAGGTGAATGCACTAGTGTTAAAAATTCATACCTTCTTGTGGTATGCTGTGTCAGTAGATGCTGTTTCTATGTTGCTATGAAGGTACAATAAACAGATAAAAAAAGGAGGCTTCTGTATTAAAACAGACTTCATTTATCAACATGTTTAGCTCCAAAATATTATGAATTGTCATCATATTTTACAAAGTATGTTAATTGTGAAATCAGTTCCTCAACTACAGGTCCTTCCACCACGGTTCACAGTCACAGTAGCGTCTGTCTGTAGACACACCTCTGGTCATGGTATGGTTCATGGTATGCAGGAAACTGCAGTACGGTTTCATACAAAAAACAGCCATCTAAATTGTGACACTTGATAGATGGGCTCGGTCTTCCTTTCATGTGCCCCACACCTTTTTATGCAGCTGTAAACAAAAAGAACCTTGATCTGCAGTTCTTGGCATTTTATTATTGTTTGATTCATTCGCTCATATCCACAACTAATGCTAGGGCTTTTCTTCAACAAGGTTCCAAAGGTCTGGCTCTAACTAATTCTAATCACATGATTTTGAAATGAGAGTGTTAAATAAGAGTAAGAGCAAATCCTACAAAATAAAATAATTGGCATATCAAGGTGCTTTATCTCATCTTATAACAACATTAAAATACAATATGACCACAAAGCAGTTAAGATTTGGTCTAATAAACCGAGATGTTAAAATGATTGTCGCCATGGCATGTATCGTCATATTACCTACCCGTAGTTTTAAATATATATTTTTATGTATGTTTAGCTCACAGTATACAAATATGGTTGTCACCTGCCCTCCTCACTATTCTCTTTTATCTTTCCAGTCAGTCGCTCACTGGAAACACTTTATCTCACTGACTGCTTCTGTCTATCTCCAGGGCCATTCCACACTTCTGGCATCACAGGATTTCAGCACACTATTAACATGGATGGCAGGGACGAATTCACCGAAGACAGTGAATGCTGCAGCAACAACTCCCAGGAAGTCCAAGAGCAGGATAGCATCTCAGGTACAGGATGGAGGGACGGGACAGGGGAGGAGTGGATGGACTTTGCAGGGACGTCCTCGGACTGAGGGGTGTTAGTGAGAGTAAGCCCTGCTCTGTGTTCTGTTGTCTGTCTGTATTGATAGGGCTGTGTTTGCCTCCATAGAAGACAGTGATAGTGATCCTGACAACCACGGTGAAGACTCGTCCTCCAACACCTCCGCCGACGACCACATGACCACCAAGAGATCACAGTGCTGCCTACAAGGAGCAGGAGTCAAAAAGGTGAGAGGGCGGGTTCCTCATCTTTTAATTAGCGTGAGTGCTGCCTGTCTGTTACACAATGGCCCACTGTACTGCACAGCTGGTCTTGTGGCATGAATATACAAACAAGACTCCACAGAGATAAATTATTGACAAGGATCTGCCCGTCACTGCATTGGTGCCCAGTTTCATTTTGAGATAAGCGGTGCATCGCATGTGGTTCATAACTAAAGGGGTTGTGGCAAGACTTTGAAATGAGTGCTGTGAAAATGAGAAACGGTTGTGCATGAAACAGCTGAATATTGATTTGGAGATAGCTGTCCACTCTGTGTTTAGTGTTTGCTATAGGAGTTTGTGCCACTGCAGGTTTAACGAGTCAACGGGAACAGGAAATGCTGATATCCGACATTTTCACAGTGTTTCCTTCTCATCAGATCATCTGTGAAAAGTCTGAAACACAAACTAGGTTTCTGCTAGTTGTACCGCAGTGTGCAGACATATGTTTAACATTCATGTGGTCACCTTTTAAGTTTGGCCTTCATGTGTGTAAATTGTGTGAAAAATACTCCTATGAATATTTATACTACCATGTGATGTCACATGGTAGTATACTAGTAAATGTTAATGAGAGCATTATCTGGTGGGCAGACTTTCTGTCAAATTAGTGAAATTGGCAGATTAAAGAGGTTTTTTCATTTAGCAGCAAAACATTTTTAGAATGCCGTAACATCATTTAGCACTTCTTTTTGGGTTGACAACTTGTGACTGTTGTAAACTTGAATACACGCAATGAAGAAAAACAGGAACAAGAGAAACGAGAAGCACTTCAAATTAATGGACGACTCTGGTGGCAGCCAGTATGTTTTGTGCTTGGGCCTTCTGTTTAAAAATGTTCTATTTATCAGCTTGTGTGTGAATCACATCTGTGACAGCACACCGCATCATGTCACTGGGGTTTGGGATAGTTTTGCTTATTTACAACACATCGTCATATACAGTAGCACTTCAAAAATGCTTCAGCCGGAAACATGGGAAATGAGCAGCGACACTGCAGAAGGCCCAGCGAGAAATAAAACACAAGTTACATTTTCTAGCATTGTTCTTTAAGCATGCACCGTGTGATGTTAATCAGTTCTGCGTTGCCTCAGTTTGGTTTGCCTTAAATTACTCAGGATACAAAGAGAAAATTAGGACAAATTGATTGAGTATAATACCTCTAGAAGCAAAATAAATATCAAAATGCATATGATATCCTAACACAATGCTGTGAGGTGTAGGTGTACTTTGCAGTATAGCACTGGTGTTGCTCCTGAAAAATGTTTTAATGATGCTTGGTTTTCCTCAGGAGAGCGAGGAAGGGGCAGACCACGGCATCAACTTTGTTTGTCCTCTCTGCACGCTGGATTTCAGCAGCCCCGAGAAGCTGATCTCCCATGTCTACCAGGTGAGAACAACGTTGTCTCGCCTGTCCTTATCTAGGATAGAACCATGAAAACAAAGCAGCTTTAGATTCTTTATTGCAGTCTGTTGCTAGTGGTAGGTCGTCACCTTTTAAAGCCTCATAAGTAGCTTTCAGCACCAGAACTTCAATGAAACACAGGTTAAGGGAGAAGGTGTTGACTTGTGTCAGCCAATCCACTGCGCCTACTTTGTCATGTAGGAGTCGTTCATTTTGCAGTGCTCTCTTAAATATTTTGGAGTTGCAGGTTCACCTCATCTTGAAGGGTCTTTCATTGGTGAATTTCCCCAGTGTGGGGTCAATAAAGTCTATTTTATCTTATCTTTATCCTTTTATTTTACATAATCCACACCTTCCACTCTCATTATACATGTCCACACCAATGGCTGTGAAGTCTCACTTCACATTCAGTAGCTGATTTATACTGTACTTTAGCATTTGCAGAAGTGACACACTCCTAACTGTAAATGTTTGGGGTAGTCAGGCAGTTTGTGGTTCTTGCACTTAAGATTGTTAACCCACATAGACTGTATGGACAGTGCCACAAGACACAACAGTGTCAGTTGCCGCTGTTAGTATTTGACATGTCTTATCATTTAATGTGTGCTATAGACTTTATTTTCAAAACTGGGTCAACTTAATTTTGTTATTCCAATTATGTTGTTTAACAATTTCACATCTGCAGATTTTGTTGTATGGCTTTAGTATTACATTTAGAAGAGTAAATAATAAACACTAAATATTAAGGCTGTCCCCGACTAAGGATTTACATAGTCGAATCAGAATCGTCAAGTCCTGCCTATAGTCAACTGATAGTCGAATCACGTGTGTTTTTGTGTGCAGCAATTGCCATATTGCCAAAATGGTACGATCCTTGTTTCGCTGCGAAGCTTCGACTGTGAGATTGACAGTCAAATCAGGCTCCGCCCATTGAAGCATCGAACCTTCGACTATTAGGGGTCAGCCCTACTAAATATAAACTGTCCTCCATTTTTTGATAAAACTAACGCATGGGCCGCTCAAACTGTGCCTGTTCGGAACGGGCCCATTGCTTGGCCTCCAATATTGCTTTCTAGAGAACTGCTCATCCAGATAAGGTCACACTTGACTCTGCACTTCCTTTAGTCCTAAGCAATACACCTGCCATAGTTGCAGCCCGTAGCAATGCCTTGCATATATGCATCATTTCTATGCAAAAGCTCACACGAACATTTTATTTCCAAAGTGATGTCAAATCTCCATTCAGTGTCTCCATTACAAAATGACAAACTTACAAGACTTGTAGTATCTCCGGTCTCTCTTTCTTCATCTGTTGTTGAATGTACTGTAACGATTGTCGAGAAAATCAAAGGACAGATCTTCCATTTTTTTAAGATTCTAACTTTACATGCTTATAGGATGTGCAGTACTGTGCGTTATGCCCACACCATCAGTTATGATTATTATAGTTTAGCAGTTGTTACATTTGAGACATTTTTTATACTAATAATATGTAGTAATATAGTAATAATATTTCTTTAATTGATCATCTACAGTTTAAAATATTTATTAATATTTAGTAGCCATATTTCCATTGTTATGTTACTGGTGAAGTGTACATGCAGAAGTGTTTCACTTGTTCTGCAATCCCCTGTTATTATTGCAACCATATTTTCTTTTTTGTTAATCCCAGCTTGTTACTGTTCTAAATTTTGAGAACCAGCTACAACAACAAGTAGACGGTTGTCATCTTTTAACGTTGGCGGTGTTCTTTTCCCGGTTTCTTGTTCTCATCTTGTTTTGCTGTCTTGAACAGCACACAACGATGATGAGCAACTCCAAGAGCTATGTGTGCCCAGTGTGTGGGCGAGCCCTGAGTTCGCCTGGCTCGCTTGGACGGCATCTTCTCATCCACTCTGAGGACCGCCTCTCCAACTGCGCTGTCTGTGGCGCACGCTTCACAGACACCAACAACTTTAACAGGTTCGGTTCATCACTACTGCATCCCTGGTCTCAGGCCTTTAATGCACATTGATTTTGTTTGTTTTTTTAAAGGAAGAAGTATTCAGATGCTGTAGATGTAGATCTGTTATTATGGCCCCAAAGTGTCTGTGTTTGACTTTAAATTAATAACATAGTAGTCAACTGCTTCCACAGTTTTCACGTCGAAAAAGATTCAAATAAATCATAATAAATAGACAAATTAAATAGATAGATAAATTTTATTCATCTTTCTAGCAGGATCTCACAGATATTTTTAGCATGCGACAAAGTCAGCAGACATCATCACTGATTCAGCAGGAGAATCAACTTAAAATAATACAGTTTAATTCCTCGTAAACATCAAAAAACTATTTTTTGGCAGGAGTGCAGTGACTAAACTGAAAAATTAATCTCTCAAAAGATGAATATTTAGGTTGACTGAATGTGGTCAAAATCTATCAAAAGGTGAACAGACTGAAAATGTGTCTGTAAAGCAGCACACTCAAACAGGACAGAGCAGTGATTCCTGGAGTGTGAGATCAGTCACGATGCAGAACATGAGGGATGAATAAAATTAGTACTGGAATGACAGATTTAATGGAAATAAACTTACATGTTGCTTAGCAACTACCGTTACGTTTCAAATTGAAACAGCACGAGCAAGGTCAGGACACATAGTAGATGGAGAAACACTGTGGAAGCCGTGATATATCTTGGACAGGAGTGGAAAAAGACAAGACAATCCATGAGCTATTAAAGATGGCAGAATCCGGTGTTACTATACCTTTAGAAAAAACACGAGTCTTTGTGTGTGGGAAAGTCATTTGGTGTTGTTATCGCCAGCTATAATTAACTGTGAACTGGCACATGTGTTTTTGTTCACTGTAGTGTTATCTGGAAACAGTCACCACCTCTTGGGTGGTTAACAGTATGCTAAATTCTACTCACCACAGGTCACGTGACACAGCGTCTTGCTCATCTCTGAAACAAATAGTTGGGGAAATGAGTAAGATGAAATGAGTCATCTTTGGACTAAATACTTTCTAATCATAGCATGCTTGGTAGATGAAGCCGAAATCAGTTGTTAAAAAATATGTGACCAGGCAGATCAAGCTAAATTTGTTCAATTAAGTGCCTCCATATTTGTGTATAGCGCCTTTCTAGTCTTTTCGACAACTCAAAGCGCTTTTACACTACATCTGCGTTCACCGTTCACACACATTCATTCACTGAGCCTAAGTGCTCAAACAGAAACTAACATTCACACACATTCATACACTGGCGGAACAGCCACCAGGGGCAATTCGGGGTTCAGTATCTTGCCCAAGGACACTTCGACATGCAGCTTGTAGGAGCCGGGGATTGAACCGCCGACCTTCCGATTAACGGACAACCCGCAATAACATGCACTTTTAAGGAGTTTTAAGTGTAGAATTACTTCACCTCAAACGTCCAGACATGAATAAGGTGGATGCATTACTTTGACCAGCTATTTAACACTGTGTCTTTTCTTAGGGAGAAGCTTAAAGATGTCCTCGACACAACCAGGATGGATGTCACCGGTGGAAGGGACACCTGTTCCATGTCCCTCTCGAGCAGCCCCATGTCCAGCCCGGGCCCTGGCAGTTGCTCCTGCCACGGACCAGGCCCCAGCCCCAGCTCGTGTCAGGGCCCTCACCCCTGTCACACACCTGACCTCAACTCCAGTCTATGTCAAGCCCATCGTACCTGCCAGGGAGCAGGCCATATCTCGAGCCAGTGTCAAGGCCCCAGAGCGTGTCACGGCCCGGGCCCAGGATCTGGATCGTGCTCAGGCCCAGGACCATGCACAGGTTCTGACCAAGGACCCTCCTTTCCCTCACTGCCCGACAGTCTCCTCTCTGAAGGGCCATCACTCGCATCTATCCCCGATGCTCTTAACTCCTCTTCCTCAAGCCTCCCTCCTATCCCCGACATCCTGAGCCCCATGCCGGTGTATCCTGCCGGAGTGCTGCTGGTGTGCAACAGCTGCGTGGCCTATCAGCAGTTAGTCGAGGCCCAGTCGCCGATGCGAAAATGGGCTCTGCGTAGGAAGAACGAGCCCTTGGAGGCCCGCATGCAGCGTCTGGAGCGCGAGCGCACGGCAAAGAAGAACAAGCGGGCGTGTGAGACGGAAGAGGAGAGGGAAATAAGGAGGCTGAGGGACCGCGAAGCCAAGCGCATGCAGAGGATGCAGGAATCAGAGGAGCAGCGGGCACGTAGGCTGCAGAGAGACAGGGAGGCCATGCGTTTAAAGAGGGCCAACGAGACACCGGAGAAGAGGCAGGCCAGGCTGATCCGCGAGAGGGAGGCAAAGAGGATCAAGCGGCGGCTGGAGAAGATCGACCCTGCTCTGAGGACACAGATAGAGCATGACCCTGCTGCGATGGCTGCCCTCACAGCGGACATGAGTCTCTTTCAGTTCCCCTGCCCCATGCCTGTCCCTTCTATTGATAATGGTCTGTTCATGAAACTGCCCTAATTGGACAGGCCACTGGGTGGGGTTGGGGGCAATTGGCTTCCAGCAGCATCATTAACCTCTGCACATCCAGCTGCCATGGTCACAGTGAACCATTCCTAGCTGGTTCACATCTAGCTTCTTCTGTCGAACAGCTGCACACTCAAACTGCTTTGTTAAATACAGCAAAAAAAACTTCAATTTCTAATTTATTGCAGTCGAGAAAACCTTGGGAACAGGGTTGAGAATGTTCCATGTTGTACTGATGACAACATAAAAGCATGTTGTAAAGAGATTTATCTGTTCGTCCGTGGGCTAGCAGATTTAACACAGTTCATTGTAGTAGGAGCAGTTATACTTCCTTTTAGGGAAAGAAAATCTTTTTGCACATGGACCTTCAGTGACAGGAGTGGGGACTTTGTAGCCACAGCCCCCTCCTTTCTGGTCCACTCCGTCTGCCCAGTGACTCGGGTTTACCGGTAGCTACACCTCTCCCTTCAAGCTGCCACATGGGTCCCTGGGAAGTTCATATTCAGTCAAACTTCTACCTCAGCTGGCGCCATGGTCGCGCCCTCTGTCTTGTGGCTTACTGCGTTTTAACTCCAAGCTTCCAAAGCTCTCTCTCTCTCACTCTCTCTCTATATCTATCTATCTATATATATATATATATATATATATATATATATATATATATATATATATATATATACACACACACACACACACACACACACACACACACACACACACAGTATATATATATATATATGTATATATAAAAAATATGCGTGTCGAGTCTATGCCACAGCAGACGGATGCTACCAAGCCGACCAATGACAGTTCTTCCAGTCGGCCTTGCCGCAACGTGTACTTTTTTTGGGAGGTGTGCGTCATGCTTCAGTGTAGGGTATGCAGCTATGCGTAGGCTATGGTGTACCACGATTGTAGATTTGACACAGTAGTATAAATTGGCCTGAACTCTGCAGTTAGCTTTTTAGCCTCTTTTAGCTCATTGTTTTGGTTCTAAAGCACATTCGCTGTTTGGTCCAGTCTTAGCACTCATCAGACTCGCTTGTAGCTGCAGCAAAGAAGTTCTAATAAACCCTATGTAAACAACCCATACCCATACCCATACTCATACCCATACAATGTAAACAACCTGCCAAGCACCAAATGGCGGACAGACAAAGTTAGTGGGTAGCTGGTAAACAAGGAAGTGCATTTAAGTAGTTGAAAGCACAGATTTCTTTCTGAAGAGTTAAAAATACAATATGCTAGACTTACATTCAATAACTGGACAGACTCCAAATGAACGCCAATGTTGCTAGCTTTGTAAAGTAATAATTTGGTGGAGACGAGGTTCTTCTTCCCCCGTGTAGCTAAAAGAATCAGTGATGCAGCTTAATGACCCCTCAACTGGGTTTGATGGAATTTATTTTGACACAGAATAATAGGTATGCTCAGTACACAGCACTCATAACAAACCTTAAACAGACATCAGTAACACATATCACACAACTAACTGTGTTGAGTGGAGGGGACACTTCGTACTTTAGAGTAGAGAAAACACAGTTCTTAAATTGGGATGTTTCCGTAGAGAGAGATCTATATATTAAG